>NW_028189464.1:0-357648 GCF_048542155.1 Nylanderia fulva | reverse complement strand
CTAATCCTTAGCTAGTAAGATCCGTTTAGAAAACAACTGGGACCCTGCCGGAAACACAACCCCAGGTTAAAACCGAGGAAATCGAAAAAAAAAAAAAAAAAAAAAATTCTCATCCCCCCCTTTCGGGGCCGTCGCCATTTTTTTTCCCCAACACCCCCTCCCCCTCCACCCACACTCGAAAAAACCGACCCGGGTGGTGGGGGAAAATAAGAAAGAGGGGCCCCAAGACGGGTCGGGGGGGGGGTTGTTTGAGGGCCCCAAAATTTTATCCGACATCTTTTCAACAATAAGCATTCTTTCTAATCTACGATGATGCATTATTTTTTTATCGTGACACGAGTCGAAATGCTCGCCAGTACAAATATTTGCGTGTTCTTTTTTTATTACCCTACGGCATTGTCAGTTACTACCTGCCACCGATCCCCGGTCGACCGCATGACGCTTTTCTTGGTCAAAATGTTTTTACCCCACCCCGTCTAATATCGACCATTTGATTCGACGAGCTATCCTTGCCATACGTATACCCTAGCTGTTTTTACCCCACCCCGTCCAATATCGACCATTTGATTCGACGAGCTATCCTTGCCATACGTATACCCGTACCCCCATACCGTACCCTACGCAACTTTAGCTTAAATACCTCATCTAATCCTTAGACTAGTAAGATCTCGTTTAGCTCAACATACTAGGACCCTGCTCGGAAACACGAAGGCCCCAGGTTCAAATCCAGAGGAAATCAGAAAAAATAAAAAAAAATAAAAAAATTCTCATCCCCACCTTTCGGGGCCAGTCGCCATTTTTTTTCCCCAACACCCTCTCCCCCTACACCCACACTCGGAAAAACCAGACGCCGGTGGTGGGGGAAAGATAAGATAAGACTCGGCGCCAGACGGGTCGGTGGTGGGGGTTTGTTATGACGGGCCATAGTGCCCACTATACTACTTACAGCACTTGTTTAATACTATCTTATTTAATGCAGATATGGGGCAATACAATATAAATGTTAATATAAATTCCCCAAATGTTAGCAACAATTCTTGCTTTACTTCTACAACTTCTACAACTTTTACACCTGGAACCCAAACTGCATCACCATATTCTGATATGCTTTCTTCACAATCAATATCAACATCCCTTGATGACTCTTTCTCAATATCAAAAAACAACACTATATTAACATCCCTTGATGAACCAGCAACATCATTATAATATTTTGTATCTTAATATTACCTTACTATTACCGTATTATTATTACCTTAATAATTAATAATATAAAATTAATAATATAAAATTAATAATATATTAATCTTTTAGTTTAACTCAGTGCAATATAGTTCAATTTGAAAAGTTTAGTTCGACAATTTGAGAAGTTTAGTTTGACAATTTGAAAAATTTAGTCAATAAGGTATTTTGTATGAGATTTTCTAATAAAATTCTAATAATGCAAAACATTTTACCTTTACCATATATATTCTTCCAGCACTTCTATAATTGCTGCACATGTCTCAGGAATTATTTTAGATATAAGTTGCTTAGAGACTCTAAGAAGATACATAAGACTTGTATATGAATCTCCTGTAGCTAAAAAACGAAGCGTTATTGTCAATCTAATCTCTACCGGAACAGAAATTCTATAGTTTGTATCTTTTTTACTTATTTTTGGACCAATTTTTAAAACTAATAATTCAAAATCCTGTGATGACATGCGGTTAAAGTTATTAAATAGTCCAGTTCTGTCATCCGTTTTCAAATCAATAAGTAATTGTATTGAATTTCTTGTTTTCAAAAAATGAGAAATCCAAATCTTATGTTTCCTCTTTCTTTTGTGACTATTTTACTTAACTTATATATTATTAAAAAAGATACGGCACCAATAATTTTTTGGTTTAAAACCATTATTGGTTAGAAAATCACACTACGAATTAATGACAAATGCTTGCAAACCTACTTTACAAACATTTTTAACAAATCTACACTCCATTCCTCTTAGCCAATAAAGCCACACGCGATGTTATTGCGACAATTACGAAAGAAAGAAAATTTGGAAACTAAGGAATTTGTATCCTATGGTTGGGTACTCCTCTTGTTCTTTCTCTTAACATCCCCTGTAAAGAAATAGGCGAGAAAAATATTGGTCCGAAAGTCGGCTGAATCGGGAATTTTTAACAAATGTTTGCGAATGCTCGTAAATAGTTTGTGCTTTCCGATATCGATCGTATCATTTGCAAATGTTTGTACACGTTTATAAACATTTTTTGATCGTACGTGCTTGACGTTTTTTTTTAAAGTTATTAGTTTTGCAAACGTTCGCAAACATTTTGCGCGGTTGGCGGATATCCGGCTTAACACGTGTGTTATATTGCATTTACATTGTTGAGTGGGAAATTATAATTAACAGTTATATAATTGTTACTTGGTGTTTGCTGGGACACGTTTCACTTGTCGACGAATTTGCAAAGTCACTTAAAATCAATCAAAGATATTAACACCGAAGATTCCTCAGAATGAGATAAAATCGCGATAATAGATCTTGCAGGCCTTTATGTAGCCCTAAGTTAATCTCACACGCGTGCACAGATTTCTAGATTCGTATGTAAGAAAGAGATGCACGTTTTCTTGGTAAGCGACTTAGTATAGCAAAAAGGAATTCAAACATTTGCCTACAATGATACGCTTGTTGAATCCGATTTGACACACACTCATGATGATGTATCCGTTGACGAGAATCGAAGAAAATGAATATGTAGCACGAGCCTCGTGTGTATATAACCATCCTCGGAATTATATCACTTGATGCGTTAATCGACCGATTACTCTAATTTCCGTTTGGTTTAACGCACAAACAGTCTAATCACAAATTTAGTGTATTACTCAATGCTTTCAAAATACTCATGGCGCAAGAAAACATAGTGTGCTTTTGCGCATGAAGATGCGCGATCGACCAATGAGGATAGTGGAACAAATAGCCGGCCATATTAATATATGGTATGCTTCTAGAAGAAGAGATTGTACTAGACATTCTGCGTAATTAAGATATTTCAATATATAATAGTTCTACATTATGTGCTACATAATTACATAGTCTCATTACTTTTGTGACAGACTATATACATATATATATATATATATATATATATATATATATATGCTTTTTCTAGATAAAGTAAACCTGTGTATTCTTTCGTGTACATATTTATAAAAATTAGGATACTAGAAATTAATCTTGACAAAATTCTTTTCTTGAGTTAAGAAAAGCCTACTGACGCCTACTTTATAACAGGGTATTCTGAAAATAAGTAGGAAATAATTAATACAAAGTTACAATTCATCTACAATTTTAATTGCTCGATAGAGTGTGCGACAAAATTGTATGAAAAAAAAACAAATAGAGGATAAATATAGATGAATGCAATGATTTTTCGAAATCTAAAAGATATTTTTACGGAATATAAAATCCATAGCCTAAAAATTATGTCCATTGAAGAAATAATATAAATAAAAAATTATAAAGTTGCTAATTGCAAATTACATACTTATTTTAAAAAACATATTAGTGTTTTCTTTAAGTAAATTAATTCCTCTCATTATTTTGGCCATAAAAATATTAAGGAATAATCATTAAAAATAAATATTTTATGATGTTTTTCAATTTAAAAAAGTATCTCGTAAAGTAGTAGTAATAGTAGTAGTAGTAAATTTTATTGGTCCCCTTGGGGTTTCAATTCCCTTACAATTTAACAATACAGCAGCCGCATATACAAAGGTAGTAATACAAACAAATAAAAAAAAAAATAAAAATATAAAACGCACGCTACCATGACCTCTTCGCTATTAACCTCTTAACCTATCTTATTGCTAACTTAACCTACCTGTCCTAAGAGGTTGGACTTCCGCTTTGGGTCGCCCGTTGCCCAGGCCATCTCCCCTTGGCTTCTGCCCAACCCCATGTACACACACACACGCTTCTTGGACTTCCGTTTCCTCTTGCTTTCTTTTCTTAAACATTCTTCCCCTTTGCCCCCCTCACGTCATTCTCTCCTCCAATCATCCTCCTTCCCTCCTAATCTCTCCACACTCCTCTCTCCTCTCCCCTTTCTTATCTCCCTTTTTCTCTCTATCTCTCTCATCCATCCTTCCCCCTCTCCCTTTTCTCCTAGTATCTCCCTCACTACTTCCTGCCAACTCTCTTTCCTCTCCCCCCTCACTTCACACCTCTCCCATACATGCTCCCAAGATTCTACCTCCTCTCCACATATCCTACATTTCCTCTTTTCTGCTTCCTCCCAATACTTGCTTTCTAAAATCTCATTTCCTAATTTGAATCTTGCTATCCTCCTCCATCTACTCTCTCCCCAATCCTTTCTTAAGTATTCTGGCACTCCTTCTCCTCTAACCTCCTTGTACCATCTGTTAAATTCTGATCCCTTTATTCTCTCTTCCTCTGCTCCTCCAGATCCCTCCTTATTAACTCCCCAAACCATCCCTCCTCCAATCCTCTTCTCTCCTCCACCTCCTCTATCTTCCTGCCTCTTTTCCTAAAATATTCTTCCCTTTCCCTTTCCCACTCCGATCCCACTCTTCCTATTTTCGCTCTTTCTCTCATTTCCTCCCAGCATTTTCTCGCCAGCTCGCTTCCTCTTTCTTCCTCCATTCTCTTCTCGAAATTCCATGCCCTTTTTCCGGCTCTTATCCTCAGCTTCTCTCTTCTCAGTTCCTCCCTCACCATATAACCTGGCGTTCCCCTCTCTACTCCTAATATCCATCTCAAGTATCTTTCTTCCATCCTTTCCATTCCCTCTCTCTCCTTCCACCCCCATATTTCCACCCCGTAGCTCATCACTGTCCATACCAATTTGTCAAAAAGCCATAATCTTCTTCCCCAATCTTTTCCAAACCTTCTCTTTCCTATTCCCCATACTTGCCCCATAATAGCCGCCGCTCTCCTCATCCTATCTTTCACCTGTCCTTCTTGTCCTCCATTCCTCTGTAGTCTATATCCCAGATACGTAAACTCCTTCACTTCTTCCATTTTCTCTCCTTTCCATCTCCACTCTCTCTTCTTCCATCTTCCTCCCTTTCTCCTAAACCTCATTATCTTCGTCTTCTTTGCGTTCAACTCCAATCTCTTGTTGTCTAGATATTCTTCTAACCTTTCTACCATACTTCTCAGCTCATCTTCCTCCTCTACCAACAACACCATATTATCCGCGTATGCCAATGTATAAATCCTCTTTTCTCCTATTCTTACTCCTCCTCTTCTCACCTTCCCCATTTTTTCCTCTAAGTCCGCTATTAGGATGTTGAATAGTATTGGACTCAATGGGCACCCCTGTCTTACTCCTTTCTCAATCCAAAAACTCTCTCCAACTTCTTCCCCTATCTTTATCCTGCATGTTGTCTCTCTCATCACCATCTCTACCCTTCTTCTCAATCCTTTCCTTACTTCTCTCTCTTCCATTGCCTCAATTTCTCCCTGTCTACCGAGTCAAATGCTGCTCTCAGATCTACAAACATTGCCGTTAGCCTTCCCTCTTTTCTTTCCAGTTGTCTATTGATTAGATAATTCATCACGTATATGTTGTCTATTGTTCCCATTCCTCTCCTAAACCCCATCTGATTTTCTGGCACTATCCCTTTTTCCTCCACATCCTCTCTCAATCTTTCTGTCAGTATCATCGTATATACCTTATACATTGATGGCATCATGGTTACTCTCCTGTAGTCTTCCACCTCCTTTCCATCCCCTTTCTTCCTTATCGGTGTAATCACTCCCTCTATCCATCTCTTCGGCCATCCTTCTCCTCTCCATATTCTATTACAAAAATCCAGCATCCAATCCTCCATGTTCCCTCCTCCATACTTCCATACCTCATTCGGAATCTCATCTATCCCTGTCGCTTTTCCTGCTTTCAGCTTCTTTATTGCCTCTCTCATTTCCTCTCTACTTATTTCCTTCTCCTCCTCCTCCTCCTCCTCCTCCTCTGTCCTGTTCCCCTCCTCTCTTCTTTCCTTTCTTACCTTTCTCTCCTCTGTTCCTCCTAGCAACTTCATAAAATATTCTCTCCACTTTCTCATCTCAATTTCTTCATTTATTCCTTTCCATCTTCTTCTCTCTCTGTTTACTATCTCCCACACCTCCGATTCTCTTTTCACCTCTGCTGCATTCTTTTCCCATTTCTCGTTTTCTTCCTTTTTCTTCCTCTCACACAATCTCTTGTAATCCCCTCTTCTCTTCCTATATTCCTCCCCCTCACCTCCTTCCCTCCACCATCTCCTCAGCTCCCTTCTTACCTTCCTTTTCTCCTCTCTGCACTCCCCATCCCACCATCCTCCTTTCTCCTTCTTCCCTTTCCTCCAGTCCTCCTCTGTTGCTCTCAATACTTCCTTCATCCTCTCCTCTATTCTTTCCCATTCTCCATCTATCTCTTCCTCTCCTCCTCCTATTTCTCCTATCTCCCCCAATTTTCTCTCAAAAATCCTCCGGCCCTCCTCATTCCATACTCCTCTCCTCCCTCCTCTCGACTTTCTTCTCTCTCTTCTCTGCCATCCTTCTATCTCCACTTCTATTGGGTGATGATCTGAGTCCACCTTGTCTCTTATTCTTAACCTTCTCACCTTCTCTCCGCTATCCTCATTTCCAATTACGTAATCTATAACCGTGTTCCCTCTTCCTCTTGTAAAAGTCCATTCTCCCTCCTCATCTCCCTTTGTGTTACCGTTCATTATGCTCCAACCTCTTTCTCCCATGACTTCCAGTAGTTTTCTTCCCTCTGCATTGATTAATTTGTCTTTCGACTTTCTTTTCTTTTCCTCTATCCTCTCCTCTTCTGCATTCTCCTTATCTCTGATTCTACCCCCCTCTTTTCCTGTCCTCGCATTAAAATCTCCTCCTATTATCGTGTAAACCTCCTCCTCTTTCTCCTCCGTCCTCTCCATCTCTCTGCACGCCTTCTCTATTCCTTCTCCTACGTATACTCCTATTACCCTCCATTTTTCCTTCCCTATCTTTACTCTTCCTACCCTAAAGCCCTCCTTACTCAGTTCCATCATTCCTCCCTTCTCTGCAATCTCCTTTTTGATCCCCATAATCATGCCTCCTTTCGCTCTTCCTCTCTTCTTCTTTCTACTTGCTCCTTGCACTCCCCATACGTATCCTTTCGGTAGGTACCTTCTCATCTTCTTCCATCTTTCCTCTTCCATCCATGTTTCTGATAACACTATTACATCCCATTCTTCTAATCCTTTCCAAAAATCTATGTCCTTATTCCCTACTACCCGATACGTTCCAGAAAACTACCTTCCATCCTTTTCCTCTCTCTCTCTTTATCTCTATTTTAGCCCATCTTCCTTTCTCCTCTCCTCTTCCCCCATTATCATATTCTTTACATTTCCCTTCTCATCTCTCAGAACTTCCT
Organism: Nylanderia fulva; assembly: GCF_048542155.1. Classification (NCBI taxonomy): domain Eukaryota; kingdom Metazoa; phylum Arthropoda; class Insecta; order Hymenoptera; family Formicidae; genus Nylanderia; species Nylanderia fulva. Next base: position 350,233 of record NW_028189464.1, on the reverse strand, counting down.
TCTCCTCATCCCATCTCCACTATTTTTCTCCTATTTTTATCTTGCCATTACTTACCCATGTCCTTTCTCCTCTTTTCTCTTCTCTCCTTGCTATTTCTCCCAACTTTCGTCTTATCTCCCTTTCTTTCCATGTTAAATCCGTGTCTATCCTTTCTTTTCTACCTTTCAGCCTCTTTTTCTTCTCCATCACTTCCCATTTCTGTTCTTCCTTCTCCATTTCCACCACCCCCATTTCTCTATCCTCCCCTATTTTCCTTATTTTCATTATCCTCGCCCTCGCCTCTATCTCCTCTAACAATTTTTCGGCTCCCTCTCTTCTCTTCCCCTCTTTGACTACTAAGCCTTTTATTACTATATTCTTTCTTTTTTCCTCTTTTTCTAATATCTTCCATTTCCTTTTCATTTCCCCTACTCTCTTCTGTAAACCATTCCCTGTGTGCTCTCTTCTTTCTTTCTCTCCCTCCTCCTTTTCCTCCATCTTCCTCTCCAGTCCCTCTATCCTCCTCTTCATACCTTCCATGTTCTCTATTATTTCTTTCTTCTCTCTTTTCCACCTTTTCATCTGCATCTTGTAATCTCTCCTTATCTCCTCCATCTCTCCTCTTATCTTCTCTCCCTGTTCCTTTATTTCCTCCCTGATCTCCCTCATTTCTTGCCACATATCTTGCAACAATCTTTTGATCTCTCCCTTCTCTCCATCCTCTTCACCTCCTTTTTCCAGTGATCTCGTTGTCTTATTGCTTCTCTTAAAGATCTCTCCGCTCCCTTCTCCCGTTTTTTCCTCTAACTCCCTTTTTTTCCTCTTTAGTAGATCTTCTATATTCCCTAGACTTCCATTTCTTTCTTTTCCCTTTTTACCTAACGATCCTATTATTCCTCCTCCCTCCGCTCCCTTGCTTCCTTCTTTCTTCCTGCTCCACATGTTTTCAAAACCCTTTAATCCAAATCCTCTCCGCTTTCCTCTCTATACTCTTCTTTTCCCCTGTTTTCCTTTTTTGCCTACTTCTCGCCACTCTACGTTCTTCCTAATCCTTGCTTCTTCTTTCCTAAATTCCCTAGCTATTCCCTAGCACCTTTACTCTATTTTTCTGCACCCCGCTTTCTTTCTTTATACCCTATACTCCCTGCCCACTCTCAGCTGTCACCAGCCTTCTATTTCTCTCTTTCCTACTTTCTCTGTCTATTCCTTGTCCTTATCTCCCTCGAAAATCATAGTGGGTTAAGCACTAGTGGAGAGATTCGTGATTTTCTTCACCTTCCTTGAAAATTATAGTGGGTTTTCCGCACTAGCGAAGAGATTCATGGTTTTCTTCAATCTCCCTTTCCCCCCTTTTTTCTCTCCCCTCTCAGAGCTTATAAATACGCACACACACACACACACACGCACGCACGCACGCACGCACGCACGCACGCACGCGCGCACACACACACACACACACACACACACACACACACTGCTACGTGGCGCGTCCCCCAGGTGGCGGATAGGGGAATGCCCGAGAATCGCATTGCGAATAGGGTAGGAGTGAAATAAAGTAGCTCCCGCGGACCAAACACAACCCGATGTCAGTGGTCTAGCGTGCCCAGGACTAGAAGGCGACAGGGTATTGTCGTCGCTAGCGCTCCCCTGAGGGACCAGGTCCCACCTCAGGCGTAATTAGTGGCCTTACTACGGCAACCGGGGCTCTGCCGGAGCGGACTGTGTATTTCCCTAGGTTCTCGTGGGAACAGTATGGATAGTATAAATAAAGAAAATAAAACAAATGAAAGCATGAAGGAGTTAAATAAGGCGCTGGAGCGCCACGAAAACACGATCACTGCCCTGGCGGAGTTCATAAAGGGCAAGATGAACGTACATGGAGAGATTCGCAAGTATGTAACGACGCTGAGCAGCTCGTTCAAAAAGATCATCGGAGAAGTCGATAACGTCGGAAAATCAAACGGCACCACATCGGTAGGCGTAGTACAAACCTCACCGTCACTGTGCAGATGTTATTCGGAGACGACGATAAAGGACTCAGAAATCGAAGAAGATGGCAAATTGGCAACACCGAAGATCCGAAGAATTCGGAAAGTTAAAAAAAAAGAACGCTTTTCACCTCCGGAGATAAGCCAGGAGCCGAAAAAGTTGAAGACTAATGTAACGGACTCTGCCGTTATGCCAGAGCCTGAACCGAAGCCAAAGACACTTCCGCAAGGCCGCACTGAGTGGAAAGAAGTTAAAAAGAAAAAGCAACCGAAAAAGAAAGCAGCAACACGTCCTACTGCTCTAATCATTCGTCCAACCCAGAAGGAACAGTATGCTGAGATCCTCAAGAGGGTTAAGAAAGATGCTTCCGCAGATCGTATAAGCCAATGTGTGGATAAAATTAGAAGAACCAATACGGGGGATATGCTTCTTATCCTAGCGAGAAACCAAACAGGTGACTCGCAGGAGATGAGAAATACTATTTCTTCAGTCCTTGGAGAGGACGCTACGGTGGTCTGTAAGGTACCCGAACAGGATCTAGAGATCAAGGACCTTGATGAAACCACAACGGTGCCTGAAATCCTAGAAGCACTACAGAACATAGCTGGTGAAGGACACCATATCTCTGAAGACTGCATCAAGTCCCTCCGCAAAGCATACGGAGGGACACTTACGGCGTCAATTAAAATGAAAGCAGGATTGGCCAGAACCTTATCAGAACGGCGAAACATTAAAATAGGTTGGGTCAACTGTAGAATAAGAGCTACTCAAAGACCTATAAAATGCTTCAGGTGCTGGCACTTTGGTCATGTTGCAAGCAAATGCAGCAACAAAGAAGACAGATCGAAGACTTGCGCCAAATGTGGAGAAATTGGCCACAAAGCCAAAGAATGCAGTAAGGAAGCCCGATGTGTTCTCTGTGTGGCTAATGGAAATACTGAAGACTGTGCTCACATTGCAGGATGTGGTAATTGCCCTGTATTTAAAAAAGCCCTCCAGGTGGTAAGGCGGCCCCAAAAATGATTAGAGCGCTGCAAATCAATCTTAATCACTGTGAAATTGCCCAAGACCTACTTATGCAAACTGCACGAGAGCTAAAGTTAGATATAGTTCTAATCTCAGAACCCTATAAGCAGCTCAGTAGCCTAAACTGGATCACCGATGTGCATGAAAAAGCTACCATCTGGGCATGTGGCACGACACCTCTCCAGGGTAGCCAAAGAAAGGGCTCCGGATTTATAAGAGCCAAATTCGAGGGTATACAATTTTACAGTTGTTATGCACCACCTAGCCTAACACAGGAAGAGTTTGCTGAGTTCCTGGACCAATTAGTGGAAGATGCCCGAATGTACTCTCCTGTAGCCATTGCTGGAGATTTTAACGCATGGGCTGTAGACTGGGGTAGTAAAGCGACCAATACGAGAGGCTGCCTGCTTTTGGAGGCGATGTCGCTACTGGACGTCGTCTTACTCAATACAGGCGATAAGCCCACGTTCATAAGAGGCGAGGCGAGTTCAATTGTTGATCTGACTTTTGTTAGCAGTACACTGGCAAGAGGAAGTAACAGTTGGGGGGTCTCCGATATTTACACCGCTAGCGACCACTGTGCCATATACTGGGAGGTATCACCTAATAAATTGTATGCAAATAGAGTACAAGTACCATGTACAAGAGCTAATCCAGTGGGCTGGAGAACTAGCACGTATGATCCCGGCCTGTTCAAGATAGCACTTGAAGATCGACCGTTGCTAGGCAAAAGCGCAAGTGAAAAGGCAACTGAAATCACATTGAGACTGACTAAGGCCTGCGATGCAACAATGCCACGGCGACACAGTAACAAGCGATTTCTACCGGTGTACTGATGGAATGAAAACATCTCTGAGCTGAGGATAAAATGTGTAAAGGCTCGCAGAACGGCTCAACGGGCTCGGAAAATGCCACTATTTGAGCAGCTTTACAACCAGTATAAAGAAGCACGATTAAAATTAAATAAAGCCATTAAAGAGAGCAAGAGAAACACATGGACCATGCTATTGGAAGAGGTTGAGAAAGACCCATGGGGCAGGCCATACCAGATTGTCGTTAAGCAACTGAGACAAGAAAAATCAACGCCCACCTGTCCTATTCTACTGCGAAAAATTGTAAGTGTCCTATTCCCGACGCAACCAAAATTCTCCTTCCAACTTGGGGTTGAGGAATCAGAAGAGATCCCACCTATAACGGAGAAGGAACTAATGCTAGCGTGCGGTAGGTTTAGAAATAACAAAGCTCCAGGACCAGATGGGATTCCCAACGTAGCCCTCAAACAAGCTGTTACGGCAACACCAGGAGTTTTCTTGGAGACCTACAATGCCTGCTTACTGGAACGCACCTTCCCCACTTTGTGGAAACGACAGAGGCTCGTACTCCTCCCTAAAGGAAAGAAGCCACTAGACGCGCCATCATCATACCGACCACTCTGTATGCTGGATACTGCGGGGAAGATCCTGGAACGCATTATCCACAACAGGATCGAAGAAGCGGTCGAACCCCAACTAGCCGACTCACAGTTTGGCTTCAGAAAAGGCCGGTCTACGCTAGATGCCATAGAGCAAGTAGTCAGCACGGCAAAACAAGCAGTGTCTGGGAAAAGATGGAAGGGGAGCTCCATAAAATATTGCTTGGTTGCCACGTTAGACATTAAAAACGCCTTCAACTCAGCGAAATGGGAAATTATCATAGAAGCTCTTAATTCACTGAAAGTACCTTTATACCTACGAAAAATAGTCGCTAGTTACTTCTCTGACAGGGTTCTGACATACACCACGCAAACCGGGCGAGAGGAGTATAAGGTTACTGGTGGCGTTCCGCAAGGGTCAGTACTAGGGCCACTTTTATGGAACGTCATGTACGATGGACTTCTGAAGCAAAATCTACCCAGTGAAACTAAACTCGTTGCATTTGCTGATGATCTAGCGGTTGTGATAGTAGCGAAATACCTGGAGGAAGTGACATGGACATTTGAAAGAACGTTCCAAATAATTACTCAGTGGATGAAGTCGGTCGGGCTAGAACTCGCTGAGCAGAAGACGGAGGCGGTTTTAATTACTGGCAGGAGAGTCGCAGAGACCATCACGCTCAATGTCGGGAACTCTGAAATTGCAACTCAAACAGCTATTCGATACTTAGGACTAATAATCGACCATAGGCTTAACTTCAAAGAGCATGTGGAGACAGCTGCAACGAAAGCGTCCCTAGTGACAGCCAAACTATGCAGACTCATGCCTAATGTCGGAGGTCCCAAACAAAATAGAAGAAAGCTACTAGCGTCGGTGACAGCATTTGTGCTCATGTACAGTGCACCCATATGGTCTGAGGTGCTGAGCAAACAAGAGTCCAGACGGAAGCTCGCCTCAGTCTATAGAGTCAGCACACTCCGAGTAGCCAGCGCCTTTCGTACAGTTTCGGAAGATGCGGCATGCGTGATAGCGGGTATGGTTCCCGTTACGATTCTTGCAGAGGAAAGGAAGAGTCTGCGTCAAAACAAAAAATGCAGCTCGCACCTGACTATGGTGGAGCTTCGAACCCAGGGAAGACTGAAGAGCTTGCAACAGTGGCAATTGCTCTGGGATACGTCGACGAAGGGAAGATGGACCCACAGGCTAATACCAGACCTAGAGCCATGGGTAAACCGGAACCATGGAGAGTTAAACTACTACCTGACCCAGATGATATCCGGCCATGGCTGTTACCGGGCGTACCTTCATAGGTTCAAACACGAAGATTCCCCTGAATGTCCCAACTGTGTAGGGACAATTGAAGATGCAGAGCACGTCTTTTTCGTGTGTCCTCGTTTCATGGAAGCCAGGAAGTCATGGGAAGATGGAATAGGATGCAAAATCTCTCCTGAAAGTATGATACCCAAAATGTTAATCTCGTCTCCAGCCTGGGAGCTTACAAGTACTTACGCTACGACCGTGTTAAAGGAGCTGCGGAAAATAGAGCGCGAGCGGAAGAAGCTGGCCTAAACAGCCACTTTAACAGAGAAAGCTGCGGCTAAATCATCCCCCCCGCGAAGTTATGCCTGGCGGCCATGCCGCGGGGACCAAAGAAACTGGTGAAAGAGGGCTATTTTTAGTCAGTATTGTCGTTAAGATTGAGTCCGACACTCTGTACGCAAATGTATTTTCTAACCTCTTAAAAAAAAAAAAAAAAAAACACACACACACACACACGCACGCACACGCACACGCACACGCACACGCACACGCACACGCGCACACGCGCACACGCACACACGCACACACGCACACACGCACGCGCACACACACACACACACACACACACACACACACACTATTTTTTGCTTTAATTTCTTTCAAAGTTTTTTCAAACATATAGCCTAAATAACAGTTTTTTATCAACAAAATCTTTGAAATTATCTTTAAAAATTCGTCTACTCGGTATTATGATTTTTTTTTGCTAATGATTCTATTAAAAACTGCAAATCTTTTAAAAGTTTAGTAGAGTCTACATCGTTAGATTCAAATAATTTCAAATCATTAGTAATTTTACTGCTGTCGAATTAACATCTTGACAGTTACACTTGAAAAGAACCCGTACCTAAGGGTCGAAACGTAGTGTTTTAAATTAAATTGTACAGGCCAGTTAGGTCGAAATTTCAATAAATACGTATGGTTTTATTCTTCACTGGCGACTTCATTAATTTTATCGTTATTCAAATAATTTATTAACTCTTTGAACTTCACCTAAAATTGGCTTTAAAAATAATAAATATGCAAAATTTATGTCATCATTATACATTTGATATAATAATTTGGCAGTGTAACATTTTTCATTTAATTTAACTATATTAAAGTATGTTTTTAATTCTAGCCATTGCTTATATATTCTATTAACAGCTGATTCAATAGATAACCAACGAGTTTGACAAGATTGTACTATTTTCAATAGATCATGACCATCGTTTAGTAATTTATAAATTTTTTTGTAAGTGTTCTGTAAGCTGATTTACAAAACCAATTATAGGTTTCATGAATTAAAAACTCAATATTTCTTGGTAGACATTCTTTTGCTGAATGTGATACTGCTAATTGTAAAGAATGACAAACACAACAAATTAAAATTAAATTGGGAACTTTATTTTTTAACTCAGAAATAAATATTTTTATCGGCTCTCAATATAAATAATATAAGTATGCTGTCTTCTAAGCTGGGCAATAGAGCCAAGGAAACGAAACGAAAAATTAATTAAACGGAACTGTATCTCAATTTGAGATCCCAAAGTTCCACATATAAATTAATTTCGAAACTTACATATGGAGAAATAAGCGAGAAAAATATAGGTCCGAAAAGTATTTACTAACATCTACTAAAAAGGCAAATGAAAAATATAGGATCGAAAGGGTCTGAATAGCTTAGTTGGTAAGAGCAGTCGCCCGGAAAATGAAAGACTCGGGTTCGATTCCCGTTTCAGCGACTTTTCGGACCTATATTTTTCTCGCTTATTTCTCCATATGTAAGTTTCGAAATTAATTTATATGTGGAACCTTGGGATCTCAAATTGAGATACAGTTCCGTTTAATTAATTTTTCGTTTCGTTTCCTTGGCTCTATTGCCCAGCTTAGAAGACAGCATACTTATATTATTTATTTTTTAATTTTGCATATAGGCCATTGTTTATTCCTACCATAACAGATGCGTTATCTGTGCCTATTCCTATTAAATTTTTAATATTAATATTATATTTTATCAAAGCTTTTTTATAGCTTCAATTAAACCTGCATTGCAGTTTCCAATAGGAATTATATCAAGATATGAAGTTATAAATCTATTATGTTTAGTACTAAAATAAATAATAATTCCTAAATACTTACTAACAGTTAAGTCAGTAGATTCATCAATTATTAGACTATATTTAGAATCATCTACATCAGTTTTTAAATCTTCAAAAAAGAACGGTGCAACAATATTTTTTATAATTCTCAAACATTTAGTTCTATGCATATGTAGATTTTGTACAGCTTTAACATCAAAACATTGTTTACATGCATTAATTAAATGATCGCAGATGTTAGAAATATGCTACGCTATGAATAGACTCAATCTTGCTTCCGCCTTTTTTGATATCAACAAATCTGCATCTCTTTGAAAAGGTATTTTTGGTTGAGGTTTTGGACCTATTATTAATAATTCATTTTTTTTATGTTTCTTTGAACTTCGAGAAATTTTCAAATCTGCATATCTATTTGATATAATTTCCCATGCAGCACAAAACTCAACAGAAATGTTGCAGAAACGTTTCAAAGTTTCCAAAAAGTTTCAAGTAACACTGAAACGTCATTATAACATCGAAGAAACATAACATAGAAGAAATAACATTTGAAACATTTCTGCAATCTTTATCCATGCATTTCTGCATAGCTGGACTTGTATTGCACATTATGAAAACTACGTATAAAGGTAATGTAAAAGTGTGTACCTCTTCATTTCAATGAATTACAAAATAAAAAATAAAAAATATTTTAGGTTTTCGGTTGACTCATTTAATATGAATATGCATATATACAGCATGGCCCATATAAAGTGTTACAAACTATTTGCTCTGAAACTGCTAAATATATTAATGGAATAAAAATTTGTTAAATTATTAAATTAAGGCCATGTGTAACGAGCAATACGATATTATTTTATTATTGAGAAGAAAATTCTTAATTTGAAATAATAATTATACAAACGTTTCGAGCTCTACTTGCTCCTCTTCAGTGCGCAAAAAAATAGTGATAATAAATAACGATAATAAATAAATACATAAAATTCTAATAAAAAATCCGCAATACATAGTCAATATAAGTTATATAGTTGAGTCATAGTTAAAACGCAAAATATATTTACAATGAATTGAGACCATTAAAATAGTTCAACAAAGTAAGAACCCAATTAGAAGCAGAATGATTCGTCCGGTTATTCATAAAATATATTAGAATTATTAATAACAACTTGGAGTGACACTTATACATTACTCCAAATGAACCACTTATCGTTATTTGACGAAAGTCCCTCGATCTGGCAATGATTATGTTCATCCTCTCCAAATTATTTGATATTTGTTAACTGAATTTAAAGAATTTATTCAATTGTAAAATAGGATTCCACTAATGTGTATGTGAAAAAAAGATTAAAAATTATAAATTAAACTAACTACTAAAATATTGAACCTTTATGCTTACAAATTGTTCCGAATAACTTGAGATGACGATGCTTCTAATTGTTGTTGGTCTTATTGTTAGTACTTGACTGTTGTCTAGTCTTTTAAAAAGTCGAATAAATAGGTGTCAGATCTCACAAAATAAACATTTACATAAGTCTAAAAATTCGATATTTCTTTTAGAATGTCGAAATACGCGTTGTTAAGCAATTCGGTGTCTGTGTTATTATTTATACCATGCCTTTGTTCCTTGATGTGTATCATTTCCGAGATAAGTCTTTTATAATAATTAGATTCAATATCAAGTATTTTAACGTTATCCCAATCAAAAGCATGTTTTTTATCCATAATATGTTCAGAGACCACAGAATGCTTGGAGGAATCAAATTTAATATTATTCATATGCTCTTTTAGTCTAGTGCGTAATTTTCTTTTGGTTTGCCCAACATACGAAGCTTCACAATCCTTACAATTAATTTTGTAGACAACATTATTATTATTGTTATGCACGTTTTTGTCCTTGTGGACTTTAATTAATTTGTTAAGATTATTTAGACAACGGTATCCTACTCTGAAATCTGATTTTTTTATTGTCGATGCTATTGTCTCAGAAATGTTATTAATGTATGGAATGACGAAAAATTTATTCTTGCTATTATCTTCTGCAATTTCTTTTTTTCTATTGTTGTTAAACTGACCATTGTTTAAAACTCTTATTCTCTTATTTATTTCTTTAAAGATTAAATGAATAGGGTAACCGTTGTCCAATAATATTTTAATACACAATTCTAAATTTTTCTTATGATATATGGGATGAGATAATAACAATGCCCTATTAATAAGATTATAAATTACTCCTATTTTATGGCACATAGGGTGACTCGATAAAAAAGATAGTACTCTACCTGAACATGTCTTTTTTTGAAACCAATCTAAGTGTATGATGTTGTCTATTATTTTAATGTTTAAATCTAGAAAATTTATGCTTCTATTAATTTCGTATTCAATCGTAAATTGTAGTCGTTGATTGTAACTATTAAACTTATTCAATACGCTATCAATTTTATTCTTTGGTGCCACCATAATAATGTCGTCTACATATCTATAATATATTCCAATACCGATGTCCAATTCATTAATTATTGATTCTTCAAGATCTTGCATAACAATATTAGCAATTATTGGCGATAACGGGGAACCCATAGGTGTGCCATAAACTTGCTTGTATACAATGTCATTGAATGTGAAGTATGTTGACGACAATATAAATTTAACCATGGAAATGAATTCATTTTTTGGAATTAATGTATGTGTATTGATATAATTCCATCTATTACTCACACTTTCTATTGCAAGATCTATCGGAATGTTAGTGAATAGTGAAACCACGTCTAATGATATTAGAATATCTTCCGCACCAATTTTCTTACCCGCTAGCTTGCTGTAAAGTTCAAAACTATTATTTACATTACTTTTTCCCGTAGGAATACTATTTGAAATGATTTTATGTAAAAATGTGGCTATCGAGTAAAGCGTGGTATTAATCGATGACACAATTACTCTGGAGTATTCTCCTTGTGTATTTTTGGGAGACCATAACATTTTGGAAGAAGGGAGTTGCTGGAACGTAGTGAGTAATATTCTTTATTAGAAATGTACCCTTTTTTTTGCCATTTCTTAAGAATATCGTTTAGTTCCTTTTCTATTTTGGAGGATGGGTTCTTTTTTATGATAGAATAGGTGCTATTGTCTTCAAGTAAACCTTCCATCTTATTCGTGTAATATTCTTTTGTCATCGCGACTGTTACGTTGCCCTTATCAGCCCTTGTAAAAAGTCGCGATGACAAAAGAATATTACACGAATAAGATGGAAGGTTTACTTGAAGACAATAGCACCTATTCTATCATAAAAAAGAACCCATCCTCCAAAATAGAAAAGGAACTAAACGATATTCTTAAGAAATGGCAAAAAAAAGGGTACATTTCTAATAAAGAATATTACTCACTACGTTCCAGCGACTCCCTTCTTCCAAAATGTTATGGTCTCCCAAAAATACACAAGGAGAATACTCCATTTAGAGTAATTGTGTCATCGATTAATACCACGCTTTACTCGATAGCCACATTTTTACATAAAATCATTTCAAATAGTATTCCTACGGGAAAAAGTAATGTAAATAATAGTTTTGAACTTTACAGCAAGCTAGCGGGTAAGAAAATTGGTGCGGAAGATATTCTAATATCATTAGACGTGGTTTCACTATTCACTAACATTCCGATAGATCTTGCAATAGAAAGTGTGAGTAATAGATGGAATTATATCAATACACATACATTAATTCCAAAAAATGAATTCATTTCCATGGTTAAATTTATATTGTCGTCAACATACTTCACATTCAATGACATTGTATACAAGCAAGTTTATGGCACACCTATAGGTTCCCCGTTATCGCCAATAATTGCTAATATTGTTATGCAAGATCTTGAAGAATCAATAATTAATGAATTGGACATCGGTATTGGAATATATTATAGATATGTAGACGACATTATTATGGTGGCACCAAAGAATAAAATTGATAGCGTATTGAATAAGTTTAATAGTTACAATCAACGACTACAATTTACGATTGAATACGAAATTAATAGAAGCATAAATTTTCTAGATTTAAACATTAAAATAATAGACAACATCATACACTTAGATTGGTTTCAAAAAAAGACATGTTCAGGTAGAGTACTATCTTTTTTATCGAGTCACCCTATGTGCCATAAAATAGGAGTAATTTATAATCTTATTAATAGGGCATTGTTATTATCTCATCCCATATATCATAAGAAAAATTTAGAATTGTGTATTAAAATATTATTGGACAACGGTTACCCTATTCATTTAATCTTTAAAGAAATAAATAAGAGAATAAGAGTTTTAAACAATGGTCAGTTTAACAACAATAGAAAAAAAGAAATTGCAGAAGATAATAGCAAGAATAAATTTTTCGTCATTCCATACATTAATAACATTTCTGAGACAATAGCATCGACAATAAAAAAATCAGATTTCAGAGTAGGATACCGTTGTCTAAATAATCTTAACAAATTAATTAAAGTCCACAAGGACAAAAACGTGCATAACAATAATAATAATGTTGTCTACAAAATTAATTGTAAGGATTGTGAAGCTTCGTATGTTGGGCAAACCAAAAGAAAATTACGCACTAGACTAAAAGAGCATATGAATAATATTAAATTTGATTCCTCCAAGCATTCTGTGGTCTCTGAACATATTATGGATAAAAAACATGCTTTTGATTGGGATAACGTTAAAATACTTGATATTGAATCTAATTATTATAAAAGACTTATCTCGGAAATGATACACATCAAGGAACAAAGGCATGGTATAAATAATAACACAGACACCGAATTGCTTAACAACGCGTATTTCGACATTCTAAAAGAAATATCGAATTTTTAGACTTATGTAAATGTTTATTTTGTGAGATCTGACACCTATTTATTCGACTTTTTAAAAGACTAGACAACAGTCAAGTACTAACAATAAGACCAACAACAATTAGAAGCATCGTCATCTCAAGTTATTCGGAACAATTTGTAAGCATAAAGGTTCAATATTTTAGTAGTTAGTTTAATTTATAATTTTTAATCTTTTTTTCACATACACATTAGTGGAATCCTATTTTACAATTGAATAAATTCTTTAAATTCAGTTAACAAATATCAAATAATTTGGAGAGGATGAACATAATCATTGCCAGATCGAGGGACTTTCGTCAAATAACGATAAGTGGTTCATTTGGAGTAATGTATAAGTGTCACTCCAAGTTGTTATTAATAATTCTAATATATTTTATGAATAACCGGACGAATCATTCTGCTTCTAATTGGGTTCTTACTTTGTTGAACTATTTTAATGGTCTCAATTCATTGTAAATATATTTTGCGTTTTAACTATGACTCAACTATATAACTTATATTGACTATGTATTGCGGATTTTTTATTAGAATTTTATGTATTTATTTATTATCGTTATTTATTATCACTATTTTTTTGCGCACTGAAGAGGAGCAAGTAGAGCTCGAAACGTTTGTATAATTATTATTTCAAATTAAGAATTTTCTTCTCAATAATAAAATAATATCGTATTGCTCGTTACACATGGCCTTAATTTAATAATTTATCATTGTTTTTATTGTCATACAAGCTTGAGCATTGGTATGTGATGTTTTGATTAGGTATTAATAAAAATTTGTTTTTAATCGAATTGAACAAGGATCTGAAAATATAATGAATAAGAAAAATGTGGAGATCTTTCAGAGAAAAAAGGAGATTCCTTCTTATTTCTTCTTAAATGGTACCACTAAAAATTTTTTATACATATCGATAATTGATTCCATGTTCTTATTGGGATGAACAGTTATAAATGTAAAATGACCAAAATATAAATTATTTATGAGATATTTTATAATTTACATAAAATTATGTCACATAACATTACAAAATATATGGTAAACCATTCATTATGTGGCAGTGTTGGTATGTTTAAACAATTTGTTTAAAATTGTTTGATTAAAACTTGTTTAAAGCAGTATGGATACTGTTTTAAATATTGCAATTAAGATATATGATTATTAAAAAAAACTGTAAAGAAAAACAGAAACAAATAAAAACTAATAGACGTGCATGTTGCAAAAATGTTTTTGTTTTAATTTTTTTTTGTTTATATATATTTAATCTACATGTAACCTATAGATATAAAATAAAAAATATAAATATAAATCAGATAGCGTTCTGGACGCTATTTAAATTATTTTCATTTTTACCTATTTATTTATTTATTTGACTTTGTTATGAGGTTTTAAATTGCGAAAGACACATTAGTTTTGTCTCGATTTTCTTAACGCGTAGTGACTAAGATTCTTGCCAACTGTTAACATCTATTTATTTCTTACTTACTTCTGTCAATTCTACATTGTTAATTAAAATAATGGTGAATATTGTCGGTGATATGCAGTGAATTTGATTTACTGTATTAATTTATTATGCATTTACGTTTGGTATGTAACATATTTTTGTATATGAATTTATAATTAATTGTTGCGATGAAATGTATTAAAATTATAATTATTTTTATGTAACTTTTTATAGATTTACTTGAAAAGGGCTGTAATGACAGCCGAAACGTTGTATTTTAACTAATTATTTATAATAAATGATTGTCAGTTTGGTCGACTTTTACCATTGAGGAAAGATTTTTATAAATATAAATAATGAAATGAAAATAGTAAGGTAATAATATTATTTTAACTGAAAATTTATTTTTGGAATACTTAATTTAATATTATTAAATTTTTAATAATAATATTAAATTTTGGAATATTTAATAATATTAAATATTAAGTAATAATCAATGTAATTGAATATATTAAAAATTATACATATAAAGCTATCTGCACAAAGCACAAACTATTAAAATCTAAATTACAACATATTGCATTTTACATTTAATCAATTATCAAATAATAAAATAATGTAATTCCTTCAAGTAAAAAAATAATACATATTTAAAAAAGATAAAATAAACCGTAAGATATTGGAATTGGATTGCAGTCATTACATATTGAGTATTTATTTAATAACTACTTTTATAAATTGAATTAAAATTAAATAAATTTTAAAATCAATAACTTAAAATAAAATAAAGAATATGTAATTTTATGTATAAAATATGCTTACACAATTAAAGCTATCAAATCAAGTGTTTTTTTTGTGTTATAAAACATGGTTTTTTCTTACTTTACTTAGATTCATATAAAACATATAAAACAAAGAAACATTGTTTTTAACAAAAAATCAATGTTTTTTGTTTAAAATAAAAAAAAAATTTTCTACTAACTCTACTCTTACGTCTTACCTTTATAACTATTTATGGCAAACATTGCAAGGAATCTATTTACATAAAAAATGATAGTGGTTCCATTTGAAAAAAAATAAAGGATCTTCCGCTTTTGTTCCTCAAAAGCGCTCAACATTCTTCTTATCTATCAAACTGTTAGGCAACGTGTTCCAATCTATTAAAAAAGTTTAAGTTAATATATTTGTAGCAATAGCGAAAAAACAGCTTGTAACACTTTATGTGTGCCACATATGAAAGACGTAATTAATTATATCTTTGTGTGCTTAATCACAGTAAAATCTGAAATACTTTACGCAATACGTACTTAATGACAAAATATTATAGTGTTTTGGAAAGCTCTCGAAATTAGCTTATTTTAATTAAAATAATACAAATACAGCCTGTGGTTTGTCCATACGTCTACTTATGTTACATATAGTATATACTTCACGCCATGTCATTAAGTACCTTTTAAATTATAAAGGTTTGAAGTTGACAATTTTTTAACATAAAATGTAAAATGTCTTGCAAAATATTCAGTTTTCGGTAATTATAACTGTTGCGGATTGCGCTGTTAATACAATTTTGATCGGGAATAGAGGGGAAGAGGGGATTGACTGTTAACAGCGGAGATATCGTTTATAAACACTTTATTCGGCTTTTCACAGATAACTAAAGTTCACATGAACCAATTAAGCACACTCGATGAACGGTGGAAAATAAATTCAACGAGAACGTACGGAAATCTTGCGCTTGATCGGACTTGCTGCGCGCGTACGCGACGGAAATCTTGGGCAGAACTATGCGGTAGTTCCGAACGCGACGGAAATCTTCTCTCGACAATGTTAACGAAAGATCGCAGCGATCAAGAGCCGAACGCGGATGCGCGACGCACCGTTCGCGAGATCGAGGTCTTGGAGAGTCTCCGTAACGCTGTAATGTCGGAGCACGTGATGACACGTGCGGTCGTAACGGCAGCCGAAATGTGCGTGTAGGAAATTTGTGATTCGCAAACTCGACGATTGACGCGTCTCAATATGTCCGATCGCGCGACATTCAACGTTTCGCGAAGACTCTCAAGTATATTAAACGGTTCCGGAACAATAACTTAATATTTTTATGCACCGAATAATGAGACCAATCAATTGTAAAGAAAACATAGTTGCTCTTAAAAAAACATGTTGCAAATTACATACATCTTTTCAGAAATTAATCAACTGATTACTGTAATTTCCGTTTGGTTTAACGCACAAATGGTCCAATCACAAATTTAATATATCACTCAATGCTTTTGAAATACTAATGGTGTAAAAAAATAAGGCGTGCTTTTGCGCATGAAGATAATGGAATGAGGATAGAGTAAACAAATAGAGCCGGCTATATTAACATATTACCCAATCCAAGTTTATATGTATATATCAGTCTTTTCTATTTCCTTATTTTTAAATAATATTCTTATTCCTAATTTTTAATATTTATGTATAATACGCGCAAAATGCGGTCTTCAAAGTCTTTTTATTCGGACTGCGCTTCGCGGTTCTCATATAGCTTTTATAAAACTTGATTTAATATAAAAGATTAGTTCTTTTGTTTTAAATATTTTATTTCGCTCCGCGTTTTGCATAAACTTAAATATAGATACTCGAAATACCAATTTCGAGAAAATTGATAAATAAATGTGTAAATGCGTGGATAGGTGCGTGGGTGGGTATGTCAATAAAAAAACCACCTAGTACGATGTTTTTGAACATTCTGAACACATTAACATAGAAATCTAAAAAATAAATTTTTCGCGATAATATAGCCTTCTCTATGAGGAAGAAAAAATTTTTAAAAAACCATGTAGTACAAAGTTAGTACGATGTTTCTGAACATTCTAAACACATTAGCGTAAAAATTTAAAAAACAATTTTTTTTGCAAAAACACCCTCTATGAGGAAAAAAAATTTTTTTAATGAAAAAAACCCCCCACATAACATTTATCCCCGAAAAATTTGCAACATTTTTGTATCAATTTCGCGAAAATCGGTCCACAAATGTGGAAGAAGTTTGCGGTCAGACAGACATACAGACAAATGGTGCTTATTATTATAGATAGATTTTCTCTATTTCTGTTCAGTTTCACGCACAAACGGTATAATTACAAACTTAATATATCATTCAATACTTTTGAAATACTCATATATAAAAAGCAAAATGTACTATTGCGCATAAAGATGATTGACCAACGAGGGTAGTGAGGAACAGGTAGCCAAAAGTATTATAATATATCAGCCAATTCGCATTTGTATTTATACATAAATCAGAGTATTTTCGATATCATTAGTTTAAAATAATATTTCTGTATTAATATTTATATATTTATGCCTAATATTTTTTCTATTATGCGGTTACAAAAATGCCACAAATCAGTTTGGTTAAAATGTTTGTTTAAATATGGAGGATCACTTATTCCATATGTTCGAAAAACTATAGTCGAAAATTGGTCTGCTTAACGGACACATCTCTATACTTTTCCCAGATAGCCACAGTAATTATTATGACATCATTTGGATGGCAAATGATGCATTTTGACATCAAAATGATGTCATAATAATTACTGTGGCTATCTGGGTTTATTACATCATGTAAGTAGTCTTTAAATGCTCGAAAGAAATTTTTCTTCGTAAAAAGGTCTGTTACATTATGAATGCATGGTATGTAAATATAATATAAATAAATAAAATTTGAAATAATTTATCTTTTTGAATTGCTCAAAAACTTCGAATCTTTTTTTATACAGTGACTTTTTTTATACAGTTCATCGATGTTTTAAGTTTCCATCGGATAAGAATTATACTGACTGTTTAATGTATTACAGAATGTTTTCAATATATTATATAATATTGCTGAAGGTTATGCAAATAAACAATGATAACAATAAGGTAGTAGATATTAAACTGACTACACTGGCTGTCTATTAGATTTGTTAAACTATATTTATTGACGTTTCGACCATACGGGCTGTGGTCCTTTTCAAAATTACACACTGTACAGTGTGTTCAGTCGTGGCAAGATGACACAAGTGAAACGCAGTTAATTTACCATCCGATCTTAAGTTAAGTCTCACCGGAGCGTACTTTTAAATGTCAATAACGATATGCAGTAACTCATTAATGCTTCTATTGTAATTTTGAAAAGGACCACAGCCCGTATGGTCAAAACGTCAATAAATATAGTTTAACAAATCTAATAGACAGCCAGTGTAGTCAGTTTAATATCTACTACCTTAGTATTTCTTTCCTGGCGAACGAAATTTAAAATTTAATATTTTATTGTTAATGATAACAATATTTGAAAAATTTTTAAGATGATTGGATTGCGAGCTTGTGCAGATGTTCATTCGAAGATTCGATAAAGCACAACCGACGGAATTTAAGAGACCGTAACTGATTTAAGTATCCTTCGTGTATCCAAGCCGGAACAGTGCTTCACAAAAGCCTGCTAGAGGGCAAAATAAAATGCTATAATGTTTAAGGCTACACAAAAGCAAATGTCATTCTTAAGTAAATGATTAAGAACAGTTTTTGTGGTGACGTCAGATGCCAGTACGTCTTGAATTTTCGCTGTAAACGCATTCTGCTCCGTCAGGGCCATCCTGCGAACACACCAATTTTCTTCCTCTCGAATGGTCTGGAAGTGGCCGGATCCTGGTCTTTTGCTTGCAGTGCCTTCCAGGGATCATTGCCTCTAACAATTGAATACGGTGAAGGTGTCTCGACCTATTTTTATCGTAATTGCTCAAGATGAAAATCCATCCTCTCCAAAGCTTTCCACATGGCCTCGTTCAAATTGAGTTAAGGATGTTTGGGAGATACAATCGGAGACAACAGTATCAACGCTATTCATCTTATAGAAAATCACAGTAGTTTAATGTCCTAACTTTCAGCTGTTTTCAGCGTTGACTCAACCAAATGCTTAGAAATCGGAAAAAGAGCCAAATTCAACAAATTATTATTTTCTTATAAATGGTTTAGTGAATGTTAATGTAATTTTGCAACATTGTGTTTTTTAAAGTTCCAGTTATACATGTAAAAAATTTAAAATACATAGTACCATTTTTTCGAGATCTTTAACGTAATATAATCAATCAGAGTAATGAATTTTTATAAGATTATATGTAAAAGTAGCAGAAATTTAATTTGCAATAACTTTTAAATAAGTTAATAAATTAAAAACGAAATGTTAACAGTAGTTGTAATATCAAAATAGAAGCAATCTACGTAATTTTTATAAATTTTGTACCATTTTTAGATGTCTCCCATACATCCTTAATTGCTGATATGCAGCACGTTATTGTTTTTGAATGCACAATTGTAATACACGTTAAGGTAGTTCTATCGCTACAATATCAACTAAAAGTTTCGCCTCTAATCGATAAGGAAATTCATCGTTTATACAATGTTACCGTAGCAACAATTTTAGTTGAGTCTGTACAGTCTGAACCTCTTCACATAGAAACAGCTCATGTATGAATACACATCATCATCGCAATTTCTCTTCATGTTCCATTTGGAAAAAAATTCATTTCTTTAAAAAGTAATATCTTTGAAACTAAACAGTGGAAAAAATTTATTTTTTTTTTAAATAATCCCACACTCATATTGTATATCCCACTGGTTTTTTATTAAAATCGTAAGATCTGTTCTATTGTTATATATTAAAATGTGATGAAAATGCCATTTTTTCACGTGGTGTATAGAAAAAATGCTATTTTTAATTGTAAATAACTGTTAAACTAAACGGTGAATTGACTTCAAAATTTTGTAATCGATAGATATTAAAATTTCTACAACATATTAAAATTTCTAAAAATTCGTAAGAATTGTGAAAAACGATAGAACTACCTTAACACAGTTTTTCACAGTGACACTAACGTTTACGAACAATTTCATATGTGTCTAATGGAAAATTTTATTCTGCATTCGCTATGGCGTTACAAGCACATCTTACGAGTTGTCAACTCATTCTAGTCAGTCTAGTCTGTCAAACCGACCATTTATATTCTTATTAGAAATGCAACCAATAATATATTCGATCGAATACCAAATACCGAATATTATGCAAGATTATATGCCGAATAATCAAATATTCGACAAATATATTAGCAAAACGCAAATTTTTTCAGAAGCGAGTGATATATATATATATATATGTGTGTGTGTGTGTGTGTGTGTGTGTGTGTATCACCCGCTTTTGAAAAAAATTGCGATATATATATATATATATATGATGAAAAAAGGAATATACTATTTCCTTCCAAATGCAAGAGGCTCCCTGTATTGAGACCTTATCGCTCTTTAATTTTAATTATAATGATTAATTTTAAAATTATTAGTGTGTTTCAAACACATTTTATGTAACAATAAATAAATTTTTATTTATTGTAATTTTATTAGATATATAAACAAATAGATTACATACTCGAACATGTACTCGCGGCAAAGGTGGCAACGGTTAAATAGTTACTATTTCTTTCCAGTTTTACATTTATCATCCATAACGAAAACAGTGATATAATCTAGTAGTACACCCTTATAAAATATATTAAAACGACACGTAAACGTAATCGAATGAATCGAAATTTGGTGTGTTTTTAGAGAAAGAATGTACTATATAAATATTCCGCGTAAAGATTTTTCAATGTTTTTACATTATGTGCTACATATTTACAAAGTCTTATTTTGAGACAAATTATATATGCTTTTTCCAGATAAAATAAAAATAAACATATGTATTCTTTCATCTACATTTTTATAAATTAGAAATATGGATATTAATCTTTACAGAATTCCCTTCTTTAGTTAAGAAAAGTCTATTATTGGTGCATATCTTATAATGGTGTATTCAGAAAATAAGTGGAAATAATATATAATAAAAAATACAATTTTCACAATTTATCGAAATTTAAATTGCTCGAAAAGCGTGCGTAAAAATCGTATCATAAAATAACAAATACAGGATTAATATAGATAAACTCAATAATTTTTTAAAATCTAAAATGCATTTTTACGGAATATAAAATCCGTGGCCTAAAAATTATGTACATTAAAGAAGTCATATAAATATACAAAATATGTAGTTGATATTACAAATTACATAATTCTTAAAGAATATATATGTATCTCTTTTACATAAATTGATTCTCCTCAATATTTGGCCATGGAAATATTAAGGAATAATTATTAAGAAAATATATTATATAAGATTTTTTGATTTAAAAATGTATCTTCTAAAGAATTCTTAACCATTTTAATCTTTATACCTTTTAAGTATAATTTTTAAATATTACGAGGACTCAATTTATGTTAAAAAAATTAAGATGGTTCTACTTTAAAAAATAAAAAGAATCTTTAAATCTCTTAAGCATCCGCACATGAAAGAAAATGTTCATCTTTGCAAGACGTTTCCCTTGAGATCATTGAACTTTTACTTGAAATGTTTTTTATTATTTTCAAAACTGCGGGAATTATTCGAGTGGCCGATTTTAAGTAACTCAATGTATATTTCAATATATATATATATATATATTTAAATTTTATATTTATATTTATATTACATGCAATATATAAACATTTTATAAATATTATTTATACATACATTTATTCTTTTACACTTATTTTTAGATCCATTTGTTACAATGTTTGGTAGATCGTGTTGAAGACTTACAGATTAAATCTTTATATATATAAATTACGTGTCACGTTGTTTGTCCGCGATGGACTCCTAAACTACTTAACCGATTTCAATCAAATTTGCACACGGTGTGCACTTGGATCCAACTTGAAACATAGGATAGCTTACATCTCAATTTATAGTCGCAATATTATTTTATTGCAAATTATTTGTTTATTATTATATGACAGTCACAATTATCTGTTATCTCCACTGTTGTCACAGATGGCGATATCTGTTGACTGGATTGTCATTTACTATGTACTTTTCAAAGTAAATATTATTATATGACAGTCACAGTTATCTGTTATCTCCAAACGATTGTCACAGATGGCGATATCTGTTGACTGGATTGTCATTTACTATGTACTTTTCAAAGTAAATGACTTTCCTATTTTGTTTTGCGCGGTGACTTCGTGAACAAAGCACGTATACATCGACAAAAACGACACCAAGTTCGTGTTGTCAGTCCCGATTATTCCTCCGAAATAGTTGCTGTAAAATTCGTGGAAATTATTCCTGCTTTTTAATTGTTAGTGCCTCATTGTTCAAAACAAGATATACATGTAAGTATCATCACATAGTTGCTATGCATCAAATCACACTGTGTATGATATGTGTATTTTTATGGTCATGAGGTATTTTATTCAACCTATATTAAAAATTATTTTGCACTCCTTATTTCAATGTGCTATAGTAGCATGTTTTACAGTTTTATTTTTAATATTTAAACGTTTAAATTTTTATTTAAAGTCGAATGCCACCGAAAAAATCGAACCTCAGCAACGCGCGGAGCAGAGAGGCACGACGCAAACGTGCGGAAAGAGCTCATCTGTCGACAGAACAAATCTCAACAAGGAATGCAGCTCAAAACATCAGGACAGCGAAGGGTCGTGCACAAGAATCTCAAGAACAGCGTGACGAACGTCTGCGACAGACTATTGCGAGAACAAGAGCGGCACGAGAACAAAACATAGCTACAGCACGAGCACAAGAACGACAGAGGCAGCGGACCAGCCGCTCATTAACATGTGCATCATTTGTTCGTCTTGCTTTCGAATATGCACCAAATATTAACTACTCTGCGCATTCAAAAATTGCTATCGGTGCAATGGATAAAGTATGTCAATATTGTCAGGCATTGAAATTTCAGAATGAAACACCCGGCATGTGCTGCGCATCAGGAAAAGTTGTGCTGTCATCTCTTCCTACTCCGCCGGAACCTTTATTATTCCTTCTTGCTGGCGATTCAGATGATTCAAAATTATTTTTGCGTAAGATACGCAAATTTAATTCTTGCTTCCAAATGACGTCATTTGGGGCAACTAAAATTTGCGATCTCGCATCCGATGGACGTAATTTTGAAACTACATTCAAAATACAAGGCCAGGTGTACCATAAAATCGGGTCATTGATGCCAATGCCTGATAATGATCCGAAATTTCTTCAAATTTATTTTATGGACAATTGTGAAGAGCGCGTGACAACTCGGTGCCAGTATAATTTCATTGAACAAGCAGAGGAAAGAGCAATTGTGATATTGCTGGAAAATTTTTTAGAAGATCAGAATCAACTAATTCAATTGATTAAAAGAATTTCGCCACGATTGCAAAATGACAACTATCAAATCGTCATAAAAGCCGACAAAGTCCCATTAGGTGAACATGCTGGCAGATTCAACGCTCCAACTCTTGATGAGGTTGCTGTTATTATGGTTGGTGATCCAGTTGACAAAAGAGCTATAAAAATTACACGGCGAGACAACACTGTTAGTACGATTTCGGATCTACACCGTTCATATGACGCACTGCAATATCCATTAATATTTTGGCAAGGACAGGATGAATATCACCTTAACATCAAACAGTGTGATCCAAATACCGGTAAATTTGACTATTAACTATTTATTTTCTTACTGTATGTACGATTTTTAATTTCTTATTTTAATTTATTTCTTATTTTTTTTTAGGTGCTCAAAGAGATAAAAAAGTTAGTTCAATGAACTACTACGCACACCGATTGATGATTAGACATAATCAGGACAACTACATCCATCGATATCGTCAGCTATTCCATCAATACATTGTTGATATGTATGCTAAGGTTGAAAGCGAACGCTTGCGATTCATTCGATACAACCAGGCTAAATTACGATCGGAAGAATACATTCACTTACGAGATGCTGTTGTTGGAAACATCGACGGAAATTTAAACCCCAATGACATCGGTAATGCTTTCATTTTACCTTCAAGCTACATCGGCAGTCCACGGAACATGCAGGAATACATACAAGATGCGATGACTTACGTACGTCATTACGGCCGACCAAATTTGTTTATAACATTTACATGCAATCCGAATTGGAAAGAGATACAAACTTTACTATTACCAGGACAAAAAGTAATTCATCGTCATGATATAACTGCACGTGTGTTCAAACAAAAATTGAAATCCTTAATTGATTTTATTGTTAAATATTCAGTTTTTGGTATCACACGTTGTTGGCTGTATTCGATTGAGTGGCAAAAGCGAGGTTTGCCTCATGCCCACATTTTAATTTGGCTTCAAGATAAAATCCATCCAGAAGAAATTGATCAAATAATTTCAGCTGAAATTCCAGACCGATCAATTGATCAAGAATTATTTGATATTGTTACCAAACACATGATCCACGGGCCGTGCGGTGCTTTCAACATGACATTACCATGCATGGAAAATGGAAAATGTAAGAAAAATTTCCCAAAGCCGCATACGAATGACACTATCACGGATATTGACGGTTATCCAATGTATCGACACAGAAATACTGAGAATGGTGGCCACACATTCACGATGCGACTGCCGAATTCTACAAATCAAGTAGAATTTGATAATCGGTGGGTGGTACCATACTCACCATTACTTTCAAAAACTTATGAGGCTCATATCAATGTCGAGCTTTGCAGTTCTGTAAAATCAATTAAGTACATTTGTAAATATGTAAATAAAGGCAGTGATTTGGCCATGTTTGGAGTACAAAATGTAAATGAAAATGACGAAATTACACGATACCAAATGGGTAGATACATCAGCAGCAACGAAGCTATTTGGCATATTCTTAGCTTTTCCATACACGAAAGAGACCCTGCTGTCCAGCATCTAGCAATACATCTTGAAAACGGTCAACGTGTATACTTCACTGAAGAAAATGTTCTCCAAAGAGCGCTTGAGGCTCCAAAAACGACACTAACTGAGTTTTTTACATTGTGTCAAAGATCTGACATTTTTGGCCAATTCGCAAAGACATTGATATATACTGATGTTCCACGTTATTTCAGATGGAACAAATCTGGTAAAAAATGGGTGCCACGAAAACAAGGAAAACCACATCCTTCCGTTACAGGCATATTCAAAGCTAAGACATTGGGGCGACTTTACACGGTAAATCCAAAGCAACGTGAGAGCTTCTATTTACGTTTATTATTGGTGAATGTTCCCGGACCAACGTCTTTTGAATTTCTGCGAACAGTCAACGGCCGAGTATTCAATACATACCAAGATGCATGTCGTGAACTGCAATTGCTAGAAGACGATAACCATTGGGACTTAACGCTTGCTGATGCTGCGTTGACATCAACGCCCAATAACATTCGTCAGCTGTTTGCAATTATTTTGACGACATGTTATCCATCACAAGCACACACTTTGTGGGAAAAATATAAAAATTGTATGACAGAAGACATATTGCACCGAATTAGACAAACAGATCAATGCCAAAACATAGATTATACGCCTGAGATGTATAATGAAGCGTTAGTGTTGATCGAGGATTTATGTGTTTTAATTTCAAATTTACCACTTAATCATTATGGTATGCCATCACCTGCTCGTCCAGCCGCCGACTTAGTCAATACCGATTTACAACGAGAAAAACAATATGACCATCGTAATTTAGCAACAATTATCGTGAACAGTGAGCCACTACTGACAGCAGAACAAAAAATTATTTATGATCGGATTATGCTGGGTGTTGCTGCTGAACAAGGCGGTTTTTTTTTCTTGGACGCACCAGGTGGAACCGGTAAGACATTTTTAATATCGTTGATTCTTGCCAAAATACGGTCACAACAGAAAATCGCATTGGCAGTCGCATCGTCTGGCATTGCGGCTACTTTGCTAGATGGTGGGCGAACGGCACATTCAACATTCAAGCTGCCATTGGACATTCATAATAAGCCAAACGCATTATGTAACATAAAAAAGAATAGTGGAATAGCTGCAGTGTTGCGGAAGAGTTCACTCATAATTTGGGATGAGTGCACAATGGCACACAAATATTCACTTGAGGCATTGCATAGAACTATGCAAGATTTTAAAGGCAATGATAAACTTTTCGGTGGTGCTATCTTACTATTATCTGGTGATTTCCGACAGACCTTACCGGTTATACCTCGCTCTACTTTCGCGGATGAGATTAATGCATGTTTAAAACAATCATTCTTATGGCGAAGTGTTGAAACACTTCGATTGACTATAAATATGCGCATACAATTGCAAAATGATCCATCAGCACAAATATTTTCCGAACAATTACTAGATATTGGGAACGGTAAAATAGAACTGCAACCAAATACGCAATGCATTAAACTGCCAGACAATTTCTGCACTGTTCTTCACGGAAAAAATGAATTGATTCAGAGTATTTTCCCGGATATACAGAGTAATTACTTGAATCATAACTGGCTCAGTGATCGGGCTATTTTGGCAGCCAAAAATGTTGATGTTGACGAAATTAACTTCCAGATACAACAGTTGTTACCAGGCGATCTGATGTCTTTTAAATCAATCGATACTGTTGTTGATGAAAATGAAAGTGTAAATTTCCCAATTGAATTTTTGAATTCACTGGATATACCTGGAATGCCACCACATAATCTTCGATTAAAGATTGGTTCACCTATCATTCTTTTGCGTAATTTGAATCCACCTCGATTATGCAACGGTACGCGTTTGGTCATCAAAAAAATCACCGGAAATATTCTTGAAGCAACCATTTTAACTGGAAAGTTTAAAGGAGAAGTGGTCCTGTTGCCACGTATTCCAATGATACCGTCAGATTCTACGATACCCTTCAGAAGGCTACAGTTTCCAATTCGTTTAGCTTTTGCCATGTCCATAAATAAGTCTCAAGGTCAAACAATGTCCATTTGTGATTTAGATTTGGAAAATCCATGTTTTTCTCATGGGCAACTATATGTTGCATGTTCACGTGTAGGAAAACCGTCGAATCTATTTGTGTTAGCTAAAGACAGGTTAACCAAAAATATTGTGCACCGATTAGTGCTAAATTGAATTGAAAGTAAAAGTATTTATAATTCAAAATAATATATTTTATTGCTACAAATTTAAAACTATCTGCCCTACCTACCTCATTTATAAGTTTAAGTGTCACATGTTATTTACTAACAACTTTGTAATATACTCATTTGTTACAAACTTGAATAACAAAAATAATAAAATTTAAAATTAATTCTTTTGTATTGATTTCTACTTAATATCAACTGTACAAAAATTTTGACCAATCGTGTTCAAAGTCCATCCTCTTCAAATCCCAATTCAGTCGATTTTTATACCAGCTTTAAGGTTTCTGTCTTCGTTCGTAAATATTAATTTCATTATATTAAGAAGTAACGGTAGTAGAAAATCAGTCATGGAGGTCACCATGTTTTTTTACAAATGGCATCTATGTAAAAAAGCATAGTGATCCCCATGTTTGATGTTCTTCTAACTTTCTCCGTGAATAGTTTACTACGAGCAATGTAATATAATATTTAAAAATGAATTTGTTTATGTGTTCGGGCTTTATGCGTTCGCGCATCATTCAACTAATTAAGTTAAAACTTGGTACAGTTGTTGTTGGCACTTGCGTAAAGGTTTCTGACGTAGTACCAACAATGTATAATAGGGGGCGCGCGAGATGTCGATTGAATAATTCACTTCTAATCCGTAAGATCAATCACATTATTATCTCGAGCGAAGCCGAGACAGGGCATACTAGTAATGATATAAGTTTTATTAAAGATCATCGAAAACTCCGCCTTGTATCTCTTTCAAATTATTTGCGCAAATATATATTCTAGTACGGTAGTCAGTGTCAAGGCCGTGAAGAGAGCCGTTTTCCAACTTTTCAAATGGATTTATAGATATGTCCAACGTAGCAAGACTGCCCAGATTGTTGCAAGCGCCCTTGCGAATCTTTGATATGTTATTTTCCGAGAGCGAGAGGAGCTTTAACCGACCCAAACCTTCGTAGCTATCGCCTTCAATGGTCGTCAAGAGATTTTTATCCAAATACAGACTCGTGAGTGTGGATAGATTAAAAGCGCCGCGTTTTATTTTTGTGATTCTGCTTCCAGTCAATGACAAAGTATCTTTCGGGATTCGAACAAAATTGCCTTCCTCGAGCACTTTAATATCATTATAATCCAGGAGCAATAAACTAACGGATGACGGAAGATCGGCGAACATGGCTTTCGTGATGTTGTTATTAGTGAGATCCAGATACGTCAGGGACGTCAATCCGGCGAAGGTGTTTATCGGCAGTTCACGTAAAGAATTGCTATGCAGATCGATCATATGGAGATTCCTCAGATTCCTCTAAAAGCGGAATGCTCGATGGTCAATATATTATTGCCCCTCAAATTCAACATTTGCAAAGATTTTAAACCTTGAAAAACATCAGTCTGCAATGCTTTGATTTTGTTGTAGTTGAGATTTAAAGAGATCAGACGACAGAGCTTGGAGAAAACACCGTTAGGAATAAATGCTATGTGATTTCCGCTCACAACAAATCCCTCCAAAGTATCCGGTAGACTGGTGACAAAGTCGAAACTTTTCAGCTGATTACTATCCACATATAGTTCCCGTAAGTTCGTTCTTTTAAATGCATCCTCTTCAATTTTTTTGATCAGATTGTAGTTAAGGTTAATGGTCTTCAGATAATAATTTTCGATCACTTGACTACGGATTCTATGGATATTGTTGCCTAGAAGGTTTACATACGTCAGATCAACCGGCAAACTGTTCAGCGTCTCTTTTATAATCTCGGTGATATTGTTGCTCGACAGATCCAATGAAAAAATTGGCAGCGATTGCAACTGATACCAATTCTCCTGAAAACCTCTGATATCCTGCTCCCTAAGATCTACTTGCCTCTCAGATATGTTGACAAATACTTGAATGCATCCTTCAACGAGCTCTTCATCTTTCTTAATGACCGCCAATGTTGTCACAATACCATCCAATTTGCAGATTTTTATTCGAGTGTCCTCGTTAAGAATTTTAACGATCACTGGAGGCATGAATAGCCATTCTATATTGCATTTATCCGCACAGTCGTCATTTCTTCTTTTCTTCTCCTCTTTACAGT
This sequence comes from Nylanderia fulva, assembly GCF_048542155.1. NCBI lineage: Eukaryota > Metazoa > Arthropoda > Insecta > Hymenoptera > Formicidae > Nylanderia > Nylanderia fulva. Next base: position 321,014 of record NW_028189464.1, on the reverse strand, counting down.
TCTGTAGAAAAGCCAGGTCGTTTCTAATTATCGTCACTAGTGTCTTCCGTTTCTTTTCCTTGAAGGAGGAATTAGCAAACATGTCTGTGCTAATCATCCGAAACTTATTTTCGTTGGTGAGAATCTTGACGGATCTGGTGAGACCAAATAGTTCTCCTTGCCATAAACTTTCAATAAAATTACAGGAGATATCCAGTAATTGCAGATTCTTTAGACCGACAAATAGATTTTTGGTCTTTGATAATTGATTACCTGACAGTGACAGGCTCCTCAATCTCGATAGATTGGAAAAGACAAACTCCGGCAGAGAAGTTAACGAATTGTTGGCTAAAATGAGCGACTTCACATCGAGCACATAATTGAAAACGGTTTTTTCCAAACCGCGAAGAGAAGAATTTGACAGGTCTACTACCGTATGATTTGAATCTTCAACAAATCGAACGTCCGTTAGGATGTCGTTACGGACATCTAGAATTAAATTTGTTGGTGTTTCGATGATCATTTGTGAATCGAGTGGCGCACTCGCCACTAGAGGCAGCAAACATGCGACGAAAAGAAGCATGGCAATGTTTCCTAAAACAGTTGATAAAATTTTTGTTTCTTTTATAAAATAATATCTCTCGCGTTTCTACTTATTGATCGCCTTTTTAATATTCATTTTCTATATATTGATATCCCATATATTTATTAGAGACAGTTTCTGGTTTGAACAATAATTTTATTACAGAATTAATGATAAGTCTAATACGCGCACACAAAATATGTATAAAAATAGCTCGATGTTTTTTTATGTTTAAAAACAGTTGATAAATTTTTTGTTAGTTTTATAAAATAATATCTTTAGTGTTTCTACTTATTGATCCCATTTTTAATATTCATTTTCCATATTTATTAGAGACAGACACTGACTTGAACATTAATTTTAATGCAAGACTAATGAGAATTTTAATACGCCAGAAATATTATATGTAGATATAAAACTCATTCCATGTTTTTGTTATTTTAATTTTTCATTTTCTTTTCAAAGCTTTGTCGACTTACAACATAAGCACGGACAACCTCAGCGTTTGACAGATATTTGGATTCTTGTAGATTAACTTTGCGCAATGTCCATTTGTTTTAGTATTTTAAGTCGTCAGTGTTTAAATATTTTTTCTTTTATTGCGACTATATTTTGATTAGTAAACAAATTTTACACATGATGTTTTATTAATTGCGGAATTTTTTGTTTGTTGAAGATGACCCAAAAAAGGGTCAAAACGTCTAGACATAATTCAGATTTTTATTGTAATAAATTATAAGTAACGAAATCACATCCTTGTTTTATACTCGTCATAGCTCTTTTTTATCAATATTAAATATTAAAATAATTAAGGTCGTGTAAATATTCTTTTTTTAAAACATATTAGAATCTGACGATCCTTCGACGGGTTATGATGTTTAATGTTTCGCTTTGTTCTATTGATTGACCTATATAATTTCAAGAAATGTTATTGACAAAATTTGTATAATAATGCATTAACTTTATTTTAATTCATTTGTAAGTATGGTTTCCAGTTTTTATTGATATGTTTATTTGTGAATTTTTTATGTACGTTAATAACTATTTATGTAATAAAATATTTTAGTGTTTCACTTGATAAGGACCACAATCACATAGTCGAAACGTCGTAAAGCTGAATAAATTATTTACTCGCTAGTTTGGTCAATTAGTTTCTACAACTCCTATTTAAATACTAGTGACTGCTATTAATAATTTTAGGAATTTATATATTAGATGTGTTAAATAAAAATCTTAAATATTTTTTCTTTCGAAATTTATTGAATACATAATATGTACATTTACATTATTTTCTAATGTAGCCTCCATGGTGAGTAAAACAATTGTTTCAGTTTTTGAAATACACGGATGACTTTAGAAAAAACTCTTTTACCTGAAGGCATAGGCATTCTTGCACTGCCAGCTTCATCCCTTTGTCAGACTTTTGCCTCCCATCGTTTTTTTAAGTGTTTTTTATGTCCTTCGCATTTGGCACACCTTGCCGTATCAGTAATTTTTGTCTTTAGTCCGCTAAAATAAAAGGCAAGTTTTGGACAGTCGACTTTAAACATGTAAAAATTATAAAAATGAAGAAATTTACTATATTAGGACTAATAAAAAATAAAAAAAATTCTATTAAATTCGCTTATTTAATATCAGTTGTGTGATACATAATCGTTCCTCTAGTTCGACGAAGAGATGAAGCAGACGGTACATGTGTGAGTGCCTATAGGCTCTTAGATAAAACATTTTTTCCAGAGATATCCCTGCACTTCTTCAGAGCTAGAACACTTGTATTGCACATTATGGAAATTACGTATAAAGGTAATATAAAAGTGTGTACCTTTTGAATTCAATGAATTACAAGATAAAAAATATTTTAGGTTTTCAATTGACTCATTTAAAAATAAGATTTAGAAAGACAGGGCCAACCATAACGAGCATATTAAATTAGTTAGAGATGTAATGTCAACACATAATTACTTTATTTGTTAGTATATACAATGATATTAATAAAAAATAAACGTTTCGGCTGTTACCTCAGCTTTCTTCAGTAAATATATAAAAAATAAAATTAAGAATTATTACGCATTAGAGTCTATTTTGTAATGAACCTTTGGTTTGATGAGTCATTAAATTTATATTGGGTGACGCTTATATCATTTATTAAAATTAGATATTGTTTTTGATCGGCTAACCATTTTTTAACTGAGATGGTAACTTTGAATATGTCAAAAAACATGCAAACGAGCTCACTGTTGTTATTAGATAAAGTTGACAGTCCATTCCACGTCATCAATCCTTTTGCACATTATTAGTTGAGAATATCATCAGAACTGCTTAATATGAGAATTGAAACAATTAGATGTTATCCAGCATCAAAAAGTTAGTCCCCATCATCAAGCATATTTCCGAATAGGTTCATCATTGTAGTGTATTTCACCGTGTTTGTCTAAGTATATTTTTATTTTTTTGGTATATTAATTTATATTAATTAGTTATTTTTTATATAAAAGATCTTGATTATGATTAAAAGTGCTTACTTAAATTGATGAGTAGTCAAGATTCCGTCAAGTCAATGTGTTCATTATACAGTGTCACAATATGATATGTCCAATTCAAACCGTGACTCCTATTATTATTATTATTTATTTATACGACAATTCTTCTAGAATGTCAAAATATGACTCGTCAAGCATATCGGTATCTTTTTTTAAGTTTAGACCGTTTTTTTGTTCCTTTATATGAATTTCAGAAACATTTCTTTTCTGAAAATTAGATTCGGAATCTAAAATTTTTATGTCTTCCCAATCAAATGAGTGTTGGTAATTAAGAATATGTTCCGAGATGACCGAGTGTCTTGACGAATCTAACTTTATATTATTTACATGTTCTTTAACTCTCGTTTTAAATTGTCTTTTGGTTTGGCCAACATATGTCGCATCGCAATCGCGACATGAGATCTTATAAATAACATTGGAATTAGTTAAAAATTGATTTTTATCTTTATGAACCTTGATAAATCGATTGAGAGTTTATTAAGACAACGATAACCTATGGTCATTTCTGATTTTTTGATAGATGATGCGATTTTGTCAGAAATGTTATCCACATAAGGAATAACAAAGAATTTCTTTTTTTCATTATCTCCAACTATTTCAGGAACCTTAGTTATATTATTATCATTAGTCAAGATATTTAAATAGATGACTCATTTAATATATGCATTTAGTATATGTATGTACATATATGTATATATAGGATGGTCCACATAAAGTGTTATAAACTATATTTTCTCTAACACTGATAGAAATATTAATAGAATAAAAAATTTGTTTTTAATCGAATGGGACAAAGTTCCTGAAAATGTAATAAATATGAAAAATGTTCAGATCTTTTAAGGAATAACAGGGCAATGCCCCTCTTATTTTTCTCAAATAGAACCAGCAAAAATTTCTCATATATGTATTATATATCGATAATCGATTGCGTTTTTAGTTGCGATGAACAATAGTAAGGCAAGATAACCAAAATGTATTAATTGTTTACGAGATATTTTATAGTTTACGTAAACTTATGTCACATTAAAGTACAAAATATTTAGTGAACCATTCGCTTTTTGGTTATCTTACCATTATTTATGGTAAATATTGCAAGGAATCGATTTACATAAAAAAATGATAGTGGTACTATTAAAAAAATAAAAGACCTTAATCTTTTGTTCTTTAATGCCCTCAATAGTTTTCTTATCCATCAAATTTTTAGACACTGTGTTCCAATTGATTAAAAAATTTAAATTAATATTTCTAGCAATAGCGAAAAAACAGCTTGTAACACTTTATGTGGGTCACATATAAGAGATGTAATTAATTATATCTTTTTGTACTTAATCATGATAAGATATTTTCCGCAATACGCATGCATAACTTTAATATCGTTGTTGACACAATTTTTTCATGGTTAGGAAAGAGCAGGTTTCGATTGAGTTTCATGTTGATACTAACAATAGGTAACCATAATTTTGTTTCACTGATGGCAATTTAATATATAGTGTAAAAGTTTTAGACACATGTCCATATATATATCAATTTTCGTTGCAAAATTCTATTTGATTAATATGTAGCAAATAATCTGATTCACGCATATCACTATAGTAAATCACATAAAAAACACACGTTTCACTTGCCAATTATTTTGCAAAATCAATTAAAATCAGTCAAAGAGAATCGACACCGGAGATTCCTTCAGAATGAGATAAAAAATCACGATAATAAATCTTTCAGACTTTTATGGAGTCCTGTACGAATCTCATAGAGATTCCGCATGCACAGATTCCTTGATTTGTATGTGAAAGAGAGATGCACGTTTTCTCTCGGGAAGCTGTTTCGTATAAAAAAAAGGATTCAAACATTTATCTATGATGATACGTTTGTTAAATCCAAATTGATACTCACTTGTGATGATGTATCCGTTGACGAGTTTCAAAGAAAATGAATATGCAACACGAGCCTTGTGCATATATAACCTTCCTCGGAATTATATCACTTGACGCGTCAATCGACCGATTACTCTAATTTCCGTTACTCTAATTTCACGCACAAACAGTGTAATCACAAACTTAATATATCATTCAATGCTTCTGAAATACTCATATGTAAAAAACAAGTTGTACTCTTGTGCATAAAAATGATTGACCAACGAGGAACAAGTATATAGCCAATATATTAATATATTAACAATATATTAATATATCAAACAATATATTAATATATCAACCAGTCCACATTTGTATTTGTATTTCACATATATATATATATATATATATATATATATATCAGTTTTTTCAATATTATTATTTTAAAATAATATTCCTATTCCTATAATTACTATGTAAATATTTATGCCTAATATTTTTTCTATTACGCGCTAACAAGAATGTCACAAATCAGTTTGGTTAATATGTTTGCTTAAATATAGAGAATCACTTTATTTCATGTACGAAAAACTATAGTCAAAAATTATTTTGTTTAACGCGGGTTTCACACCTCTTTACTTTTATTACTTTATAGAAATACTCTTCAAATGCTCGAAGGGAATGTTTCTTCGTTAGTTAAACGATTTGTTTGCATTATAAATGCATAAAATGTAAATATAAGTAAATGAAATTTTGAACAATTTGTTTTTAAAATTGCTCAAAAGACTTCAAATATAACCTGACCTAACCTAACCTGATGTCTGTGTGAAGTATATACCCAGTGAGAAATGATGATTGAATCGACGTCGATTCGTTGTCGAATCGATGTCAAATTCGACCATTCTCACTGGGATATTAATCTGTATGAATGTTACATTAAGATCGTGCTTTAAATATTTCAGAGCATATTTTTATACATTTTGCATTAATGATCTTTTATTACTTTTTTTTACTATTCCGTTGCTATTTGTCGATTAAATGTTTTCTAGAAATTGTCATCATCCAGGAACATTTTTTGCTTGCAAAATAATCGATTAATAGCGTTTTTATATCATAGAAGATTAAATTACATCACAACATTTAAACAAACAATTTAAGCTGTAATAAATAAAAATTAAGTAGTGTTGAATTAAAAATTTGACATATGACTTTTTTATATAGCCGATGTTTTAAGTTTATATTGGATAAGAATCATACTGGCTGTTCAATGTATTGTAGAATGTTTTCAATATATTATATAATATTGCTGAAAGTTATGCAAATAAACGATGATAAGAATATAAAAAAAATTTCTAATGTTATTTGAATGCGAGATTATGGCAATATTTGAAAAGTCGATCAAAGATTTGATGAAGCATGACTGATTTTGAAGGACCATAACTGACTAAATAAGTATTCAAACTCGTAAATAAGTATTCAAAACAGAATGGTTCCGCACAAAAACACATTAGAGGGCAGAATGGAATTCTATAATGTTCACGAAAAACTATTCAAAACGAATTTGATAATATGCAGGAGCGACAAACACGGCACAGGATGCTTACAACAAAAGCCATTTTTAAGTAAACAATTGAGAACAGTTTTTGTGGTGACATCGGATGCCACTTCGGCTTGAAATTACGTTATAGATGCATTCCGCTCCGCCAGAATCTTTTTACGAATGCGTCGATCTTCTTTCTCTTCAGTAATTCAAGAGTAGCTGGATCCCAATCTTTTGCTTGCAGTGCCTTCCAGGAATCATATTGCCGCTAACACGTTGTACACGATTGGAGACATCTTGACCTATTTTTATCGCGATTTTACAATGTGAAAATTCACTTTCTCCAAAGCTTTCCATACAGACCTGTTCAAATTCAGTTAATTTCTGATATGCAGTATGTTGTTGTTTTCGGAACATTTTGTACAATTATAGCATACGTTAACATAGCCTTTCATAGTGATACTAACGTTTAAAACAGCTCTTATGTGTCCAAGGAAAATTCTATTCTGTATTCGCCATAGCGCTACACCCACATCTGGAATTGAGATCTTATAACTGGTATCAATTGTAAATATTCATGTAAACAAACATTTCATGCATTTTTCATTTATCTAGTATAATTCTTTCTTGGTGTTAGAATTTTTATTTTGATAAATCGATCGAGTGTCATGTTAAAGTAAGCATCATAGTTCACCGTTAATGGTTATTTTCTTGGAATTTATTAATAATTTTGTTGTATTTATATATATGCGTATACGATTGTCGGATATATTGATAGTCGAAATGTCAGAAGTGTTTGAGGGAAAGATCTTGATCAAATCCTTAAATTCGTTATCTTCTATCCATTAAATACGGCGGAAGTGCGACTAACGATTTGTAAAAGTTTAATTAATTTTTAATTTCCCAACGCGGTTATAGAACGTTTTTTTTTTACACAAGAGAGTTTGTTTTCTTAAAAAATCCTACGTCGTGAGAGATAAATACAAAAATAAAGAATTTGATATTTCAAATTGTATCCCAATGCCGTATATCAAGAATTTGAGTAATACTATTGAGCGATCTATTGTAAAAGCAGGCTTAAATGTTATCTATACAATACCAAAGAAATTAGATTATGTAATAAAAAAAGAAAAAGACAAACTTCCCAAAGCGGAGATGACTGAGGTTGTATATAGACTTGACTGCAATGATTGCAACGCTACATACATCGGACAGACTAAAAGACCTTTAAATACTCGTATAAAGGAACACATGAATAACATAAAAGTGCATAATAGTAACCATAACGTAATAAGCAAACATAGAAGTGAATTTTTACACGACTTTAAATGGACAACCTTTAATATTTTACATCGGGAAATACATACGAGAAAAAGAGAGTTAGCAGAAATGTTCTACATTAAAAAATTTAACAACACGATTAACCTTCAGAAAGACACAGAGAATTTAAATTCTATATATGATTTGGTTATTAAGGCTGCTTAGTTAGTTCGTTTTCTAATATCACGACGTTAATGTCCAACAAACATAGGATGATTTTTAGTATGAATTTTATTATGTAGAAGTTTGTCAATTTATTTCTTAGCATGTATGTTTTTATTTAATTAATTTATGTACATTGGTTTACGCTATTTATCATTTTTTAAAAGTGTGCTTCGTATTAATAATTTATCAACATTTATAATTATTACTTTTTGATTGTAGACTTGATAAGAACCTGAACTAAGGTCGAAACATTGTCTGAATTTTGAATAAATAACTAAATAATAACATTGCCAGTTGTGGTCGGTTTATTAACATATTTTATATTAATTAATTTTATTCTAATTAATCGACAATTTCGCATTTCTATTTAATCCTTGATTTAACGAGAGTTTTACGAATATTTACTTTGAAAGTTGACGGGAGATGCTAATATAATTCAGTTACTTTCTCTTACAATTGAAAAATATAATTACATTTATTAATAATTCTTTTGATCGCGGTTGTTTGCTAAAATATCAATAATTATTTACATAAAATTTAACTTGTTTATTAATATAATTGCAAAATTAATTATTATTAATAAATATCGCATTAATAATCACTTATTAAATTATAAAACCTGAAAAATTCTAGAAAATTTTATATTAAACCCACTTTTGTGTAATAAGATTTTTTGTGTAATATAAGATATTTTCTGTTATATTTGTTATGTTTGTAATAAATTTATATTTTATATAAAATTTTGTGATATAATTAATTGTACATGTCTTGTATAAAATTAATTATAATATATATGTATATTTTTCATAAATATATATTTTATTATAATTTTTAATTTTATACTATATACATTTTACCTCTGTAATTGCATTTGATTTGTATTGAATTTATTATATTATTATACAATATTATATTTTATTATATTGTGTGTGTATATTTTATTATAAAATTAAAATAATACTTGTTGCACTATTGTATAATCAAATATAGACCCAATAAAAATTTTTTTCCTCGCCAGATAAGGATTTGAATAATCTAGTAATCCTAGTAGTATAATAATACCGGCGGTAACATAAACTTATAATAGTTTGCACTGTATGCACCGTATACAGTTGATACAAACCAAAGTAATACACATCAAGCGTTTGGTTCAGTTGTGTTTAAAGTTGTTTATTTGTTATGTATATGATTTGGAAATATAAACATCTAATAAAAAATAATTAATATGATTAATTTTGTTTTCTAAAAAATTTAGCAAGTGATATATTTTATATACGAATGTTATAACGCTAACTCATATTATTTAATTCGATACGTTTCTTCATACATATCGTACCAACTTATTATTAGTATGACTCCAGCAAACACCGATATATAATTGTTACATTGCTATAATAAAACGGAATATAACAGGTAATATAACGTGTACGTTACATGTAACATCCATGTTAGTTGTAATTTCCCACTCATAGATGTAACATTTTAATATAACATATATTACATTGTAGTTATATTGTAATTATATACCAAATAGCACATTGATGTATTGATAAGTCAGTGCTATCTTGGAATATAATGACAATATAACTACAATGTAATATATGTAATATTAAAAATGTTACATCTATGAGTGGAAAATTACAACTAACATATTCATTACATGTAACATGCTTGAGTATATAACATTTATATACTGTCAGAAAGAAATATTTTTATCGGCTCTCAATATTAAGAATATAAATATGATGTTTTTTTAAATCGGCCAACAGAGCCAAAGCACGAAAAATTAATTATTCGTAACTGAATCTCTTGGTTTGAGATCACTAAGTTCCATATATAAATTAATCTCGAAACTTACATATGGAGAAATAGGCGCAAAAAATATACAGGGTTTGTCCGGAAAGTAATGCGTCGCATTTTTTTAAAAAAGAATTTATTGATCGCATAGGTAAAACAACTTAAAATTGTTCGAAGTATGACCCTTCTGCGTCAATACATTTTTGCCAACGCGATTTCCATGCGTCATAAGATTTCTGGAACTCCTTGACTGGGATGCTGTTCAGGGAGGCCGTCGAAGTAGCTTGTACGTTGTCAACCGACTCGAGCTGTTGTCCTTTGAGCTCCCTTTTCAGCCGAGGAAATAAAAAAAAGTCCGCCGGGGCCAAACTTTCTTGAGCATTTCAAAAGTTTCCAGCGGCGTCTTGTCCAGCTTCACGCAAAACTTTATCGCATAGCGTTGCTCTATCGTTCTCTCCATCACAAGTTCGACGCGACCACTAAGCAGAGGTTCACAGAATAAGCCGTCCTAACCCTCCAAGCGCATGGAAACAATTGAGCGACCTACCGTTGGAAAGCTAAGGGTACCCCCCTTCCTCCCCAACCGGTCCCATCGCTCTGCGATGTATAGTCGCGTCACAAAAAAATGCGACGCATTACTTTCCGGACAAACCCTGTATAGATCCGAAAAGTCGCTGAAGCGGGAATCGAACCCGCGTCTTTCACTTTCCGGGCGACTGCTCTTACCAACTAAGCTATTCAGACCCTTTTTTATATATAATAATTATTTTTTATATAGAATAATTAATTTTTCGTGCTTTGGCTCTGTTGGCCGATTTAAAAAAACATCATATTTATATATTTATATACTGTGTTTGCTGGAACATTTCCATTAAATTAAATCAATTTAATATACACATATTATTCAGAATAGACTATTTTAATGTCTTATCCTAAATATCTTTTTTCTACACTTTCTTCAAAAAAGTATTTTGCACAAAAATTATTTGACTTCAAGAGAAATATAAGACGGCGATATCAATTTATTTACAGATAGCAGCACTTTCGAGAAATTTACTAATTAACATTTTTTTAAAAAGGTAACCTCTTTTTTAACAAAAGTTATAATTTAAATTTTGTCGAATCAAATCTAACACTATATGTATTAGATAAAAGTTTTTATTTTTCCATGAGTTTCAACAATTTTTAAATTTTGAAATGTTGGTATTCAGCTAATATGTCGAAAGACACTTTCTATTTAAATAAAATTTTGTTTTTCGGTAATAATATTCAATGTTTATTACATAATTATAAAAAATTAATATTTTGTAAATCTATCAAAATATATAAAACAAATGTGAGGCCTCTCTCTCTAGAAGCACTTTCTTAAATATACACACAGGAGCATATTCTCTTTCGAGATATTTAAAATTATTTTCACACAATTCTACAACTTTGATCATATCGCGGTAAGTAATCTATTTTGATTTTGTTAAAGTGATTTAATACTGTTATACAATAACCATTCAATTTATATATAAACATATAAACATATATATAAATCATTCCATATCAAATCAACTATCTTCTGCCCAAAATTATATTGAATTAATAAATCCAACTTGTGAGGTACCAAACTTTAGCTTAAAACTTCTAGTTATATCGATGTTGTCTAGCGATTTTTAAAAAATTGAAGTAATGAATTTAATACAAGTTAGATTTACTTTAATAATATTTTGGCCGATTTGACATGGAAATATATTTCATTTTTGTCAATTTTCTCTGCTAAAAGCTCATTGTCGATAGTGCGTTAAAGTTGAAACTTCATTTCAAAGTGTTTTTTTAATTTTTTATCTATTATAATTTTTTACCGAGTATCTTTATAATTTGTAAAAAATACTGATTTAGTTTCAAAAGATATACCTCAGTTAAAAATTCCTACTATTTTTATAAACATTTTAGACAAAATGTTATAGTTTATGAAGCGCGAATTAAATTTTTCGAGGAAAAAATTTTTAAAGAAAAAATAGCAAAATAGCAAAAAAGTGAATAGTTTACAAAATATTTTATACTTTAGTTTGACATAATCTTACATAAGCTTTGAAATATCTTATAAAATAATTAATTTTCCATCATTTTACTTCAATACCTTTATGTACAAAATAAGGAGAGAAATCAATTGATGTAAAGAAAACACATACTTGTTTGTAAGAAAAATTATGTAGCTGCTAGTCAATTGATGTAAAGAAAACACATACTTGTTTGTAAGAAAAATTATGTAGCTGCAAATTACATATTTTTCCTTACATTATATTTTTTTACAATTAATTTTTTTATTATTTTGTGCATAAAAATATTAAGGCACGATCATCAAAAAATGAATATTTTAAAAGATATTTTATAATAAATTTGATAAAAGGCTGTTAAGAGCAGTAAATATAAAAATTCAAAATATGATTAAAAGTGAAGTCATATATAAAAATAGTATTCTTTAATCTAATATCTAATAATAAATTACAATCAACTACAAAAAGAATTAAACATAAGTCATCTTTAAATACAAATACAGAGCGAACGTTTCAGCCAATATTTTGACCATTATCAACGCTGATTAAGTTATGAATTTAAAATAAACGATATCATAACGGTATCATGTACATTAAGCATAATTAGAAACGTCATAAAATATGTAAAGTATTAAAAATACAACGATAGATATAATGATTGACAAAGAGAAAAAGATGTAAAAATGAAAAGCGATATTACTCCCAATGTAGTCATAATGCAAAGGTTAAAATTTAGATATTTCACAGATATTTTATACTTTATGTAAAATTATGTTACAATTAAAGTATAAAATATCTTTGTGATCATTCTCATAATTTCTTAGGGTTTCCATACTTTTTTCACTCAATATATATATATATATATATATATATATATTGAGTGAAAAAAGTATGGAAACCCTAAGAAATTATGAGAATGATCACAAAGATATTTTATACTTTAATTGTAACATAATATATATATATATATATATATATATATATATATATATATATATGTCCATTCAACGAACTTTTATCCGAAAAAATTGACGAGAATGAAAACCGCGGAGAGTCATTAAACTCGCGCCAATTAGCTTCGCGCGGAGAGAAAGAGAGAAAGAGAGAGAAGCGATAGCGGTCAGCAATAAGGAGCTCTATCCGCTCAAAGATCTAATTTGGACTCTCCCCAAGATTCAATTAAATAAATCGACTCGTCAGATCGTACCGCCGCTATCTTGAAAAAGAACTTGCCTCTTTAAGAAAGGGAAGCCTATTTAAGAGAGAGGAGAACGCGGTGCACTATGCGAGTGCACACCAGTCTTAACTCTGCGAATTAATTAGATCGGAAGGAGAATAAGTGTGTTATATATATACGTAATTATGAAACTAGAGCTTTCCGGTTTCTATGGCGGAAACACGATTTTGTCGCATTAATTGTCATGATTATAAAACGATATTATCCTATTTCGGGATGGAATTAGCTAGTTGTAATCTGAATCCGGTTTCAATTCTCTGATACGGTATCAAAATAACGGATAGTCTCATATTATACTCTTTCTTCGGTCTAATTTTTATTTATTTATTTATTTTTATTTAAAATACATTTCCAATTATTTTATAACACGATCAGTCGATATTTCATACACATTATGCTCTTATAATGTATGAACCGTTGGCCGATATTGAGAGCAATCTATAAATGAAACAAAATCGCTTTCCAGCAGTGTATATTCATCACCTCCTCCGTCATGAAGATGTGATGACGTTCGATTACTCAATTTGCTTATTCAATGTTACGACCGCTACGAAATCTACCGTTAGTCCCGATCTTGGGGGAGATGGAAAAAAAGGAACCGGGAAAACTTCTGAGCGACGTGCCGACCTTCAAACGGGTCTCACAGAAACCCGGTGGAGTTGGAAGTCGAAAGGTTCCACGCGTGAAAGTCAAGGCCAGCTGGTTGCTGCAAGCTGCACGTTTCATCTTGTACGCGAGGACAGGTTTTATTATTACTATTATGATTATTATTGCTATTACTGCGCGATTTTGCGCGGATTTACCGGGCAGGTTCGGTGAAAGCGAATTCGTCAGGCACTTTTGCGAAAATTGCTCCTCGTCTGCCGTTCCCGGATAGATATTGAATGCGATTTAAAGATTCCGTCGAGAGATCGCTCGATTCAGGCATATTAAAAGAAATGCAAATGGCATACACGATATCGTACGTAATGATGGCGTTAACACATATTGATACTAATTTGTAATTTCACTTCATACACAAAAATTGTATTCTCGAAGTAAAAGTGCTGTATATACTATAAAATCCTTCTTAACAGATATTCTTAAGTGTTTCTAGAACATCTTCTAAAACGAAGAATATATATTCTTTGTTAACAGGATTGGGTAATAACTAATTAATTAGTTAAAAGTTGAAAAAAGTTGAAAAGTTAATTACTTGTAATTTAGCTTATTTTAAAGTGTATTAATTTTATAAAGGTATAATTATAATTATAATTATTATTATTATTATGAAGAAAGACCACAATGTGGGTCGAAACGTAGTGTGTACTTATTTTCAATAAATGAATAGCCAGTTTTTGGTCGAATTAAATTGCATCTTATTAATTAATATATCTCCCTAAAAATATTGATTTCCTGTGTCAATTAGTTATAAGTCTGTCGTTATGTCTAATTACTTTAGTATCTAAAAAACCTATAGAACCATCAACTAAATTTCAATCGCGGATGATAGTTGTTAAAACAATTTAAAATATCATTAATGCATTCCTTTGTATAATCGCGAAGATGTCGTCTACAAACCTACAATAAATAGTAATCGGTATAGATAATTCCTTAAGACAATGGGTCTCAAGATCATCCATTACAATGTCTGCCAGAATGAGTGAAAAAGGTGATCCCATCGGCATGCCAAAAATTTGTTTGTAAATCCCTCGTTAAAACAAAAACTTGTAGAATCAACAATAAATTTAACTGCATATAAAAATTGATTTAGAGAAAACTTTGTATTTGTGAAATCTTATTCCATCTATTTTTAATAGCTGCAATAACTAAGGTTTTCGGAACATTATAGTATATAAAGAAGACACATCCAAAGATATTAGAACCTTATTCTTCTCAATACCAACAATCTTTATATCCCTTGCAAAGAACCAATCATCCCTGATGTATGAAGCCGGTTTCTTAACAGAATTAGCGAGAATCTCGTGCAAAAAGAAGCAATACTATAAGTGGGACTCCCTAGAGACCCTCAAGGGAGAGTCTGGAAACCTAACGTCCACTTTCTGATTGGTGTAGCCATGCACATTTGCAGCAAATTTACTAGATGTTACATTTTAGATAAGTTTTGATCAATTGAAATTATGCACCTTTCATTATATTCGAGGTTATGCGTTTAATTATACGTACAGAGTAACAATGATGGGTTGTTGCGTGCAAATGTTTTAATAGTTCCAAAAAAGGATTTATTATGAAACGCTTTCCTAAAAATCCAACAAGAAAAGCATTATAGGCAACATGCGTTTCAAGGCTAAATTGGACACCGAGTGATAATGCATACATATGTGAAGTAAAAAATAACATATGTGTAATATGTTTTTAATAAAGAAAAATAAAAAATAAAAATATAATAAAAATTTTATGTTTATAGATACATTTTCCAGATAACATGTGGGAAACAACTCGTGTTAATGGTAAAAGAAAATTAAAATCTAACGTAATACCTACTCTTTTTCAAAATTATTTAGTAAAGACAGAATCATTAGTAGAGGTAAGACAAATAAAATATTTTTTAAAAATACATTTTATAAATAAAAGTAAAGTAGTTAATGTGACATTTCTTATTTTGTAGGAAAAAGATCCAAATTACAACAGAAATAAATATAAAGCTATAAATATTGTAGAAGATCTAAATGAAAATGAACATGAAGTTATGAATGTCTCAGATCTAAATGAAAATGAAAATAAACATGAAGTTATTATACGTTCAAAAAATGTCACTCCTACTGCGCTTTAATTTAAAAATAACTTAAAACTTATTTCAACCGCTCAATATATTAAGACAGTAGAGAAAAATAATTATGATGAAGATGACAGTGATATGATAACAGAATTTTTAAATAATTCGAATTCAACAAAAAAAAAACAAAGTATTAGTGCTGATTGTAATAGGCCACTTTCCCCAATTTCATTAAATAGTAATATTGTACTTACTCAATGTACTGTATAATATAGCAAGATATATAATTGCAAATATTTAAAAAAATATGACTTCTTGTAATAACTGCATACTATCTGTTGGTTCACAAAACCTTCAAAATTTTAAATATAATAATTTAGTTTTACTTAAATGCTATAAAAAAGAAACGCTTTTTTTTTTTTTTTTTTTTGTTAAACCATATATATATTTTTTTTAAACATGGAAACTATTTTTAGAAGTTATTTTCCTTTCGTGAAAAATAAAAATATAAATTTAAAACAATATTTTTAAAATAAATTTGCAATAATTAATTGCAATATTATAGATTGCCACAATTTAAGAAGCAAAATTATATCTAAATACATCATATTTAGACTGAAAATAGCAAATAAAAAAAGAACAATTAAAAAAAGATCTTATAACAGTGAAACGATGGCAATGCATTGTAATGTTAAATAAATAGAATTTTATTGTATTTAATACGCGATTTTTATTATTTCAAAATTTCCTAGAAAACAATGATATTAAGAATATTAAGAATATTAGATCGGCTCTTATTAATATATTTAATATAAAACACGATATACACTTCCTTCTTCTCGGCCATAGAGCCAAACGCGATGTTATTGCGAAATAAAGTAAGAAAATTGAGGAATCTGAGAATTTCGTATTCTGTGATTGGGATCTCAAAAACTTTCCTTGTATCTCTTTTTTAAATACTGTAAGAAATAGGCGAGAAAAATATTGGTCCGAAAGTTGGCTAAATCGGGAAACGAACCCGAGACCTTCCGCTTGCCGGGCGAATGCTCTTCCAACTGAGCTATTCAGACACTTACGAAACAATACTTTTCTCAATGCTTTTACCCCCCCCCCTCCCCCAAAGCGTCGTACTTAGGCTCAGACGCGAATAAACAATGATAAGAATATTAAGAATATTAGACTTACTTTATTTTGCAATAACATCGCGTTTGGCTCTATGGCCGAGAAGAAGAAGGTGTATGGTATATCGTGTTTCCTAGAAAAGTTACTAGTTTGCTGCATAATGGCGGATGTTTTCCGGACTCTCCCTTGAGGGTCTCTAGGACTCCCCAACGCTGAAACAATCAATCGCAAAGGATAATGTTCTTTGTGCACTTTCGGCAATCCATAACATCTCGGTAAGTTGCCATTATGACAAACTAAACGTTTATATGTCATCTCAATAATATCATTGTCCAACCAACCACGCACTAAAACATTCACATCATTTGTCAGGTTTTTTATTGGATTTTTATTAAATTTTTTATATGTAAGCGTGTCTGCAAGTAATTCCGTCATTTTCTTTATATAATAATCTTTATTCAAAACTACTGTTTGTTCCTTATCCACCTTCGTAATTAAAATATCTTGATTATTCTTAAGAAAACTAACACATTGTCACATCTATGCTGTGAAAATATCAAATTATTCAAAAAACTCAAATGGCTAGTATTAACCAAAAATTTTTTAATAGAGTTAACAAAAAAGTTTAACGTATAAGACGGGCAACAAGAGCCAAATCGCGGATGACAATGCGTTATCCTAACGAAACTAAATAATTTTTCGTTAGAATTAAATACCGGTGCACAAGGCACCAAATTTTTACTTGGACACGGCCAAGATTTTAAATATGAAATAATCTCATATTTTGAGATTTAATTTCAATACCCCTTTTAACCCCCCT
Organism: Nylanderia fulva; assembly: GCF_048542155.1. Taxonomy (NCBI): domain Eukaryota; kingdom Metazoa; phylum Arthropoda; class Insecta; order Hymenoptera; family Formicidae; genus Nylanderia; species Nylanderia fulva. The sequence goes on along the minus strand of NW_028189464.1, from coordinate 303,297 downwards.
ACGGAAAATAAATAAATGAATGCAAGAGAAAAATATAGATCCGAAAATCGCTGAATCGGGAATCGAACCCGAGACCTTTCGCTTGCCGGGCGACTGCTCTTCCAGCTGAGCTATTCAGATCCTTTCGATTCTATACTTTTCTCTGTTATATATATTAATGTTGGTAAACAAACGCATTTTTTAAGCCAGCGTGTATCAATATAAGAGTTTTAACAAGGCTCTGTAATATAAATATAAATTTAACGTATAAGACGGGCAACAAGAGCCAAATCGCGGATGACAATGCGTTATCCTAACGAAACTAAATAATTTTTCGTTAGAATTAAATACCGGTGCACAAGGCACCAAATTTTTACTTGGACACGGCCAAGATTTTAAATATGAAATAGTCTCATATTTTGAGATTTAATTTCAATACCCCTTTTAACCCCCCTACGGAAAATAAATAAATGAATGCAAGATTTAATTCTAACGAAAAATTATTTAGTTTCGTTAGAATAACGCATTGTCATCCGCGATTTGGCTCTTGTTGCCCGTCTTATACGTTAAATTTATATTTATATTACAGAGCCTTGTTAAAACTCTTATATTGATACACGCTGGCTTAAAAAATGCGTTTGTTTACCAACATTAATATATATAACAGAGAAAAGTATAGAATCGAAAGGATCTGAATAGCTCAGCTGGAAGAGCAGTCGCCCGGCAAGCGAAAGGTCTCGGGTTCGATTCCCGATTCAGCGATTTTCGGATCTATATTTTTCTCTTGCATTCATTTATTTATTTTCCGTAGGGGGGTTAAAAGGGGTATTGAAATTAAATCTCAAAATATGAGATTATTTCATATTTAAAATCTTGGCCGTGTCCAAGTAAAAATTTGGTGCCTTGTGCACCGGTATTTAATTCTAACGAAAAATTATTTAGTTTTGTTAGGATAACGCATTGTCATCCGCGATTTGGCTCTTGTTGCCCGTCTTATACGTTAAATTTATATTTATATTACAGAGCCTTGTTAAAACTCTTATATTAACAAAAAAGTTCTTTGCAACATCTCTAAGATCCTCAGGAATTTTCTGAATATTAGTTTCGAAATTCTTCATGTGTTCCATTGTAATGTAAGAACGGTCATTCCTATTATTACAATTAAATCGAAGACTAAATTTATCGCTTAAACACAGTATGTTTTGTACCGCTTCCGGTAGAGTTTTGTCACTAATTGTAAGATGAACTAACCATCCACAGAAATACAAAGTTAATGCTATAATCAATTTGATAGACAGAGCTGTTTTGCTTTCTGATAGACAATTTCATGAAAATAACATATCCATGGTTAAGCAGATTTTATCTAATAATTGTTATCTGGTTGGTTTTGTTAATGCAATTATTAATAAAAGATTAAAATATTTGTATTTAAGGGGTGACGATCATATAAGGAATAATATAAAAAAATGTTTTGATTTTTCTAAATGTATAGTTCATATATTAATAGATTAAGTGAGGATGTTCGTCGTGTTTTAAACAACTATGGTATAGATGTTCTTTATACAGTAGTAAATAAACTTAATAAATTAATCAAGAAAGGGAAGGACCGACTTTTGCCAAATAAAAGAACGAATGTCGTGTATAAAATCACATGCAATGATTGTTCTTCATGTTATATAAAGTAAACCAAACGTCACTTAGAAACACGTATTAGGGAACATCAGAACGATGTTAAAAAACATGAAAGCAGTCATTCAGTTGTCAGCAAACATAGGGTTAGTCTTAATTGTTGAGGATTTCAGATGAAGAGAATCACACTGTTATGTAATCAACATGAATATTTATTTGAGATATGATAACCATACAAAATAAGTATTGCACGAGACACGACTTGACTAGATAAAGAACGTGCGTACAAAACTAAACGACAACGAGTATCTATCAAAAAGCAGTGCTGCAAACTTAAAGAAAATAAAATAACTGGATTAGTGCTAACTTAAAGCAATGAGCAGTAGCTATTCAAATGGTAACTTAGACAAGTAAAAAGAACAGATATACATATAAAGAAAGGAAAAATACATGGTTCATTATAAAAGTAATGCGCATTTTCTGAGACAAATATATTTATTGATCGTACCGGTATAAATGCTTAAAATTCTTCAAAATACTCTCCCCCAGCATCAATACACTTGCGGAGACGTATCTGCCATGCCTGGAAGGCACCCTGAAACTCCTCGACGGGAATGCCTTTTAGGAACGTTGTAACATGCTTTTGGATGTTTTCCACGAACTCCCAATGCTTTCCTTTCAGCTCTTTCTTCAGTCGGGGAAACAAAAAAAAGTCGCACGGAGCCAAGTCGGGACTGTAAGGAGGCTGGGGGATCACCGGGGTGTTGCTCCGGGCCAGGAAATTGGTAACGATGAAGGCCGTGTGGCTGGGGGGATGATGCGCATTTGCAGATCATCGGTCATTATCCCATGTACCGCAAATATGGACATGTTTAGGATGTCAGCGATTTGCTGGATGCTCAATTGACGATTGGAACGCAAAACTTTGCGCACACGTTTCACGTTTTCATCGCTTCTGGCCGTTGTTGGGCGTCCAGAACGGGGTTCGTCGGCGATCTCCTCCCGGCCCTCCTTGAACGTCTTGTGCCATCTCCCGGACTGTGACCTTGAAATGCAGTCGTCCTTGAAGGCCTCTTGAAGCATCTGGGATGTTTCGGTTGCATTCTTTCCAAGCCGCACACAAAATTTGATTGCGTATCGCTGTTCAAGCGAACGCTCCATCGCGCCGTGTTACAAAGTTGAAAAACACATTTCACGCGGAGGCGCGTCCTTCTACTCAGACTGCCCGAAACAAGTGGCAACTGGCAGGATTCTTAGAACAGACCCTCCACCACATTTCCCGACCCATTTTACTTCGCTGCGATGGATAGTCGCGTCACAAAAAAATCATGCGCATTACTTTTATAATGAACCATGTATTTAACAGCTTTACGAGTTTAACACTCGTCCTTAAGCTTAAATATTTTTGAAACAATATGTATGATAGTCCATGATTAGAGTGCAATTATGCCCAACTTGTCCCTTAACCGTTGAAACTGCACGCGTGGAATTGGTTCAGTTAAAATATCAGCGACTTGATTTTCGCTGGGAACGTGTTCAATTTTTAATTCTCCGTTTTGAATTTGTTCACGCACAAAGTGAGTGCGTACGTCAATATATTTGGATCGCTTATGAAAGCTTGGATTTTTAGCAAGCTTTATGGCGCTCGAGTTGTTCACCAGAAGTAGAGGTACAGCTTTCAATGGTGCAATTTCCTGAAACAGACAATTTAACCACACGGCATCCTTTGCCGCTTTGCTAGCCGCCACATACTCCGTTTCCGTAGTTGACAAGGAAACGCATTGTTGCCGTTTACTCGCCCAGACGATGGCTCCTCCGCTGAATTTGAAGACTATGCCACTGACTGAACGTCGGGTAGCCTGGTCGCTTGCATAATCTGCATCGCTGTAGGATTCCAACTCTTCGATGTTATTCGCAACATCATATTTAATGTCCATTGTAGTTGAGCCCTTGAGATATTTTAAAATCCGCTTTACCATCGACCAATGTCGATTTTCAGATTTTTCTAGGAATTGAGATACATAACTCACCGCAAAAGCGATGTCATGTGTAGCTACTGCCAGATGCATTAAGCATTCCACAGCCTCTCGATATGGAACATTCGTTGTATTGGCATTTTCTTTTTCTCTTGTCATTTGGCACTTTTCGATTGGAGTTGAGACTGAGTTTGCTTGCTCCATGTTGAATCGCCGAAGAATATCCTCGGTATAGCTCTTCTGGCTGATAACTATTGATCTGTCGTCGCGACAATCAATTAGTATGTTTAGAAAACATCCAATCGGTTCGGTTGTTATTTTGAATTCTTCTTTTAATCTGCTTAAGAATTCTTCAATGCTGATTTTTTTTGTTGCTGCAACTAGTCCGTCATCGACATACAATGCTACGATCAACTTGTCTTTTTCAGTAATACGATAAAACAGGCACGGATTCGCTGTACTTTCTTGCAATCCGAAGGCGATTAAGACATCTTTAAAGCGTTTATTCCAAACCCTTGGGGATTGTTTTAGTCCATATAGACTTTTTTGCAATTTGCATACACGCTGGCTATTATCTTCATAACTTTGGGATGCTTCCTCAATTATGCCGTTTAAGAAGGCCGTTTTGACATCAAATTGAGCTAGCTGTAATTTTTCGTTTGCCGCAATACTGAGTACCGTCCAAATCGTGTCCAATCTTGCAACAGGGCTGAATATCTCGTTATAATCAACTCCTTGTTGACTAAATCCTCGAACAACCAGACGTGTCTTGTATCGAGTAATTTCACCGTTAGCATTACGTTTTAGTCAATAAATCCAACGGTTTGATATGGCCTTACGCCCTGCTGGTAACTTTACTAAATCCCATGTAGAGTTTTTTTCAAGTCATCTCCTTTTCCATTGCTGTACTCCAGTGTGCTTTTTTCGCTGACATTATTGCCTCGGTATAGTTTTTCGGTTTGTTTACTTCAGCGACCATCAATTCAATCAGACGCTTTGGTGCTTTTAGATTTTCTCTATCTTGCAGTTGTCTTCCGGTTGTAGATAATGAAGTTTCTGACACTTGTAATGTATCAATTTTTGATTCTTCTTTTGAATCAGCACGACGTTCCGATACTGAGACAGTCGATTGATTACCTGTATCAGATACATCATTCCGTTTCTGAATTGGTGGTTCATTTGTTTCATTATTTGTTTCAACAGGAAATAGAGTCAACAATCTTCCAACGTCTTTTTTTCCAAACTCGACGTCTTTACTTCGAATTACAAGATTTTCTGATTTGTGCCAGACGCGGAAATCGTCCATGTTATCCGAATATCCGACAAACACACCGCGTTTTCCTTTTATGTTCCATTTCTTGCGTTTTTCTTTTGGTACATGCACATAACATTTAGTGCCAAAGACATGAAATTTTTCCAAATGTGCACTTTTTCCAGTAAACAGCTGAACAGGGGTTTTTCCATCAACGCCACTTGGTCCGGCATGATTTAAGATATAAACTGCAGCATTTATCGCTTCAGTCCACAGGATTTAGGTAGATTCTTCGCTAAAAGCATTGTCCGAGCAATATCCACCACGATTCTGTTGGTTCGTTCGACGCAGCCATTTTGTTGTGGTGTGTACGGATTTGTGATTGCTAAGTTACTCCATTTGACGTCATGAGTTTTCGCATTTCACTGTTGTCAAACTCTATACCGCCGTTGCATTGAAAGGTCTTCACCGGTCGTCCTCGTTGATTCTTCACTATTTGCAGCATTTCAGCAACCTTTTTCGCAGCCTCTGATTTCTCTTTTAGAAAATAAACCATGCGTATTCTTAAAAAGTCGCATGTAAAACACAAGAAATACCTTGATTTTCTTAGTGACGTACACTCCATCGGGCCACATAAGTCTGCATGCATAATTTCACCGGGTTCAGTCGCACGCTGATGTCGTTCAATAAAGCTGCTACGATGTTGATTCCCTTCCATGCAGGCTCTGCAGAATTGATCATCTTCTATGAAGTCGATTCCACGTTCCTCGAGTAGTTTCTTCACATGGCGTTTATTTTGATGACCTAGTTTCTCATGCCAAGTGTGCAAAGTGTCACGTGATACAATATTTACTTCTGCAATATTCACTTACGCATGACGTTTCCGGTTTCTTTACTCGAATTACCATTTTAAATAGCTGACCTGCTCGAACACCACGTGCCTTGACAACACCGTTCTTTATGAATTCACATCTATTCTTGGATGAATTAAATGACATTCTTTTGTCTAACGCTGACGTGACTGATAGCAAATTCCTGCGTGTTGGTATATACAAGATGTTTTCCATGTTATATGATATCCATTTTCCATCAACGAGGGCTTCAAATTTAATTACTCCTTTACCAAGTGCATCCATTGTTGACTGGTCACCAATGTATATTTTAACAGCAGTCGTGAATTGTTCAAATGATGAAAACCATTTACCGTGATGTGTTACATGATCCGTTGCACCTGTATCAGCAATCTATAAGTCGTCATTTTCTGCGTTGAAAGTTTCACAGATGAATGCCTCGTCCTTTGATCCATCTTTTGATGTACCTACACTGCTTTGTTTTTCCTTCTTGCAATTACGACGAATATGACCAAGGCCGCCACATTGATAACATCTGAAACTCGGTGGCTTTTCTTTGTTACTTCCACTTGTTGATTCCGTTGATTTCTTTGATCGATTAGTTTTATTATTACTGGTGTGACTGCAATCTTTCTTACCTTGAGGTTTTACTTTACTTGCTACTAGGGCCACTAATTCTTTTTGTTTTTCTGCTCGTTGATGTCGACGCTTTTCTTCAGAAGTTAACACTCCACCAAGTTAGTGACTGTTTGTTGATTTTCAGCTCTTGCCCACCAGGCCTGTCTAAGGCTTTCATAGTCATCAGGTAGCGAGTCCAATAATTTAACCATAAGCTATGACTCATCTGGCTTCACATTCATTTGCTGCATGCGTAGAACTGAACCTTCAAATTTAGCAATGTGCGTTACTATATCATCAGCTGGATTTTTATTAAAGCTAAAAAATTCTGCTTGAACAGTGTGTATAGCTTGTTTAGTCTGTTGTTCAAATATTGAATGCAATTTGAGCCACATCTCTCTTGCTGACTTACACGTTACTAGTAAAGCCATTACCTTGGACTCCAGAGTCTTAACAATGATTTCACTAGCTGCTCGATCTGCCTTGTCCCATGCTTTTAGATGTACCTGATGTGCAGCTTGATCACCTTCTGCAGTCTCCGGAGTCGGTCTCTTAATTTCATCGTTGCAGACTTCGTACGCTCCTTCGGTTCCACGCAGTAAATTCTTTACCGCAAACTTCTAAATATTCCAGTTCTCAGCGCCTCGTAGTTTTTAAATTCCGTGGAATTCCATATTTTATGTCGCGACAGTATTTGTACAAGAAAACAAATAATAATTGCTACGTACTTCCAATTCCACGCGTTACGACTCACGCTCTCAAAGAAGTTAGGCTCTCAAGGAAACCGGCAAGGCAAACCACGTGTCAATGTTACAGTTTTAGGAACCACGTTCTGCTACCATGTTGAGGATTTCAGGTGCAGAGAATCACACTGTTATATAATCAACATGAATATTTATTTGATATTTATAGATATGATAAACATACAAAATAAGTATTGCACGAGACACGACTCGACTAGACAAAGAACGTGCGTACGAAACTAAACGACAACGAGTATCTATCAAAAAGCAGTGTTGCAAACTTAAAGAAAATTAAATAACTGGATTAGTGCTAACTTAAAGCAATGAGCAGTAGCTATTTAAATGGTAACTTAACAACTAAAAAGAACAGATATACATATAAAAAAAGGAAAAATATTTGACAGCTTTACTTTAACATTAATCATGATTTTTGTTGGACATTGGTATCGATATTACATAGTGAGTGTAATGTTAAAAAGAGGGAGATTATAAAAATGATTTATATTAAGAAACATATAGACTTTATAAATTTACAAAAAGATACTGACAATTTGAATGTTATTTATGACACTATTATCAACGTTCTATAAGATCCTTGAATATGTTTCTGTATTTATATTTTGACTTATATTATTATAACTCCTAAGAACATTTTTACCGTTTGATTGTTTATCAGTTTAAGTTAAACCGAGGTTATGCACAGTGTAAAATGACAACTAAACTAATATTCAAGTACGATCTTTTCACTGGTTGGTATGATCTTACAGGGTTTGTCCGGAAAGTAATGCGTCGCATTTTTTTGTGACGCGACTATACATCGCAGAGCGATGGGACCGGTTGGGGAGGAAGGGGGGTACCCTTAGCTTTCCAACGGTAGGTCGCTCAATTGTTTCCATGCGCTTGGAGGGTTAGGACGGCTTATTCTGTGAACCTCTGCTTAGTGGTCGCGTCGAACTTGTGATGGAGAGAACGATAGAGCAACGCTATGCGATAAAGTTTTGCGTGAAGCTGGACAAGACGCCGCTGGAAACTTTTGAAATGCTCAAGAAAGTTTTCGGGGACGATTGCCTTTCCAAATCGCAGTCAAACAGATGGCACAAGATGTTTAGAGAAGGTCGGAAGGAGGTCGCCGACGAGGCCCGCGCAGGACGCCCGTCAACATCGCGAACGGACGACAATGTGACTCGTGTGCGCCAATTATTGAATTCAGACCGTCGAATGAATGTTCGCTTAATGTCGGAATTATTGAACTTGCCGAAAACGATTGTTCACGAGATTGTATCGGAAGACTTGGCCATGCGGAAGATTTGCGCAAAACTTGTGCCCAGAGTGTTGACCGATGCGCAAAAGCAACACCGAGTGGAAGTTTGTGAAGAACTCAAGCAACTCTGTGCAGATAATCCCAATTTCCGGCGGACTTTTTTTTATTTCCTCGGCTGAAAAGGGAGCTCAAAGGACAACAGCTCGAGTCGGTTGACAACGTACAAGCTACTTCGACGGCCTCCCTGAACAGCATCCCAGTCAAGGAGTTCCAGAAATCTTATGACGCATGGAAATCGCGTTGGCAAAAATGTATTGACGCAGAAGGGTCATACTTCAAACAATTTTAAGTTGTTTTACCTATGCGATCAAAAAATTCTTTTTTAAAAAAATGCGACGCATTACTTTCCGGACAAACCCTGTATATATTATGTTTAACATCAAATAATAGGTATTAATATTATAATTTTTAATTGATTATGACATTACATTTTTAATTAGAATTTGTATGTAATGTAATTCAATTTGTATATGACTGGATTTAGAGATCATTTGGAAAATTGTATATTTAGTTTTGACATATTTAATTTATTATATTGATTTCGCATATTTATTATTGAGATTAATTGTGATTATTTAATATAAAACTTAATTTTCGCATTATATTATTATTTGCATTATATAAGTTAATTTATATCCGTATATATATATATTTTTTTTTATTTTTAATGTTAAATTTGTTTTGAATTTGTCATTATTTCGTTTAATTCGTATTATCATATTGTTTATTGTAGCCTGAAGAGGGCCCGATACATGGGTCGAAACGTAGCGAATTAATAAAGTACAACATCTTTAGCCAATTTGGTCGTTTTAATATTTTTTAATATTTATTGTAGCCTTGATTATTATTAATGAAATACTTATTAAGTCAGCTCTTTAATTTTTAAAGCCACAATCTCCACTTGATTCTTCTCGACCAATAGAGCCAAACGCGATGTTATTGCGACACTTATGAAAGAAAGAACATTTGAAAAAGGAATTTGAATCCTATGGTTGGGATCTCAAAAATTCCCCCTGTTCCTTCTCTTAACATCCCCTGTAAAGAAATAGGCGAGAAAAATATTGGTCCGAAAGTCGGCTGAATCGGGACTCGAACTCGAGACCTTCCGCTTGCCGGGCGACTGCTCTTCCAACTGACAAAAAAAATTGACAATTAACATATGTCAAAAATTAATACATATATCCTTAACAGTTAGCAATATGCTTACTTGACATCGTCCTTCTTGATTTTTAACCACGTTTTTTATGAAAAAGTTATTGAAGATGACACAAGCCAAGACCAACAATATAAAAAAACATCTCATTTCAAACTCTACTTAATCGCAGAATGTGCGTGTTTATATATAATCTGATACCTATGTTTAAACCGTTAATGTTCTATTTGTCTTATTATTATTTATTGTTCGCTAATTTATCCAAAATATCAAAATAAGACTCGCTGAGTAATTCAGTATCTTTGTTTAAATTTAGCCCATTATTTTGTTCTTTAATATGTAGCATCTCAGAAATGAGTCTTTTATAATAATTTGTGACGACCCGATTAGCCGTCACTAGTCGCCCGCGCGCGTGTAAACGGCCCCTTTCGGGGCCACCACACGAATACGTTGAGAATCCGCCTTTTCGCCCCCACCCGTCACTCGACCCCCTCCAAGCTAGTCTTAGAGTGGGGTGGCCGACGGGTATAAAGAGCGGCGCAGCCGAGACTTCGACACCAGTCCCGTCCTGGTCCCTCGAGCGTACTCAGGGATCACTCCTCAACTCCCACACTCCAAATCACCCCGGCCGACGAGCGTTCTCGTCGTGCAGGCCGAGCGTTCTCGGTCACCGGGTCCTGTCCGTAACTCACCCCGGCCGACGAGCGTTCTCGTCGTGCAGGCCGAGCGTCCTCGGTCACCGGGTCCTGTCCGTAAATCACCCCGGCCGACGAGCGTTCTCGTTGTGCAGGCCGAGCGTTCTCGGTCACCGGGTCCTGTCCGTAAATCACCCCGGCCGACGAGCGTTCTCGTTGTGCAGGCCGAGCGTTCTCGGTCACCGGGTCCTGTCCGTAACTCACCCCGGCCGACGAGCGTTCTCGTCGTGCAGGCCGAGCGTCCTCGGTCACCGGGTCCTGTCCGTAAATCACCCCGGCCGACGAGCGTTCTCGTTGTGCAGGCCGAGCGTTCTCGGTCACCGGGTCCTGTCCGTAAATCACCCCGGCCGACGAGCGTTCTCGTTGTGCAGGCCGAGCGTTCTCGGTCACCGGGTCCTGTCCGTAACTCACCCCGGCCGACGAGCGTTCTCGTCGTGCAGGCCGAGCGTTCTCGGTCACCGGGTCCTGTCCGTAACTCACCCCGGCCGACGAGCGTTCTCGTCGTGCAGGCCGAGCGTCCTCGGTCACCGGGTCCTGTCCGTAAATCACCCCGGCCGACGAGCGTTCTCGTCGTGCAGGCCGAGCGTTCTCGGTCACCGGGTCCTGTCCGTAACTCACCCCGGCCGACGAGCGTTCTCGTCGTGCAGGCCGAGCGTTCTCGGTCACCGGGTCCTGTCCGTAACTCACCCCGGCCGACGAGCGTTCTCGTCGTGCAGGCCGAGCGTCCTCGGTCACCGGGTCCTGTCCGTAAATCACCCCGGCCGACGAGCGTTCTCGTCGTGCAGGCCGAGCGTCCTCGGTCACCGGGTCCTGTCCGTAAATCACCCCGGCCGACGAGCGTTCTCGTCGTGCAGGCCGAGCGTCCTCGGTCACCGGGTCCTACCTGAAAGTCACCGGCGCCCGACGGAGCTCGCCCTTCTCAGGGCGCCCGTACGCGTGTCCGCGTTGGAAACTCTAGCAATAAGTCGTGTCCGCGTCCGTATAATCTGGTCGCGTCTCGTCCGTAATATTTCTATCCGTCAATCCTAGCAATAAGTCGTGTCCGCGTCCGTATAATCTGGTCGCGTCTCGTCCGTAATATTTCTATCCGTCAATCCTAGCAATAAGTCGTGTCCGCGTCCGTATAATCTGGTCGCGTCTCGTCCGTAATATTTCTATCTGTCAATCCTAGCAATAAGTCGTGTACGCGTCTGTATCATCTGGTCGCGTTTCGTCCGATTATACTGGGCTGTGTATAATGGTTTGAATCACGGGAGAACCACAGGAAGGTGGCCCCGAATAAACTCTACTTTTACCAGAGCAACCGTGTGTCATTGTAAATCTGAGTCTCCCCTCTTCCCGAATCCTGGCACCGACGAGCCGATCCGTGGCGTCGGGAAAGGTGCTTCGTTACATGGCGCCCGAACAGGGACCTGACTCGACCGTCTGAGACTCCGGTTTGCAATCCACATGCTTGGGTGGATCTACCGCCTAGATAAAGAGGAAGCCGTCCGATACCTCGCCACCCGCGATCTAGACCCAGAAGGGAGATTAATCGACCTCCGCCGCCGCATAAGAGATCACGTAATGGCCAATCAGCCAAACACCGGAGCGGCCGAAACGCTCCACGCACCGCTTAGCCGCGAAGAACGTTACCGGAGTGCACGCGGAACCCCCGAACCACCAGAAGCCGACCCGGCTAAGGCCCTCAACCAGATACGCAAATGGGGATGCCATTTTGATGGTAAGGACCCCCTCGCTTTCCTCGAGCATCTGGAGGAACTCAGTGTGGCCTATGGTCTGGAAGACCACAATCTTCTCACCGGTCTGTCCGAGCTGTTAAAGGGCGACGCCCTTCTGTGGTGGCGAAACACCAGAGAACAGTGGTCCACATGGGCCGGGTTCCGAAAGGATTTCTTGGCCCAGTATCTATCACCTGGGTACAAACGACAATTACGACGGGAAATACAAGGCCGGCGACAGAAGCCAGGAGAGGCGTTTACGCGATACGCTACCGCCGTACAGACAATGATGCGTCGGGCTGGCTGCTACACTAGCCAGGAACGGCTCGAGCAATTATACGAAAACGCCGACCCGGAACTCCAGCTATACGTTCGATTGGACGAACTGCACTCCGTTTCCGCGCTATGCAGTCGTGCCGCCGAGTGGGAGGAAATCCACCGGCGTCGCCAAGAACAACGCCGCGAAACCTTACGGTCCACCGAGGCGAATCTTGCCGCCACTACCTATGACCGTGCGAGTTGCTGTTGGCGATGCAAACAGCGAGGGCACACACGACTCGACTGTCGCCGCCCAGCACGGAAGTTCTGCTCGCAGTGCGGGAAGGATGGCGTCCTAACGCGAGACTGCCACCCTCCGACGGAAAACGACCGGCGGGTCGGAAACGAGGCGGCCATCGTCCGACCCGCGTCCAGATAGAGTACACACCGCGGCCGCATTTACCAGTCCAGATTCACCGATTCAACACCTGGGCACTTCTCGATTCCGGATCCGAAGTGTCGTTTGTGAACGCCGCCATGGCCAAACGCTTGTCTGATCGCGGCCTCCAGATCCAGCCGTCCGAAGAACCGGTCAACTTAGCCGACGGCTCCAAGGCACCCACCTCCGGTTCGATCCGCTTCGCCATCCGAGTCGGCCCTCGCTCTGTCCGCCACCGCTTCCAGGTCCTGGATAACCTCAGCAGCGAGGTACTAATCGGAGTCGACCTATGGGCTCGGTTACGCATTACGCTGCCGCCTCCCCCATCCAACCGACCAGGGAGGACGGCTCCGGCCCAGGTGGCGTCTGTCTACGGCAAACTGTCCGCCGGAATCTCCCCACGCTCACCAGAGGAAGACCAGCGTTTCCGGCAGTTCTTGGATACCGAACTCCGGTTATTTGAGTCCGTGCAGGGGCCCACCGATCGCACCAAACACCAGATCAGATTGCGGCCTGGAGCCCCAATAAAGCAGAGATACCGACCCCGTAATCCGGCCATGCAGGCCGTCATTGATAGCGAGGTGAATAAAATGTTGGAAGCCGGAGTGATCGAACCGTCCAACAGCGCCTGGAGTTCCCCCGTGGTCCTCGTCAAGAAGAAGGATGGAGGACACCGATTTTGTATCGATTTCCGCAAGTTGAATCAAGCCTCCGACAAAGATGCCTACCCACTGCCGCACATCCTCGCTACCCTCGATAAGCTCCGAGGGGCCCAGTACCTTTCAACACTAGACTTAAAGGACGGATATTGGCAGGTGCCACTAGATCCGGTCAGCCGTCCAGCCACCGCCTTTACAATTCCTGGGCGAGGACTCTACCAATTTAAAGTCATGCCTTTTGGGTTACATTCGGCACCGGCCACGTTCCAGCGGTTGCTGGATAGTGTCCTCGGCCCGGAACTCGAGCCACACGTATTGGTCTACCTCGACGACATCATCGTAGTCAGCTCGTCACTGGAGACCCATATGGAACATTTGGCCGAGGTCTTCAGACGGTTGAGACAAGCGCGCCTCCGCCTTAACCCACAGAAGTGCCACTTCTGTTGCAGCCGTCTCAAATATTTGGGGCATATAGTGGACAAAGACGGCATTCGAACTGACCCAGACAAGGTCAGCGCGGTAGCCGCGTGGACGACCCCGACAACCGTACGTCAAGTGCGCCAATTCCTCGGCGTCGCCTCCTGGTACCGCCGTTTTGTACCAGACTTCTCCACCACCGCCGCACCATTGACACGCTTGACCCAAAAAAGAGCACGTTTTGCGTGGGGACCAGAAGAAGAAAAGGCTTTCGACGAGCTGAAGCGGGCGCTCACCACCGCACCAGTTCTTGCTTGTCCCGATTTCAGCCGACCATTCACCCTCCAGACCGACGCCAGCACGTGTGGGCTAGGTGCCGTGCTCACCCAAGAACTATCCGAAGGCGAACGCGTCATTGCCTACGCCAGCCGTACACTAAATAGCGCAGAAAGGAACTACAGCGCTACAGAGCTAGAATGTCTGGCGGTAGTGTGGGGAATCCGACGAATGCGCGACTATCTGGAGGGTTATCACTTCACGGTTGTCACCGATCACCAGTCGCTTCGATGGCTGCAGAGACTGGAAGCTCCCACCGGTCGCCTAGGGAGATGGGTATTCGAGCTTCAGCAGTACGACTATGACATCCGGTATCGTAAAGGAAAACTGAACATCGTGGCCGACGCTCTCTCTCGTCAACCCGAGGCCTGTGTCATACAAGCCGCTCCAGACTGTCAATGGTACCGCCGCCTTTATCACCAGGTACAACAACACCCGGCCGAACATGCGGACTACCGCATCCAGAACCGACAGTTGCATCGACACATCCTGCATGATCTCAACTTCCACGACTCGCCAAGCGAGGAGCAATGGAAACAGTGCGTCCCGAAACCCCAGCGCGCGGAAATACTGCACCGACTGCATGACGACCCGACCGCCGGACACTTTGGCATTGCGAAGACCATCGCACGAGTAGCGCGCTTATATTATTGGCCAGGAATGTTCCGCGACGTCACTCGATACGTCCGTGACTGTCGAAACTGCGCCACCCACAAGGCCGCACAAACCTTGCCGGCCGGGAAACTTCGAGCCACCAACGTCACGCACCCGTGGCAACAGGTCTCCATTGATCTGGTCGGACCATTGCCACGATCGACCAGTGGCCATACCTGGCTGCTGACCATGCAGGATCGATTCTCCAAATGGATAGAGATGACGCCGCTCCGCCAAGCCACCGCCGCCAACGTCACACGAGAAGTAGCTGGACGTATTATATATCGTCACGGCTGCCCGGACACCATCGTCTCTGATAACGGGACTCAGTTGAGATCGCACCAGCTCGAGGGATTACTACGATCCTTCGGGATCAAGCATAGAACCGCCCCCGCCTACGCACCGCAGTGCAACCCGGTCGAGCGAGCCAACCGCACCATAAAGACCATGGTGGCGCAATATGTGGAAGGCCGACATCGCCGTTGGGATGAACACATTCCCCAGCTCCAGTTCGCTTTCAATACCGCACGACAAGAATCCACGGGATACACCCCGGCCTTTCTGATGTACGGCCGGGAGTTACAATCACCGCATCCCGACGACCGCCGCCCGGCAACGACCAGCAACGCTCCTGAAACAGTTCGACGTCGACTCGAAGACGCCTACGAAATTGTCAGAATCAACCTGGCCCGCGCCTTCCAACATCAACAGCGAAACTACGATTTACGTCGACGCGACTGGCGTCCACAAGTTGGAGACCGAGTATGGAAAAAGGAGCACCCGTTATCGAACAAAGAGCGCGGCTTTAATGCCAAACTAGCACCAAGATTTGGTGGCCCGTTGACGATCAGACGCATCATCTCCCCCGTCATCGTGGACCTGAAGGACGGCCGAGGTCGATGGCATCGGCACGTCCACGTGAGGGACTTGAAATCCGCCTCCGAACCGCGTCCTGCGACCGAACCCTAGTCCGATACCCGAGCCACGCGCGCCGATTAACGCCGCCGGTCAACCGTTAGGCATGTTCGCGGTTTCGAATCAAAATACGTGGAGCGGCACTCTTCATGGTCCGCGTCTTGTCGAAAATCTTTGGCCGAATACCGGGAACGACATTCTTCATGGTCCGCGCTTTGCCACCCGGTCCCGAACCGAGAGCGGCACTCTTCATGGTCCGCGCTTTGCCACCCGGTCCCGCACCGGGAGCGGCACTCTTCATGGTCCGCGTCCAGATCACCGAGGGGTATAAAGAACGGGCACCCTTGGGTCGGAACTCATCCCGTCACGATGGAAACACCAAACGAAGAAGCAAACCAGCGCTCAAAAGAAAATCCGTCCGTTTCCGGACGAAATCTGCCCGTTTCCGGGCGAACCACCCGGCCAGTACCGGGAATAGGGCCCCGCATCCAGCGGTCCGACGCCGAGCAGCGACGTCGGAACTTGGTGCTCTTGGAGGCACCTCCGCCTCCCCCGGGCAGACGCCGACCTATCCCGGTGAACACCCGGCATCGACGACCACCGGTCCTCTCCGACTCCCCGGCCTCCACCGTCGCCGGCGTCACCAGGCCCACGACGACACCGGCCAGCGCACGCCAGCCCGCTCGACCATCCGCGAACCGATCGGTTCCCTCAACCGGCACCCGCCGACACACGCCATCCGCTGTCGCACCGCCAGCCACCACGCGCCAGTCAGCGATGCCGGACGAAGCGGACCAGCCAGCGCATCGCGCCAACACAGGCCAACAGGTGCGATCCCTTGTCGCGCCACCAGCCAGGGAGCCACCCCAACCGGCACCACGCCGACCTTCAACCGGCCAGGCCCCACCAATGCCAGCACCACGCCCGGGACCGCCACGACCCATCCAGGTCACTCTGGGGGATGGCCAAACCGTCGACATACCGTACCACGCCGCCACCATCTCACGGCGGTATAAGGTACGCACCCCGACGGGCCGGTGGATCATCAGATTCGACCGACGAGGAAGACCGCGAACGATCCGTCGAATAGCCACCCCCCCCTAGAAAAAGAGGGTGATGTGACGACCCGATTAGCCGTCACTAGTCGCCCGCGCGCGTGTAAACGGCCCCTTTCGGGGCCACCACACGAATACGTTGAGAATCCGCCTTTTCGCCCCCACCCGTCACTCGACCCCCTCCAAGCTAGTCTTAGAGTGGGGTGGCCGACGGGTATAAAGAGCGGCGCAGCCGAGACTTCGACACCAGTCCCGTCCTGGTCCCTCGAGCGTACTCAGGGATCACTCCTCAACTCCCACACTCCAAATCACCCCGGCCGACGAGCGTTCTCGTCGTGCAGGCCGAGCGTTCTCGGTCACCGGGTCCTGTCCGTAACTCACCCCGGCCGACGAGCGTTCTCGTCGTGCAGGCCGAGCGTCCTCGGTCACCGGGTCCTGTCCGTAAATCACCCCGGCCGACGAGCGTTCTCGTTGTGCAGGCCGAGCGTTCTCGGTCACCGGGTCCTGTCCGTAAATCACCCCGGCCGACGAGCGTTCTCGTTGTGCAGGCCGAGCGTTCTCGGTCACCGGGTCCTGTCCGTAACTCACCCCGGCCGACGAGCGTTCTCGTCGTGCAGGCCGAGCGTCCTCGGTCACCGGGTCCTGTCCGTAAATCACCCCGGCCGACGAGCGTTCTCGTTGTGCAGGCCGAGCGTTCTCGGTCACCGGGTCCTGTCCGTAAATCACCCCGGCCGACGAGCGTTCTCGTTGTGCAGGCCGAGCGTTCTCGGTCACCGGGTCCTGTCCGTAACTCACCCCGGCCGACGAGCGTTCTCGTCGTGCAGGCCGAGCGTTCTCGGTCACCGGGTCCTGTCCGTAACTCACCCCGGCCGACGAGCGTTCTCGTCGTGCAGGCCGAGCGTCCTCGGTCACCGGGTCCTGTCCGTAAATCACCCCGGCCGACGAGCGTTCTCGTCGTGCAGGCCGAGCGTTCTCGGTCACCGGGTCCTGTCCGTAACTCACCCCGGCCGACGAGCGTTCTCGTCGTGCAGGCCGAGCGTTCTCGGTCACCGGGTCCTGTCCGTAACTCACCCCGGCCGACGAGCGTTCTCGTCGTGCAGGCCGAGCGTCCTCGGTCACCGGGTCCTGTCCGTAAATCACCCCGGCCGACGAGCGTTCTCGTCGTGCAGGCCGAGCGTCCTCGGTCACCGGGTCCTGTCCGTAAATCACCCCGGCCGACGAGCGTTCTCGTCGTGCAGGCCGAGCGTCCTCGGTCACCGGGTCCTACCTGAAAGTCACCGGCGCCCGACGGAGCTCGCCCTTCTCAGGGCGCCCGTACGCGTGTCCGCGTTGGAAACTCTAGCAATAAGTCGTGTCCGCGTCCGTATAATCTGGTCGCGTCTCGTCCGTAATATTTCTATCCGTCAATCCTAGCAATAAGTCGTGTCCGCGTCCGTATAATCTGGTCGCGTCTCGTCCGTAATATTTCTATCCGTCAATCCTAGCAATAAGTCGTGTCCGCGTCCGTATAATCTGGTCGCGTCTCGTCCGTAATATTTCTATCTGTCAATCCTAGCAATAAGTCGTGTACGCGTCTGTATCATCTGGTCGCGTTTCGTCCGATTATACTGGGCTGTGTATAATGGTTTGAATCACGGGAGAACCACAGGAAGGTGGCCCCGAATAAACTCTACTTTTACCAGAGCAACCGTGTGTCATTGTAAATCTGAGTCTCCCCTCTTCCCGAATCCTGGCACCGACGAGCCGATCCGTGGCGTCGGGAAAGGTGCTCCGTTACAAATTGAAACGTTTATTTCTTATAATAATTGTAATTTTCGCTTAAGTTATAGTATAGAATGTTTGTAGCTTTCATATAATGTTTTATGTTTAGTATATATATGGAATAAATTTTATTTGACAGAACAACTCTAAGAATTGCTCGATAAGTTGGCCTTTTTATTTCTCACTATAGTTGTATATGCAATATACGAGCAAAGTTTTTTATTAATTGATATATTAAATTTTATGTTCATTTGTCATCAATTGTAATTACCAAAAAATATATTTCTATATAAAAATCAAAATTGTTTTATTTGTTATCATACATTTTAAAAGAATTAACAAACAAAATTCCAATTTAATATAAATAATGGTTTTAAAAATTAACTTCTTATTTAATTTAACTTTAACTGGGTTACTTTTTGTTCATGCAATTTTTAAGTTAACTAAATTAGGAACGATATATTAACTTCGACCCAAACTAGCCAAGAAAATTTTTATTTTATTTCCACAACGTTTCAACCATCTGTTTTTGATCCTTTTCAAGTGAGAAACTAGAATGATACATTTAATTAAAATTAATAAAGATAAACATTTTGATGTTAAACGCAAGAATTAAAACTTACATACTTTCTTAATAAAAGTAAAACGCAGTTAGTTGACACTGTTGTCATTATTAAATAATATAATTATCGGAATTTTTTAAAAACATTTGAAAAAACATTTGAAAGAACTTTTGAAAGAAAGTAACCGCATCTTATCGTTATGATGAATCGTCAAAAACTGAGTATATAGAATTTATACGACCTTTATAATTTTGTCATAGATGTTTAAATTCTCTGTGTCTTTATGTAAGTTAACTGTATTATTAACTTTTTTGATAAAAAACATCTCTGCGATTTCTCTCTTTCTAACATGTTTTTCATTATGTAATATAACGGGTGATATTCAATCAAATTCATGTCCCAACTCTTGTCTATATTTGCTTATGACCGAATGATTTGTTACATGTAATTTTATATTGTTAGAATGTTCTTTCATACGAGTACGCAAATGTCTTTTTGTTTGACCGATATATGAGAAATCACAATTTTTACAGTCAATTTTATACACAACATTAGTTCTATCGTCGTTAGGTAATCTATCTTTGCCTCGTTTTATTAATATGTCCAATTTTTTGGCTGTTTTATAGACTACACTAAAGCCAGCATTTTTCAATGAACGATCGATATTCTCGCTCACATTTTTGACATACGGTATGTCTGTCAAAGAAATGACAAAATTTTATATTCATATGAAACTGTACTTCTTTATTAACGCTAAACATTAACATAAATTTATCATTGTTTCAAATTCCTAAATTTTTAAAAATGAAAAAATAGTATTTGGTACGATTTGCAATACCGGTTTACTAAATTGTACACATGAGTTTTTAAATCGTGTATTTCTAACAATAAAATAAAAAAAATTATAACAAAATAGAAGTTTTATTTTCTATAATAATTCTCAATCTGTAACAAAATATATCTATAAGAATATTATATTTATAATTATAAATTCTCTTTTCAAAAATTTAATAAAATACTTTTTGTATCATACCAAAATATAAATATCTCAATATAATTATTTTGATAATACTTTCTTCAATTCTCTATTTAAATATAAAAAAAATAATTATACCTAAGTAAAAATAAATGTAGGAAATTGTACAGTATGATATAGAGAAAAGTTAATGGTACGTTTTACCGAATTTCTATTGCTTTGTCACATTTAAAAATAAAAAAATAATTTTAAAACATGTTGCCGATTTTTCAACGTTTTCATATATTCAAGATTAAATAAGATGAAAAAAATACTTTTTCCGAAAGAAGGCACGAAAATGGTATCATAAAATAACAAGTTGAGGATAAATTCAGATGAAAACAATAATTTTTTAAAAAATTATCTAAAACATGTTTTTGTGGACGTAAAATCCTTGGCTTAAAAATTATAATTTAAATAGGTGTATTTAAATATTATTATACAAAACTTTCACTCATTTAATGAATTGTGTAAAAAAAACCAAAAAGTATTCTTCAAAGTTAAAAAATTCGGCGAATTCACACTTTAATATAATTAAATAACATCTCAGAAATTCCGCACTTTTTGACAATTTTACATTTACGACATTTTCAAGGAAAATGAAAAATGCATATTAATAAAATCAGCGTAAATATATATTTTATTTCACACATACGATTTCTGATAAATGTTAGCTAATATTGATTAATTATATCAATATATATATTTAATATATAGTTATTTGTTTTTCAATATATATATTTTATATTTTTATACATTTATTTATTTTTTAATACATAATTTTTGAAAACATTTAGCGGAATATGAATGAGAGTTCTGTGACTTAAATAGAGAGACAATAATATCGATTATATTAAATATCATCGAAAACACCACCTTGAATCTCTTTCAAATTATTCCCGTATATATACAAACTAGTTTCAAAGCCGGTGTTGAGGCCGTGAAGAGCGCCATTTTCCAACTTCCGAAACGGATTCCTAGATACATCCAAACTATGAAGACTGGCCAGATTTTTGCAGGCACCCTTTCGAATCTCGGATATTTTATTTTCCGACAACCAGAGGCGCCTTAACCGGTTCAAACCTTCGTAGCTATCGCCTTCTATAGTCGTCAAGACATTTTGACCCAAGTACAAATCTCGAAGAATGGGCAGATTGAAAGCGCCGCGCTTTATACTCGCGATTCTGTTTCCAGTCAATGACAAAGTGACTTTCGGGACTCGAATAAAATTGCCTTCCTCGAGCACTTCAATATCATTATAATCGAGGAGCAACGACTCCACGGACGACGGAAGATCAGCGAACGTGGCTTCCGCGATGTTGTTATAGGCGAGATTCAAATCCTTCAAAGCCGTCAAATCGGCGAAGATGGCTTTTCGCAGATCGCGTATAGAATTGCGATGAAGATCGAGCGTCTCGAGAGCCGTCAGACCTTTAAAAGCGGATAACTCGATAGTCGTTATATTATTGCTCATTAATGTCAACGATCGCAAGGATTCTAAACCTTGAAAGACGTCGCTCTGCAATGCTTTGATCTCGTTGTCGTCGAAATTCAGGAAACGCAGACGAGAGAGCTCGGAGAAAACGCCATCAGGAATGGAAGATATGTGGTTTCCACTTGCGACGAATTCCGTCAAGGTGTTCGAGAGACTGGAGACAAAGTCGAGACTTTTCAGCTGATTATCGGCCAAGTATAACTCTTGCAAATTCGTCCTTGCAAAGGCATTGTCTTCGATCTCGTCGATTAAATTGCTCTTAAAGTTAAGAATCTTCAGGTGATAGTTCTCGATCACTTGGCTCGGGATCCTCTGAATCTTGTTACCCAAAAAGATTACCGTCGTTAGATTGGTCGGCAAATAGTTCAGCATCTCCTTCGTGATCTCAGTGATATTGTTGTACGACAGATCCAAAGAAGAAATTGGCAACAAGCGCAGCTGGTACCAGTTCTCTTGAAAACCTCTGATTTCTTGCTTGCGAAGGTCAACTCGCGTCTCATCGAACATGTCGAGCGACACTTGAACGCATCCATCAACGAGCTCTTCATCCTTCTCCAAGATCGACAATGTTGTTACGATACCGTCCGATTTGCAGATTTTTATTCGAATGTTATTGTGAACAATTTCGACGAGACTTCTCGAAACCTTTTGAGACTTCACGATTAGCCATTCAGCGTCGCATTCCTCTAAGCTGTATTCCTCTTTTTTTCTTCCAGCTTCGCTCTTCCCCACGAAATTCCTGTCGCGATTCATCGGCGTCACTAGTCGCTGCAGCTTCTCTTCCTTGAGAAAGGAGTTGGCAAACACGCCCGTGCTGATGCAACAGAGAATATTTCCATCAGTAAGAATCTTGACGGATCTGGCGAGACCGAACAGGTGACCTTGCCCGAGGTGTTTGATGGGATTGCAGGAGATATCCAGCAATCGCAAATTCTCCAGACCGTCGAACAGATTTCGGACGTTTGTTAATTGATTGCCCGACAGCGACAGGCTCCGCAATCTCGTTAGATTGGAAAAGACAAAGTCCGGCAGCGAAGTTATCGAATTATCGGCCAATACAAGCGTCTCTGCGTCAAGCACGTTCTCAAAAGCGGTTCTTTCCAATCCGCGAAGAGAGAAATTTGACAGGTCTAATACCGTATGATTAGAACCTTCGACGACACGAATGTCTGTTAGGGTGCCGTTATAGACATCCAGAATTAGATTAGAAGATGTCTTGATGATCATTCGTAAAATGTCTAGATGCATGCTCGCCACTAAAGGCAGCAAACTTACGATGAAGAGCAGCATCGCGATCTTTCCTAAAAACAGTTAATTAAGTTTTTTTTTTTATGAAATAATTTCTTTTTCATTTTTTAATTTATTGATCGCGTTTATAATATTCATCTATATGACCCATAAATTTATTAGAGATAGTCGTGGGTATCAATAATTTAATACAATGATTTTATAACAAAACTTAAGGGGATCCTAAACGTCCTTGAGAAGTCTGTAGTTTCCGTCCTGTTTTATCGACAAAATATGAGGTTAGATAAACTATAAATCTATCTATTAGCTACAGATTGTATTTTATCTGAAATTAGAGCGTTTCCCTCTTTGTTAATTTAATACTTTAATTTGTACAGAAAAAAGATTTATCAATCTGTATCTCATATATCTAGATTACAGCAGAATTATAAATTCAAGAATTTACATTTTGTCGATAAAACAGGACGGAAACCACAGACTTCTCACGGACGTTTTGAATCCCCTTAATGAGAATTTTAATGCGCACGAAATAGATAAAAAGAAAACACTCGAAGTTTTAATAATTTTTTAATTTTTAATTTTTCTCTTCTAATACTTCTTTAAAAATAAACAGAAACATCGCATAATGATAATAAATAAGAAAGTAATTAGGTAGATAATATGTTAGATGTAATTAATATTGATTTTATGATTATTTACTGATAATCCAGAAAAATTCTATAGCAGATGTATCAAAGATTCCCACGTTTTATGATTATTTTGTAACATTTTATGTATAATAGTCGTTTTTCTCGTGTATTGGAATAATTATTAGATTGGTGCAAAAATAATGTCGGTTTTTGTAATTTTAAATTTTAGTATAGGAACGATATATTAAATTCGACCCAAACTAGCCAAAGAAAATTTTTATTTTATTTTCACAACGTTTTGACCATCTGTTTTTGGTCCTTTTCAAGTGAGAAATTTCTTAATAAAAGTTCAATTAGTTGATACTGTTGTCATTATTAAACAATGTGATTATATCAGAATTTTTGAAACATTTGAAAAAGTTTTGAAAGAAAGAAATCGCATCTTATCATTATGATGAATCGTTAAAAACGTTATATATATATATATATATATATATATATATATATATATATATATATATATGATTCTATAATATTATAGCCATCTTTTTCCTACAAATCAGAAATATGTAATGCTGTCATCAGAAATGAGTAATGCTCATGTTTTAATAGTTTTGTAATATAAAATTTCTATTAAGTGTTTATTACTTATTTAATTTCGATAATATTACGTACTTTAATCTTCAATGAAGTATAATGTGCCAAATATTATTAAAAAGTAACAAAAATAAAAGTACATTTTTGTAGACTCTCTTATTCGAGTTTAGTCGACAGTTACAAAAATTCTGTCTCGCCTAGCATATTTACTGGATTTTTCGCTAACTAATTACTAACACTTATTCATATCTTCACAGCTTTTTGTAGAAAATCTTTAACAATCAAACAGTAACTGCAAACGCCAAAGAATTCATTAATTTTAGAATAATTTATTACTATTGATCAAACATATGTTTTTTGTTGGCGAAGATATAAAAATTATAATAACTCTTATTTTTATTTAAAAAATTATTCTGAGCTAAAATATACATTTAAAATCAAAAACTGACATTATTTCTGCACCAATCTAATATAAGAATCTCGGTAGATAAACGGCGGCTCGTGCTATTCTTCGAAACTCTATTTGTCAGATATTACAAAAATTAATTGGGCCGAGTTATGATGTAATTACACTGGAAAAAAATTTTCTTATATTAACAAAAATTCTAACAATAAAATATTAAATTTCGTTCGCCAGGAATGAAATACTAAGGTAGTAGATATTAAACTGACTACACTGGCTGTCTATTAGATTTGTTAAACTATATTTATTGACGTTTCGACCATACGGGCTGTGGTCCTTTTCAAAATTACAATAGAAGCATTAATGAGTTACTGCATATCGTTATTGACATTTAAAAGTACGCTCCGGTGAGACTTAACTTAAGATCGGATGGTAAATTAACTGCGTTTCACTTGTGTCATCTTGCCACGACTGAACACACTGTACAGTGTGTTCAGTCGTGGCAAGATGACACAAGTGAAACGCAGTTAATTTACCATCCGATCTTAAGTTAAGTCTCACCGGAGCGTACTTTTAAATGTCAATAACGATATGCAGTAACTCATTAATGCTTCTATTGTAATTTTGAAAAGGACCACAGCCCGTATGGTCGAAACGTCAATAAATATAGTTTAACAAATCTAATAGACAGCCAGTGTAGTCAGTTTAATATCTACTACCTTAACAAAAATTCTGTTCAAAAATCGACGAAACAGAAATTATTGGTTAAATCGACTATAATTCCTTTTAATGCAATAAGAATCTTGTTTACACAACAAATCAATTGTTTGTGCCAACCAAGATTCTTGTTGCATTAAAAGAAATTATGGTCGTTTTAATCAGTAGTTCTGTTTCGTCGAAAAACAACAAAATTTTTTCCAGTGATAAAAAGCAATTAATTTTGTGCCAGTATTTTTTTTTGTTGAACAGTGTTATTGATTATGTTGATGCTAACAGCGGACCATAATCTTGTTCTATCGAAGATATAGGCAAATTCCCTTTTCATTATTATATGTTGTAAGAGTTTTATCGCATATCAATTTTTGTTGCATAATTCTATTTAATTAATATATAGCAAAAAGTTTAATTCGCGCAAATCGCGGTGAAAGAAATTGCATAATAAAATACACACTTACCGGTCAATTTGCAAAGTCAATCTGAAGAGGATCCTCGACACCTTCTATTTTTCCCAATACAAAGAGACAAAGACTGCTTCGTGTCTCTGATGGATAGCTCGCGGGGGAGATTCCTCAGGACGAGGTAATCGCGAAAACAGGTCTTGCAGGCCTTTATGGAGTTCCACGCAAATCTCACGCGTGCACAAATCCCTAGATTCCCGCGTGTACATGAAGGTGAGATGCGCGTTCTCTCGGTAAGCAACCTTGTATCGAAAAAAAAGGAGGATTCAAACATTCCCCTACGATGATACGGTTGTTGAATCTGATGCGACACTCACTCGTGATATGATGTATCCACTGACGAGAATCGAAGAAAATAAATATGTAGCACGAGCCGCGTGTGTATATAACCTTCCTCGGTATTATATCACTTGACGCGTTAACCGACGCGATTACTCTAATTTCCGTTTGATTTCGCACGCACAAACGGTCCAATCACAAATTTAATATATCACTCAATGCTTTTGAAATACTCTTCAAATCGACCCAAGGTCGAGGAAAATTTTTCTTAGGTATTAGTAGAGCAATCTGTTAGCGTTATCAACCCAGCTAGAAATGAATGATCAAATTGACGTCAAATCGATGTCGATTCGACATCGATTTATCTAATCGACGTTGATTCAACGATGAATCGACGTCAATTCGTCGTCGAATCGACGTCGATTCGATATCATTTCTGGCTGGGAATGATATGTAAATATACTGCTCGCAAAGTTTACGGAATACTTAATTCTTTTGAAAAAAATAGAAAAAGTACAGATAGCTGTAATATCTCGGTAGATATGAACAAAATTTAATCTAAAAAAAAGTATTTTAAAACTTGAAATCTTTACTTTCAAAAGGTTTATATTTTTTTATTTTCTATAAAGAACTCCGCACTAATCATATGGAAAATCTATTCCTGTCAAATCAATTAGTTTTTTCATATGTTGTAGCTTATGATTTACTGAACAAAAAATGTAATGGTCACAAAGCTCAATAATAGACAG
The DNA here is from genome assembly GCF_048542155.1 of Nylanderia fulva. Lineage (NCBI taxonomy): Eukaryota > Metazoa > Arthropoda > Insecta > Hymenoptera > Formicidae > Nylanderia > Nylanderia fulva. The sequence continues at coordinate 276,709 of NW_028189464.1, read as the reverse complement.
TTATTGAGTTATAATCAATCAAACATGAAAAATTCGGGCTGCCGAATAGTCAAATCTCGTAAAGTATTGATTTTCTGGAAAAATGTTTGAAACAAAAATAGTAGGGTTTTAGAAAATCTGTTAGCTGGTGACATTATTTTTGAATTTTGAATGACTTTGAATGACCTTGATGACGGCTCTAGCTAGTATACAGCGCACTATACATAACTTGAGCGCTCTATACAGCTAAAGCCGTCAAGGTTATCTTTTGTTCAGTAGGTCATAAACTACAACATATGGAAAAACCAATTGATTTGATCGGGATAGATTTTCTATATGATTAGTGTAGAGTTCTTTGGTAATTTTCATAAAGAAAACCACGAGCTGGACAAAATGAGAAATTTCGTCTCATTTTGTGGGTCTGTAATTTTTTAAATAACATTTACTACAATTTACAGCTTTCCTTTGTAAAAGCTTAAAGTTTTCCCTACAAAATCGTTTTTTAAAACTGTTTCTAAGATTTTCTGTTACTATAGTCGCAAATTAAGTAAAAATAAGCATTCTGACTTTAATTGCTCATAACTCCGTCAAAATCATCATATTACAGTTAAAAAAGCAGATTATTAAGGCTGAAAATAAATGAAAATAACAAATGAATAAAATAATAAAAATTAGTGTTTCTTTCATTTTTTTGTTTTAATTCAAAAACAATTAAAAAGAAGAAAAAAATTACTATTCATGTTTTTTACATTCTTAACTATCTTGCATTTGAAAAATGTAGCGAATAGTTGTTTCTTGTATGGTTGCTAATATAGTTTTCTTGAACAAAACATACAAAAATGATGAAATTGCTTACTTTCAGTAAAAAATCAAATTCAATTAACGTTAAAAAAATTAATTTTTAATGTACTGTGTACATTAACCTTGTCAACAAGAATAAAAAAATGTTTACATTTTTTTTCATTGAAATTTGAAAAAATACGCTAGCGTTAGCGCTATCCAAAACGTATCACAAAGTCACGAAGATGTCGCATGGTCGGATTTACGCTTCGATAAGTATGTTATATGTATATGTCTCCATAGAAGTGAGATCTCACAACTCGTCAGTTTTACGATATTTTTGGCTCCAAACTCCTTCTGGAGTTGATGCATGCATATATCTAGCTATTTATTTTAAGAATTTACACTAGAAATTAATTTTTTTAACGTTAATTGAACTTTATTTTTCACTGAAAGTAATCCATTTCATAATTTTTGTACGTTTTGTCCAAAAAAGCTACAGTGACTACCATACAAGAAATTTTATAGCTATATTCGGTAATTTTTTAAAATGCAAGATACTGTTATTAAAAGTATAAATAAACATAAAGAGTAAATTTTTTTCTTTATAATTGTTTTTTAGATCAAAATAAAAATTTTGCTTAGCTCGTGATTTTCTTTATGTAAAAATTACCAAATTTATAGAAAATAAAAAAAGTGTAGATTTCTCGAAAAAACATATTTCAAGCTGTATACAGATACCTGAAATTTTTTCTGAAAAATTAAGTGTTCCCTTAATTTTTATAAGCAGTATATAAATGAATAAAATTGTGTGGAACAATTTATTTCTTAGAATTGCTTGAAAGATTTTAAATCTAACCTATAATCTATAATTTCTGCGAATAATGCTGCATATTAATCTTTGAATGTTACTTTAAGATTAAGCTTGAAACATTTCAAAACATATTTTGCGCATTTTGTGCCAATCGTTCTCTTTTTATATCTTTTTTGCTTTCTGTTTGTCGATTTAAATATATTTTCTACAAATCGCGTCGTTATCCGGGAATATTTTTTACTTATAAAAAATCATTGATTAATAACGCTCTTATGTCATAAACGTTTCAATTACAACAACATGATAAAAGAAATTAATTCTGTCTTGCAGTTATAATATTTAAATAAACAATTTAATCTGGATAATAAATTAAGTAGTGTTTGAATTAAAAATTTGACATATGACTTTTTTATACAATGTTTGTCGATAAATGTTTTAAATTTACATTAGATAAAATTCATACTGACTGTTTTCAATATATCATGCATTATATTAATATTGTTGAGAATTATGCGAATAACGATGATAACAATATCTGAAACGTTTTTAATAGCGTTAGAATACAAAATTATGTCGGATTATGCCCAATCGAAGAATCAATCAAAGGTTCGATGAAGCATGATCAATCTTAACGAACCGCAAATCACTAAAGTATCCAAGTCTAAACATATCGACGATCAGTCTAACTAACGTCATGAAAACGATTAATGATAATTTAGATAAACCAGTGCGGCCTTAGGCAAACATTAAACCCAATTAAAATCACTTTGCTCAGAATCACGGATAAAACATATGCACGCGATTAAACCGATTTTTATGTGTATGTATTTTACATGCGAAGTTTAATTTATAATCCATATTAGATATATGCGAATTTGAGTTTATAATTCCACGTTTTATAAAATTTATTTTATTTATATTTGACAGTTACTAAAGATAGTTTGAAATAGTTGTGTGCGTGAGAGAGAGAGAGAGAGAGAGAGAGAGAGAGAGAGAGAGAGAGATCATTAACACAAAACTATGTAATATTTTAATATGAGACATTAATTTGACTATTGGAATAATTAACGTGATTAAATAATTTGCTATCTTAATTTAATATGTTAATAAAAAAATATTAATAAAAAATATCTCTGTTAAAAGTAATTCTACAGATTATTTGTAGAATATTATATATTTATATTATACATATTTTGATTATACATTTTATATATTGAATATTAACTGTTTATTGAATACTGGTATGTTTTTGCTCATTTTTCTTTTTAACCACAAACCTTTTCTTGAAGTTAAATATAACTTTTACTTATTGTTAGTGAAAGTTTAATAGAACGTTGCGATATTACAGATTGTTCGGTATAATTATTTCATATTTTTGAAACATTTGATATTGCGTGTGTTCCAGAGAGATAAAAAAAGAGAAAAAATTATATTTTGAACAAAATATTTTGTCTATAAATCTTAATTTGATTCAATTTGTGTACATTTTTCTCTTAACAGATAATTTCTTGCGAATACAAATATTTGATTTAAAAACACAAAAGATAAAATTTTGTGTTTGAACCGAAAACGGATTCAGCCCCAATAACTTTGACCTTGACATATCTTGTCAAGGTTCCTCAAAATTCTATAATTTCTCAAAATAATTCTATATATTATATATATGCATATTTTTTAAAATATTAAATGATATAAATTAAAGATAATATAAAATTCTTGAAAAATTATTTATCTTTAATAATTATCTTTAGGAAATGTGTTGAGTAGAAAGTAGATTAGAAATTTTTTCAAGGTGGAAGTACAAGTAGAAAGGTTTTTTACTTTTTTGCTCGCACGTACGATTTACTATAAATAAATAGTAAGGTAAGATACGTTCTATTAAATCTAGAGGAGACCCCCGGGTCTATAGTGATCCCCCGGGGTTAAATGGTACTCTGTACTTTCCTCCCCAGTTGGAGCTGTTGTCTCTCTACGTATAGAATTTCATATTTATTCTATCTCTGAAACATTGCCATCATACGAGTGTTTGCTGTGAAGTGATTAAATGTATTTAGTAAAAAAATTCGATTTCTTAAAGATCTGATTTTTAAGGTAAGCTTCCTATTTCATTTCACTATAACCGTATATGGTCACTGTTTTTAATAAAAATAGAGCGATTGGGATAAAATGGTTCTCGTTTTCTCTAAAAAATAGCACTTTGTTCCAAAAATTTTTTAACACATTACTCTGCATTTTTGTAGCAGATATTATATAAAATGCCTAAAAATCGTTCTTGCACATTACAACAGAGCTGGAGTTCAATTAAAATGCATGATAATTCGAATTTCAGTGCTATATCTTGTTAATTTTTTGCAACATTAAGTTAATAATAAATTATATATTTGATGAAAAATGTTTAAAATATATTTTTGTCACATAAATTAACATTATAAATATAATTATTAATTATTCAATCAAAAGTACAATTTATTTTTGGGAGACTACATATTATATACTGTAGATTTTTAATTTTTGATACTAGCAGTGAATTTCACAATGCAGTTGTCAGTTCGTCAGTTATCATGGATTACGATCACAAAGATTCAGATAATTTTGTTCCAATAATTTGTTTCAATATTTTGTATATATTTATATGTTTACATATTTTTCAATACATATAATTTTTATAATTTTATATATTTTTATGTTTTTTAAATTTATATGTTTATATTTATATGTTTTCAATACATATATTTTTTGAAAACATTATAAATGTGTGTCGGAGTTCTTAAAGAATAACCTCGATTTTATTAAATATCGTCGAAAACACCGCCTTGCATCTCTCTCACATTATTCTCGTAAATATACAAACTGGTTCCCAAGCCAGTGTTGAGGCCGTGAAGAGCGCCGTTTTCCAACTTTTGAAATGGATTCCTAGCTATGTCCAAGATATAAAGACTACCCAGATTTTTGCAAGCACCCTTGCGAATCTCGGATATTTTATTTTCCGAAAGCCATAGGCGTCTCAATTGATTCAAACCTTCGTAGCTATCGCCTTCTATGGTCGTCAAGAGATTTTGACTCAAGTTCAGGTCCTTAAGAACGGGCAGATTGAAAGCGCCGCGCTTTATACTGGTGATTCTGTTTCCGGTCAATGACAGAATGACTTTCGGAACTCGAACAAAATTACCTTCCTCGAGCACGTCGATCTCATTATAATCGAGGAGCAACGAGTCCACAGACGACGGTAAATCAGCGAATGTGGCTTTCGCGATGTTGTTATAGGCGAGATTCAGATTCTTCAAAGCCGTCAACTCGGCGAAGGTGGCTTCTTGCAAATCGCGTATAGAATTGCGATGAAGATCGAGCCTCTCGAGAGCCGTCAGACCTCTAAAAGCGGAAAACTCGATGGTCGTTATATTATTGCTCGTTAACATCAACGATCGCAAGGATTCTAAACCTTGAAAGACGTCACTTTGCAATGTTTTGATTTCGTTGTCGTCGAGATTCAGGTACAGCAAACGAGAGAACTTGGAGAAAGCGCCGTCAGGAATGGACGCTATGCGATTTTCACTCGCGACGAATTCTGTCAAAGTGTTTGGCAGACTGGAGACGAAGTTGAGATTTTTCAGCTGATTATCGACTAGGAATAATCCCCGTAGTTTTGTTTTTTCAAATGCGTCTTCTTCGATCTCGTCGATCAGATTGCCCTTGAAGTTGAGTCTCTTTAGGTGATTGTTTTCAATCACTTGGCTCCGGATTCTGCGAATCCTGTTGCCCAGAAAGTTCACGTATGTCAGATCGGTCGGCAGATTGTTCAGCATCTCTTTCGTGATCTCGGTGATTTCGTTGTTCGACAGATCCAAGGAAGAGATCGGCAGCGATTGCAACCGATACCAGTTTTCCTGAAAACTTCTAATGCCTCGCTCGCGAAGATTTACTTGCGTCTCGTCGACGTCGACCTGCACTTGGATGCATCCTTCAACCAGTTCTTCATCCTTTTCAAAAGTCGCCAATGACGTCACGATGCCGTCCGACTTGCAGATTTTCACTCGAGTGTCCTTGTTAAGAGTTTGGACGACCTCTTGAGGCTTTAAGACTGGCTCTTCAGCATCGCGTTCCACCGCGCTGTCTTCCATTTCCTTTTTCTTCTCTTCGCTCTTTTCCACGAAATCCTGCTCCTGGTCCATCGTCGCTGCTAATCGCTTCGGTTCCTCTTCCTTGAAGGAGCTGGCAAACACATCTGTACTGATACTCCATAGGACATTTTCGTTGGTGAGAATCTTGACGGATTTGCTGAGACCAAACAGGTAACTTCTAGTGAAATGTTTGACGGGATTGCGAGAGATATCCAGCAATTGCAAATTTTCCAGACCCACAAACAGATTTTGGACGTTCGATATTTGATTGCCTGATAGCGACAGGCTCCTCAATCTTGTGAGATTGGAAAAAACAAACTCCGGCAGAGAACTTAACAAATTGTCGGCCAATATGAGCGACTCTGCGTCGAGTACGTTGTCAAAAGCGGTTTTTTCCAATCCACGAAGAGAGGAATTTGACAGGTCTAATACCGTATGATTTGAGCCTTCGACGAATTGAATGTCTGTTAAGGTACCGTTATGGATGTCCAGAATTAAATTTGAAGATGTGATTTGGGACGCCACTAGAGGCAGGAAACATATGATGAAGAGCAGCATCGTGATTTTTCCTAAAAGTAAAAATTTTTCTAAAAATAATTGATAATTTTTTTTAAATAATTTTTTAATTTTTTTCTATTTTTTCTTCTAGCATTTTTTAAAGGGGATCTTTCACTATTGTCTGTTTTATCGACCAATTATTATTTTTGTACTTCTAGTCTTTTGTCGCATTAATTTGACAGAACTAAAAATACTCCTCTACAATTGCAATGCACATCAATGATCCTAGCTAAGTTCGATTTAATATGAAAAACAAAAAAACAATTACGAAATTACAGTTTTCCTTATCTATTTTTACCTCAATATGACGTCTTGAATTACAGACGTACTGTCAATTCATCATATTATGTGCTTTATATAAAAAATATACATTTTATATGAATATAAACACAAGATCCCTGAGATTGAGATACATGAAAAAAAGAACTGTTATCCTCTAAATCTAGATTAGAAGTTTAATATAAAAGTATAGTTTATATTACGATTCGCACGTTTGTGTGCGTGCGTTGTAGGTATAATAGAGCAAAAAACAGTAATATATATTTACGTTCAAACTTATAAGACGCAGCAAAAAGTAATGTGTACCATATATACATGGATTTCTAATACATATTTGATCTGTTTGATTTTTAATGTAAAATTTAAAGTATCAGTAATTATTCTTCGAAAATCAATTGATATAATTACTGATATTTTTAATCTCAAAATGAGACCGCTACTATTTTGTCGGATTTACGTTTACTGAAGAATCCTCTTAAATAAACAAAAACATGTGATGATAATAAACTGGATACTAATTAGATAGATAACATATATGTACGTAAGATGTAATTATCATATATTTATGCATTTAATTACGATAAAATATGAGAAACTTTGTCAGGATGTTAATTTTGCGATTACTCGTTGATAACCTAGAAAAAAATTCTACAGCTGATGCATCTGAGAATCCCACGCTTCATGATTATTTTGCGACACTCCATGTATAATAGACAGCTCTCTCGCGTATTGGCATAATTATCTGAAATCCCGATAAACGGCGACTCAGGCTGTTCTCCGAAACTCTTATGTCAGATATTACGGAAACCGGTTGCGCCACTACAGAGTCTGGATGTGCACGGATTGCATAATTCGTGATATCTCGCGATAATTCCCACACACGCACGCATTCCAGCGGCGTTTGATATTCTCATGATGAATATATTAATAATTTCGAAAACTTTATAAATCCGAGTTACGTCATACGAAAGAAAGGAGTAGAGCAAGAGGACTACATCATAATTGATAAATGTTGCAAATTAGTTTAAGCTTAGGTTAAAACATACATCAACAAAAGGAAAATTGAGCATCAAGTCTGTATCTAAGATTTATGTAAAAAAGATAAAAAGAAAGATAGACTAGAGAAAAAGATGACTAAACACTGGTCAACACAAAATTTTTGTTTAGATATTTGATAACTATCAAAAATGTTTCAATACATTTTAAAGTATTTTGGGAATGCTTAATCCAAAAATGACAACAATTTTGCCGAATTGGCTCTAGATTTTGAGATAATGAATACTCAAATTATGATTTTATCAAAATACGATCTATAGCTACTGACATATGCAGTAGGATTTGATCTATCTCTTTCTTTAACATTATTTTTATCTCCAACATGATCCTGTTGACCTACATAAAAGAAAATTATGTAAACAGCATTTTTCTCTGCATTAATTATAATCATCTGAATCAGCTTACATTGTTTTTATGTTATTTTACTTAATACAATGCCATTATAAATTTAAAGTGTAAGACAGGCAATAAGAGCCAATCGCGGAAGACAGTGCGTTATCCTAACGATACTAAATTTTCTCGTTAGAATTAAATATCTTGTGCACAGGGCACCAAATTTTACTTGGTCACGGCCAAGATTTAAAATATGAAATAATCTCATTTTTGAGATTTAATTTCAATAATCCTATAACCCCCCTACGGAAATAAATAAATGCAAGAGAAAAATGTAGATCCGAAAGTCGCTGAATCGAGACTCGGGTTCGATTCCCGATTCAGCGACTTTTGGATCTATATTTTTCTCTTGCATTTATTTATTTCCGTAGGGGGGTTATAGGATTATTGAAATTAAATCTCAAAAATGAGATTATTTCATATTTTAAATCTTGGCCGTGACCAAGTAAAATTTGGTGCCCTGTGCACAAGATATTTAATTCTAACGAGAAAATTTAGTATCGTTAGGATAACGCACTGTCTTCCGCGATTGGCTCTTATTGCCTGTCTTACACTTTAAATTTATATTTATATTACAGAGCCGTGTTAAACTCTTAACAATGCCATTAGTTATTTCACATATAGATTTAATTTTGAGATGATTTGAAACAATTTTCTATATAATTTGGGGATAGGCTACGCCTGACTATTACATTTTTTGCATTTTTGAAAATATTTTTATATATAGTACTCATTATCTAAAAAATTAGAGCCAATCTAGAAAAATTAATGCCATATTCGAAATCAGTGGCACAAAGTTATCTTAAAATCAATCTAATATAATTGGCAATAAAATCTTTTATTAATATATTTTATAAGATGTTTTAGTCACATATCTATGTTTAGATTTTTTGCATAATTCTATTTGATTAATGCATGGCAAAAAATTTGGTTTACGCAGATCGGGATAGAAGAATCGCGTAAGAAAAAACACTTACCAATTAATTTGAAACCACTGAAGAGAATCCTCGACACCTTCTGTCCTCGAATACAGACAGACAAAGACTGCTTTGCGTCTTTATTCCCGATGGACAGTGTGCAGCGAAAATTCCTCAGGATGAGGCGATCGCGAAAATAGGTCTTGTAGGTCTTTTGGAGTTCCACGCGAATCCACACGCGTGCAGATTCCACAGGCTCCTAGATTCGTATGAGAAAGCGAGATGCGCGTATCTCTCGACATTTGGCTTTAAGTGGCCTCGTATCAAAAAAAAGAAAGATAAACATTCGTCTACGATGATACGCTTGTTAAATCCGATTCACTCATCGGCTGGAGATGATGTATCCGTCTGGCAAGAAAATAAATAGCACGAACCTTGAGTGTGTATGACCTTCCTTGAATCAAATCATTTTGTATGCGTTAATAGATTATTCTAATCTCGATTTCCTATTACACAAGTTGACACAAGCTGACATAAATATCATTCTATCTTTTATTATTCCTGAATGTTGAAAAAAGACAGAATAATGTTTGTGTCGACTTGTGTCACATATTTTAGGTGTTCTTAATACTTTTATATTTTATTGTTTTGTTTTGTTAATTATTAATAATTGTACTAGATGGATACCAATGGCGAGATTTGCATTAATGTAAGATATTGTCATCATATATTGAAACTCTTAAGGGACTAATAAAATGTTTATTTATTCTAATCGAAAGGTCTCGGGTTCGATTCCCAATTCAGCGATTTTCGGATCTAGACTTTTCTCTCGCATTTATTTATTTCTTTATTCCAATAAGGAGGTTAGAGGGGTTTATAAAAATGATATCTCAATAAGTATGAGATTATTTCAGATTTTAAGTCTTAGTAGTATACCGAAAATAATATGTGCCTTGTACACGATTGTTTATTTAATTTTATTAATATTAAAAATTAATTTTCGTTGGAAATATACGCAGCAATTTAACATCCGCGTATGGCTCTTAAGATCTTTCTTAGTTGTAATCTAATCTACTTTCGAAATATTGCACTTCCTAAATGCTTGAGAAAAATTTTTTCCCAAATGTTAGTAGAGTAGTCTGTTAACATCATCAAACGATATGCAAGTATAAATCATTGAAATCAGAACAATTGTCTTTTAGAATTGATCGAAAGACCTCGAACCTAACCTAACCTAATTTCTGCGAATAATGCATTAATCTTTGCGAATAGTACATCAAGATTGTGCTTCAAACATTTCAAAGTATTTTTTGTGCATTTTATATCAATCGTTATTTCTTTAGGAATTAAATATATTTTCTAGAAATCGCGTTATTGTCCGGGAATATTTTTTGCCTACAAAAACGTCGATTAAGAGCGCTCTTTTACGTCATAGACGTAGACGATTCAATTACAACAATAAAAGAAATTTTGTTTTACAGTTACAACATATATTGTTAGACAAGTAATCTAGAGATAAAAATTAAATAGTGTTTGAATTAGACATATAACTTTTTATACAATGTTTATATTGTTATTATAATTTTATGTCGGACAACAAAGTTCATACCGGCCGATTTCAATATATCGCAGCATACATTACATAAACATCGCTGAAAATTATATGCGAATGACGATGATAACAATATCTGAAACGGTTCTTATAGGATGCGAGATCATGCCAGTACTCAATCTAAGAGTTGATCGAAGGTTCGATAAAGCACGACCGATCTCGACAAAGCGCAACTGACTAAGACTAAAGTAAGATTAAAGTAAGACACAAGTATTCACGTTCATATATCCATGTCGGGGCGCATCGATGACCAGTCTAATTAACGTTACGAAAGCGACGATTAATGACGTTCCGATAAACCAGTCCGGTCTTAGCAAACATTGAACCCAATTAAAATCACTTTGCTGAGGGTCATGGATAGATGCATAATTAAATGGATTTTTATGTATGTTTATACAGAGTCTATCTAAATAAGTACGAATAAATTTAAATAATTCTTTGTCAAAAATTAAAGAGAGTTTCTTATATAAACTCTTACATCCCTGCCTGAGGAGTTACTCTTTTTTAAAAAAAGAGATAAAAATTAAATTTTTATTTTTTCTCAAATTTCAGACAAATTAAAAAATGAAATTTGATAGATATTTTCTAAAAAAAGGATATTTATTAATATTTCTTTTATCTTCCCGTATCGTTATAAGGAGATAAAACCAACAACCCCTATTTAATTTTATTTATATTTTTTATTTTTAAAGTATATATTTAAATAAGACCTTATAAAGTATATGTTTATATAAGATGTTTATATATGTTTATATTAACCCCCCTTAATTTTCTACAAAGAATTATCTCCTCAAAATTTTCCCACTTATTTAGATATACCTTTGATTGTGAATTTGTGTTCATAATCCATATTTCATGAGCTTTATTTTATCCATGTATTTGCATGACAATTACTAAAGATGGTCCAAAATTATAATTGAAACGTACAAAATAAATAATATATAATAAAAAAGAATAATTTTTTGTGCACCGTTTATTACATTTGATTCTTAATTAACTCGTTTAATTAACTCATTTGCTCTTATGGATATTCAGAACTTTTCTGTCTAAGAGAAAACATTGTTCTAACACAAAACTGCATAGTACATTAATATAAAACATTAATTTTAATATTACGATAACTACTGTGATTAAATAGTTTAATGTAACTTTGCCAAAATAAAGTATCTCTTTAACAAATAATTTTACAGATTATTTTTTATAGCATATTATACATATATTTATTATATATATGTATACACATTTTGATTATACATTTTATTGAATACTAAGCTGTCTTTGCTCATCTTCCTTTTCAACCATAGATCTTTTCCTGAAATTAGATACAACTTTTACTTAGTGAAAGTTTAATAAGACATTGCAATATTATACAGATTAAGTATTTGATATAATTGTTTCATATCTTTGAAACATTTGATACTGTGTATGTTCCAGAGAAATTAAGACAAATAAAGAAAGAAAAATTACATTTTAAACCAAATAATTTATTTATAAATTTTAATTTGATTTACATTTTTCCGGGATGAAGGTACAGATATGAGGAAGAGAAAGTTGATATAAAAAAAATTACGTTTTATTTAATAAACTTGTTATGTCAATATAATTTTTAATAAGCAACAAACAACACTTAAAACTTTTTAAAGAGCATCAAAATCGCAAAATCATGAGAGCTGATTCGAAAGTTTTACCACATAAAATTCTAAGGGATTATGAAATATTGAAACGCATTATTGTACATACATATTTTCAGTATGCATAGCCAATATTTTCCGCGGATATGTATAGTATATTTATCTAACCACGCACGTACGCGAATATATTATTCCTACGTATTTATGCAAGCGTACTTTTGCGACGGTCCTTTTACACGATATACGAAGCTCCCGTACGCAGATTGCGACGTATATCGCGTGAGAGATTTATTTTCCAAAGGAAGCATTCGTGGAAATACATCTTGCGCGGAGGATAAAGATTTGCATAGTGATAAGGATGTCCTGCAACGAGTTCCTCGGTGTTCCTCGCCGTTCCTTCTCTCGGGAACATCATCGTCGCAGTAGAAACAGATAAATGGACCGCGTGTAAGTATGTGAAGTAAGCATCCTGCTGGTTATTATTCTCACACGATTCAGTAGGGACTAGAATATTAGTTAAACCGAAACTATGAGTTTCAAAGTTGGCGTCACTTTCTACAGATCTCGATGTAATCCGCGATTTCGGAAATTTATCTTCCCAATTTTGTCTTAGTTTTATATCTTTAGCAGCACAACATATCCGAAAAATATTCAGAGAATATCCAGTAGACATCCGAATATTTTCTGAATGTTCTCTGAACGTCCTTCGGATATGTGTACTGTTAGGGATTTATCTATGTAATTTTTTACGCACATATATATACAAAACATATATAATCTAAAATTTTTTTTTACCTAATCTAACTTAACCTGTCGAAGAATTCCACGGAGAAGAAGTAACGGGACACCGTCATATAAATCAAGCATCATCGAATGAAGCTTGACAAAGGAGAATTATCTGCGCTATTTCATGAATCAGATCCCGCTAAATCAAACTCTCCGATCGAACGTAAGACGCGGTTAACGGAGAGGACACGCTCTCGAAGCGATCAAGAAGAGCTTGGACGGACGATTTCTCACAACGCGCATTCTTGCGCCTATATATAAGTTTCGCCTGCGAGCTTCGTGCCGTTAATTTCTAATGTTCGTGACCAGAGATAGGGAAGGAGAAGGACCCTTTGCTCCTCTCGCCCAGCGCAGCCAACCGTCGTAAGTACGGAGGTCGTCGTACTTCCGGAACCCGGCTATCGTATCTTCCGCTATGAGAACCGCTGGATTCGTCGGATCACGGTTATTACGCGGATACAAGAGCACGAAGTGAGTTCGCGTACGTCTCTCACGGTTCCATTCACAAAAAAAAAGGAAAAAGAAATGCCAGCCGCCCGATACGGCTCACGTGCGTTCAGTTAATTAAGTTCGTTGCGCGCGTAAGTACGCCCCGACGGTGTCGAAGGTTGGGGGACGATATTTCGCATGCGATTAATCCGAAGCGCCTACGCGCCTCCGATCACGTATTACTTCCTTTTTACCTGCACACCGGATACGTATATCACTGTTGGGAAGCTTCCTTCCCGGAGTAAAAGTAAAGGATTCTCTTAGAAGACGTTTCTTCGACGTTCGACTTTCAGTTTATATATTCACAGAATCATGCTACCGAGGTGTATTACTTAGTCACAAAAAAGAAGACAATTCGTTAATAACAATATCTAATTATATCTATAATTATTAATATTTTGAATGTAATAAATATAGTAATTATGAATACCTAAGTAGCAAACTAACGTCATTAAACGTCAAAATGACATCATTCGTCAAAGTGACGTATGCTTGTTAAATGGGTATTAAATAAAAAATTATAAATTTCCGTAATATTATAAAAAGCTCCATAATATATATATATATATATATATATATATATATATATATTAGTTATACATGTGTCTAAAAATTTATTCGATTACTATATAGCGATGAAATTAAATATCTTACAAGTAGGTTCGAATTTACTTGCATGTTTCAAACTTTTTCTATGATTACTTTAAAAAAAGTACTTTCAAGTAGACTCAAATCTGGACGAGATAGATTCGATCAAGCATTTTGAAAAAAAAGTAGAACTTCCAAGTAAAAAATTCGAACTTGGATCAAGTTATATGTCCAAATCTTTATAAATATATATGAGAAAGTATTCCGCACTAATTTTTTTCATATGTTGTAGTTTCTCTAATAGCATAACATATCCGAAAGATATTCAGAGGATATTCAGAGAACATTCGAACATCCTCGGGATGTTCTCCAAACGTCTGCGGGATACATACAGGGTAGGCCATTTTAATCTTTCCACTAAAATTTCTCAAAATCCAAAAATTTAAGACAAAAATGTTTCAGATAAAAGTTGTATGGTTTCAAGGGGGACATGAGATGGTGTCATTGATTTGACCTTGAATAGCCATTTGAAGGTTACGTAAAGGTCAACTTCAATTTCTTAAATGGAACACTATATTTTTTCTTGCATACTTTTGTAGCTGACTTCGAGATCTTTCCAAAACACTACAATAAAATATTTTTTCATGAAGTATTTTTCGAGTTATTAAGGCTGCAAATTTGCAGTATTTTGACATAAAATACAAAATATCTTGGGAAATATTCATTTTTCGATTATCATACCTTAATATTTTTATGCACAGAATAATGAGACGAATCAATTGGTGTAAAGAAAACACATAGTTGTCTTAAAGAAAAATTATCTAACTGCTTATTGCAATTTTCATATTTTTTTTTAAAGGTAACTATGTGTTTTCTTTACATCAACTGATTTATCTCATTATTCTGTGCATAAAAGTATTAAGGTATGATAATCGAAAAATGAATATTTCCCAAGATATTTTGTATTTTATGTCAAAATACTGCAAATTTGCAGCCTTAATAACTCGAAAAATACTTCATGAAAAAATATTTTATTGTAGTGTTTTGGAAAGATCTCGAAGTCAGCTACAAAAGTATGCAAGAAAAAATATAGTGTTCCATTTAAGAAATTGAAGTTGACCTTCACGTAACCTTCAAATGGCTATTCAAGGTCAAATCAATGACACCATCTCATGTCCCCCTTGAAACCATACAACTTTTATCTGAAACATTTTTGTCTTAAATTTTTGGATTTTGAGAAATTTTAGTGGAAAGATTAAAATGGCCTACCCTGTATATGGTACTGTTAGGGATTATGACCTGCTGAACAAAAGATGTAATAGTCTCAAAACTAAATAATGGACAATTATTGATAACCAGTCAAACAGCTCGCAAAGCCCGAATTTTTCGTATTTAATTAATTGTAAATCAGTAACTGTCTATTATTTAGCTTTGAACCTATTTCATTTTTTGTTCAGTAGATCATACTACAACATATGAGAAAACCAGCTGATTTTATCGGGCTTCAATTTTATTTAGTTTTCAAAAATTCCGCATTATAAGTTTATATAAAATTAAATCTTATTGTCAGTAAAATCTGCTGGTGTTTTCTTATATGTTGTAGCTTATGATCTGCTGAACAAAAATAGATGAAATAAACTTAAATCTAAATAATAGATACTGATTGAACAACTCAGATTCTGCGAGTTTAATTGGTTGTAGCTTACAATTAGTAACTATCTATCATTTAGCTTTGAGGTTATTACATCTTTTATTCAACATGTCATAAGTTCAAGTCATTGTTACAATATATGAAAAAATTAACTCTCTGAGCATAGTTTTATATTATCTTTTAAAGATAAATCTGTTTATAGAAAGTACTTATAAATATTATTTCAAACTTTGCAGATATTTAATCTAATATTTGAATATAACTGTTTCAAAATTTGATTATTTCAAGTATGATATATTATATAAAATATTATTGCTTAAGTATTATTTGAGTATTATTTGAATCCTGGAAAATAAAACTTGATTATTAGATTTAATTTGGATTTTTAAGTACATATTGAGTTTGATCTTATTCCTATCAATTACTAAACAAAACTTTTTTCTAAATATTCTTTTTTATGAAAAGCTTTCTCTTTCTCTCTTTCTTTCTCTTGCTAGATTTTTCAAATTACTCTCGACACGATTGATCTTTTCCCATTCATTATTTGCTAAGATTGCCACATTATTCACATAATTATAAATCATTCTACCTAGACAAACCGTATAATAATAAAGCTTTTAGAAAACAGAAATAAAAACAAAAAGAATTTCTCGATATTAGTGTCACACAGACACTGACTATCTAGCGCGGAATCACGAGATACTGCATTATTCCCAGTTTATTCTTGTAATGAAAGATACGGCCCATTTATCCTTGGAATTAAAGCCTATATTTTCCAATTCCACGGATCGCGAAACATAAAGGTGTCGGCGTAGTCTCGCGCCAAATTGCACCAGACGTTAATTAACCGTATGTAAATTTATGTTAAGCTTCGAGCCGAATAGATTAACTAAAATGTATAAAGACTCCCCCTAGTAATTTTCCATTGAAATTAACAGAATAATGTGCGCGCGGCGGATGATGAGGCGTGAAGGGAGGGGGATGGTGGTGTTCCTGGAGATAATAATTATTCCGGTACGATTGTGTTAAATAATTAGTAGCTTTAATCTCGGTCGTGAGGCGACAGGATGCGCGCGATACTGGTTCCAGGACGCAATATAATTAAATTCATAACAAAAACCTTTTCCCTATCTCTTTTGTCAACCGACCAGTTTTAAAAGACGTGAGAGGATCGTTTTCAATATCGTCTTTAGAAAGAAAATTTTGACTCAACAAAACATGAAAAAAATTGACAATTCAAAAAGTACAATAAATTAAAGGGGATTCCCAGCAAACGACGAGCTCCAACAAAATCGTAGCGCCCTCAATTTGGAATTAAAAATATCGGTAATTACCGACCGATTTTCGAATCGAGTCAGTTTTTGCTACATTTAAGGGGATCCCGGATGATGTTTTTACCGACCAAATGCGAGAATATTTATTTTTTTCATATAACTTTTTATTGACTATACTGATCAATAAATTTTTTTCCACGATTAAAGTACTTATAAAAACGGACCGCGCTAGCTATGTTTGCATATATAAATCATATAAAAATCAAAAATTACAATTTTGTTATGGGCTGCTTTGTGTCAGTTCGTAATAATACTTATTTAATAAAAAAAGTTCTGCAGTTTGTCTGTGCATAAAATATAGTATGCGCAGTAAGGATAATATGAAGAATTATTAGTAAACGATTAAAAGTGAGATTGCAAGTCTAATAAAAAAGTTATATATTAAAAACATTTTTACGCGTATGTGTTGTATACGTGCATATGTTTAGATATGTGTGGTGCTAACCCGTCGGAGTTCGGCCAACGCTCCGGCATCACCTTAATACTATATTAAATACTATATTTAATATTATATTTAATACTATATTATAAGCTTGAACGTAAATATGTATTGCTGTTTTTCGTTCTATTATATCTACTACGCACGCACACATACGTACAAATTGTAATACAAACTATACTCTTATATTAGACTTCTAATCTAAATTTAAAGGATAATAGTGCTTTCTTTCATGTATCTAAATCCTAGGGATCTTGTGTATATATTCATACAAAATGTATATTTTTTATATAAAGCACTTAATAGTTGCCTTCTATTTACATCAAAACTCAGATAAATCTCACTTCTGTCTTTCTTCAAAATCCATGTTAAAGAAAGATAGAAGTGAGATTTATTTGATGTAAATGGAAAGCAACTAATATGATGAGTTGACAACTCGCCTGTCATTCGAAACGTCATATAGAGACAAAAATAGATAAGGAAAATTGGGATTCCATAATTATTTCTCGTTTTTCATGTAAAATCGAACTTTGCTGTGATCATTGATGTACGTATTGCAATCATAAAAAAGCATTTTTAATTCTGTCAAATTAATGCGAAAAAAGACTAGAAGTACGAAAATAATAATTAGTCGATAAAAAAAGATGTAAAAAACTGTGAAGTCACCAGATGATAATTAAAAAATGGTAGTAATTTAATCAATCAACTCTGGCAAATTAAGTGATCTTTATTTAATATTCACGACGTTTCGGCCATGGGTTTCGGCCCTTATCAAGTGCTATAATATACAATAATGACAATTATTAGAAAATTAAAAATTAAAAAGTAACAAAGTAACTATAATAAAACGATAAATATTTCCACACATTAATATGTAAACCTACCTAAAACACAACTTTTTTTAAAAAACCTTAATTTCTGATCTTAGAATGTGACAAGATATAATAAGACGGTAATGTGAAACAATTAACTATATTATTGTGTCGGTTTCAAGCTCTTTATATACTCATTACTTTAATCAGACTAAACGACCTTTATTAGTTTTTCGTAAACAATATTTAGATTATCCGTGTCTTTTTGTAAATTGATTGTGTTGTCAAATTTTTTGATAAAAAACATCTCCGCGATTTCTCGTTTTCGTACATATTTCTCATGATGTAATAGTCGATAAAACATAAACAATCGTGAAAAATTCCCTTAAACGGACGAGGTAATATGTGACGTATTAATTATCGCGGTTAGGTTAGGTTAGGCATTATCTCGGAATCTGAGAAATGGAAGGTTATGTTTCCCATCGGCCGAATAATTATTTACGAGGCACCGGGTCGTAATAGTTAATTGAATCGTACGCAACGGCGTATACGATTCAATCTAAGTAATAATATTGTACGCGCGCATGCCGGCCTTGCATTGTTGCATAGGCGCGCACATTGGCGAAATAAAGGAACAACGTGTTTTGTGCCATTGTTTCTCTCGCCAAGATCTTTTACAATATTCTCTTTCGATATTAACGCAATGCTAATCGCCAGCGGATATGAAATTCTCAAGCAATATCCATAAAAGTGTGTTGTTTTAATTCTTTTTTTCTCTCTTTTCCTGCCATTGTAGAGCATGTACTGACAATAGTGCAGACAAGTCTGTCGCTGCACGCGAAAGACATAATTTAGTAAAGCTATTCTTGAACGCGTAATATGGGAGTTTTTCAGCAAGAAATATACATAATGATTGGTTATTAAATAGCAAAATTTTGAGGACTTCAAAAATTCTTTATTCAATAGCAATCATGTCAAATTGTGTCTATCTGTGTCTTCTGGCTGGAAAACTACCAATATTATCTTATATGTATGTATGTCATTTTATCATTAATAACACGTGTAATGTTTCAAGATTTTTCTTTCTTTTCAAATCCTGTGTATTTTGTAACATAATGTTTTAACCGCACATACGCAACTATATGCACGCACTTATCGCTGGGAATATTGAAAACAGAGGGAACAGAAAAACATAGAGTACGTACAAACGTGGCAACAGGTGTATTTTCTTGAATAATTTAGAATCTCGAGTATAAATATTAACGAAACAAACTACATCCCTCGTATTCAAGTGTACTCTATCAGCGTAATTTTATCCGTATTACGAAATCATCACACGTCACTTCTTTGTAAAACGATTTTTTTAATATTATTTGAATATTATATTAGTTTAATTTAATAAATAATGCTTCATGTTATTTAGGAGTTTGTTATTCGTGCCTTTATTTCACGTTTAACTATTAGGTACACTACTAACAATGATTTTATTGCTAATAATTATATTAAACTGATTGTAGAGTAACTTTGTCACTGATTCTGAATATAGTATTTTGATTTTCCTAGGTTGATTCTAATTTTTGAAACAATGAGTGCCCCATAAAAACGTAAAAAATAGCAAAAATATAATAGGCAAGTGTAGCCTATCCTCAAATAATATGGAAACTATCTCAAATTGTCTTAAAAGTATATACGTATATAAAATAACTAATGGCGCAGTAAAAACAATATAAACTGATTCACATAATCACAATTGCATAGAAAAATGCTGTTTGCATAATTTTCTTTTATGCAAGTCATCAAAATCACATTGGAAATAAAAACAATGTTAAAGAATAAAAAGACAGACAAAACCTTGCTAATTTGAGTATTTACCATATTATCTCAAAAACTAGAGCCAACTCGGCAAAACTGTTGTCATTTTTGGATTCAGCATTACTAAAATATCCTAAATTCATTCAAACATCCTTGGCAAGTAAACAAAAGTTTTTTTGTTGATCATTGTTATTTTAGTCTTTTATTATCTGATACATTCAGAACCTTACTGTTTTATTGGTTTAAATATGTATTTAAGTCATTTATTTTGAAAGTAATAAGTTCACGTTTTCTCGATATTTCTTTTATTAACAAAACTTAACTTAAATTTTTAGCTATAGTAACAATATTATTGATTTCCTCAAAAATATAGACTTATATCACTTTTAAAACAAACAATTTATTTATATTCTTGATAAACGTTTTTACATTTTTAAGGTCTTTTAGACACAGATATAATAGTTTTTTAGCTTGGGTTTAATGCACCGGAAGGGAATTTGACTTTATAATTTTTTTTTATAGAAAAGGAGAAAATCATTCTCTCTTCTTCTTCTCTTTTTTCTCTTTCGAATTTATTAGCAGATAATCATCGCGATTCAATGTATACATTAACGTCATTCTCAAGCATTAAATTATCGGCCTTATTGAAATGCAACGCGGTCTGTTACTTTCTGGATGAATTTCTGAGACTGGATTTCTATCCGATCGCGCGGTGGCTAATAAATGCCGCGACGAGCATTAAATTATCATTCGGAAGAAGTATACGTGTCTCTCATTAAACGCGCACAATACATGTATATACCGATAGGAAATTCATTTTATCGACTCGTTTAAAATTACTTTGAGAAATTTGACCGCAACCTTACTTTGAAACCTGAACCGCGCTTGCACTTTCTTACCCAGTATGAAAGATAGTCTTTAAGAATTAACTTTTATCCAGAGAAATTGCGAGTTTGTTGTACATTTCACTTAAAATGCAAATTAAAGTTATTATTTAAAATAAATCTTTTATCTTCGTTAATTACATGCAATCTTTAACGATACAAAACAGCGCATGCATAATATTTATTAATATTTACCTCTTTTTAAAAAAATTTACATTTTATATAAATATTTAAAAACCTATCGTATACTGCTGTCATTGAGAGAAATTTTACGAAATAATCCTAGTTTAAGATCTCTTTTGCAATTGAAAAATTACTTTGAGATCCATAAAATAGGCATTCGAATACAGGCAGCTTTTAAGATTATGTATTCTTAATTTTAAATTTTAATTAAAATTATTTATATATACACCAAAAAAGTTATTCTCAAAGTAAGAGGACTATATAAAATCTCTCTCAACAGATATTTTGAAGTTTTTAAAACATCCTCTCTAAAAATATATTCTTTTTCGTATGTTTGTTTTATCGAACTGTTATTTATTTGACATTATATGATTATATTTTGTTATTGCAATGTAAGATGGAATTATATATTATGTTACAATTTCCAGTGTTTGTCACTGAATGATTTTAGTTTATTTAGTGGAATTTTGATTTATTAAAAGAATGAATAAATAAAGTCAATAAGTGGTCAAAAAAGAAAATTTGAGCAACATAAAAGAAGGTCACTAATATGTAACCTAATTTTATTGTTTAGGATGTTCATATTCGGTTTATGGTCTTTCTTTGCCCGTGTACTTTTTTATTGACGTGAAAATAAATCCCACTTATTCGTTTACATTTTTATAAATTAGGAACATTTGATATACCATCACATGGATTGATGACGTCAGAAGCGAGAAAATATATCATGAAAATGCTTGCGACTTACGTCAAATAAAAGTGTTTTTCAATAAAATAGCGTTTGAAATCGATAGAATAGACATGTAAAATATACTGAAAACTTTGCTTTTATTTAAGTAATCAATAAATAACACACACATATATATATATATATATATATATATATATATATGTCAAATTGAATTGAGCCCAATACCAAGGAGAAAAACTAGCTGTTTGATAGGTATCGAAATGAAATAAATATTTGCTTTCACATATTAAATTATGCCAAAATGGGAGTCTTCGGTATATTTTAACACCATAATAATTATTTTAAACATAAAAACACTGCAATAAAGCGATAAATAACGCTGTAAGTCGCAAGAATAATTTATAGCTTGCTAAAATGTCATTTATGCTTATTATTAATAAATAAAATCGTATTATTTATTAATCATATTATTTGCGTTTATTATTGTACATTTTTGTCGATAAAACAATATAGAGATTCTTATTTCCACCGTGTTAAATTAAGTCGTCACTGTCAACGCGGACTTGGCAATCGAGCCTTAAGGTAAGAGGATCCTTTTGGCGCCTATGTTAGGACAGAGTAGTCTAAAAAGAAGCGGAAAAGTTTTTTGAATAAATGAGAATAATTTTTTGTGTGTTTCTATACATTTTAATAGTTCTTATCTTCTTCATATCTTATACATTCCTGGTTTACAATAAATAGCACAACAAAATCTACATATGCATAGACATTCGCGCAGTAAAACGCATATGAGCTTTCTAGAAGAAGCTAATGTCGGCGTTGCAAAAATAGGACATCTGTGCACGCGCGCGCGCCCGGATCAGGGTTAAAAATCCGGTCACCTTAATTGAATCCCTCGAAAACGAGTGTCTTCCCTCTCTTCTCATCCCGATATGCGTCAGAGAGACGAAGGGAACCGCTCCTCTCTCCGTTCTCGAGCAGATCCACCACGGTGGGGGTGTGCGGCGCAAGGTGAATGTAGAGTAGAATCGCGGCATTACGTGCCACCGAGTAACGGAGCGAACGCGGAATAGAGCGTATCGCGTGTCCCCGGCTGTGTTTCGCGTCTCTTCCTCGGCGGCGAGCCGCCGAAACGCGAGGAAGGAAAAGCAGTCGCGTGTCGGCCAGCGGACAGATCGGTCCGGAGCGCAACTCATCTCAACGTGTATATACATGTACTTGACATACTGCTCGCCCGGATGATGTTGATGATGATGATGATGATGATCGATGACTGAAAACGCTCGCGGAGGCAATCGCCGGACACACGGACCCTCGACTCGCGAAATTCGGTGGAACGTCATACACGGACTCGTCGCCGGCGAAATCAATGTACGAGATGTAAAGTAGCGCGCCTGAGAGGGATCGATCGATCGGGGACTCGTCGAGTATGTTGACCTGGTAGCGGGTGCTCTTCGATCGACGGGGAAAATCGCTTTCGAGGAATTCAACGGTTTGACGTTTGTGGCTCAGCTGTTATCCCCAATTCGTTTCTCCGTCCTCGTCTTCGTCCTTCAGAGTGGTGTGAATCTAGTGAATGGACTTTATGAGTGATCGTCGCCAACTCGACAGTCGAGAGACACGAATGGTCTGCGACGAGGCGTCGTATTCTGATGGATCGCACGTGATCGTCTGAGATCGGCGCGGAAAAGAAAAGGGATCCTGGGATTTCGAGAAGAAACTAACTCTACCGAGAATGCCGAGGGAGAATATGTGGCGGCAGAGAAGAGTACCCGTTCCCAAGAGGTAAGGAGGCTATTTCCAGACGCGAATTAACGACGGCGTTATTCGTCGTCTAATTATATGCGCGCGCGATTAACATCTTCCACGATGTCATCAATATTTATCCGCGCGAGCGCACGCAAAGCGTGAGAGTAGCGTATGTGCGAAGGGCTATATCTCGTGTGTCTCTCTCTCTTGTAGATCGAGAGACTTGTCATAGTATACCTATGTAACGAGTCAAGGTGTTAACCGTTAAGCACGTTGGTGACTTAATCTCGACAAGTAATCGTCCACCTTTTTGCGATGAGGTTTTCTCCGGATTTTCTTTCGTTCGCTTTCTTATGAAATTTGATTTTGAGGGCTACAATTATGTGATATTCATCATTTTGATTAAATTGTAATTGTCTTTTTAAGTTTTTAATATCTCAGATTATATAATGGCACGAATTGCGAAAAAGATTTTTTAATTAATTTTTTCAAATTTAATTTTTTCTTATTTTTTAGAACATTATAAACATTCAGTGTTGTGCTAAATGATTGTAAAATTAGATAAAGATGAGAAAAAAATGTAAATTTATCTTAGATGAAGATAATTTTGTTTTAAATATATCTAGATAAAAATAAAAATATATAGTGATTTATTCAGATAATATTATTTTTAAGACTGTTTATGTCAACACAGTTATAAAGGAAAAAAATGTAAATTATAAGAGGAAATATAAAAATATATTCATACTTTTATTTATAAGTTCTTATCGCTTACTACTTACTGCTTAAGTATTTTTATGTGCTATAGTCCTAAACCAAATTATCTGAACATTATTATTCTAGATAATTTAGTAAAGTTCTACAGGTAGATAACACTTTTTTCATCTTGTAAGTTGCAGATATAGATAATACATATTTTTATTATTTATATAAAGATAAGATGACACCAAAATTTCATCTAGATGATTATTTATATAATTTTATTTAAATAACAGCAAACACTGTAAACGTTACTTACAGATAAAACTTTTAAAGATAAAGGAAAAAATCTATAAAATATTCATTATTTATTTTTTGAATTTTTTAATAATTACAAAAATTTGTCAACACTATGATTATTTTTTAAGCATTTTTAATATTTTTGAAAATTAATTGAAAGTATAAAGAAAGATATTTTGTTTTTATTTCATTAAAATCATTTCTTATATATAGTTATAATAAAAACTTTTCTTTCAAAAATGAAATAATAAGTTGTTAATAACTATAAAAAAAGAAATATATATATATATATATATATATATATATATATATATAGTATAAAATATAAAAAAATTGTACAAATAAAAAAGTTTAAAGTATAAAAAAAATTTCTCACACATCGTGAGAGATTTTAACTTAAAAAAACATAAATTATTCGAATGTGTGATGGGATAATTTATGCAAATAGAATTCGCAAAATAAACATAGTGGAAGTAAGCTAGAAAGTTAAACGGCTTATAATTTTACGAAAGTATAATGTGCACCTCATATTCCTGTCTTTTTTTTTCTACGAAATAATTACATAATTATTATTAGTGTATTATTCATGTAATTTAAATGCATATTAATTACACGATAGCACAATAGAGTATTTTATTATCGTAATATAATTTCAGCATAACTTACACTTTTAATTAACACTTTCGTCTTTGAACACATACAAAGTACAACAAATTTGCATATAATACATATATCCTCTTAGACTATATATGTATATTATACTTATATAAAGTTTAGATAAAAAAATAACACAATTGTGTTTCTTTGCGAGATATATGAGAATACCGTTTAGGAGAAAGAAGAAATTCTTATTTGGAAAACTTATCGAAGAATCGTTGACTTTCCGGTCAAACCACAAATAACGGAACGTCCTATATAATTCGCATTACATGTCACATAGAAAATGCGAGAAAGTTGGTGACAGTAAGAAATATTTTATCGCATCCAGATGTTCGCCGCAATCGCTTAAAATACGTTCTATTATCAACTGCACGAGAATTAAAAAGCTATTCACGATGCGAGGAGATCGCTGTACGAATAGCTTTACGTAAGATTTCCTGTTTCGCCTCATGAATATGTCGTTAGTTTTTAAAAGTATATAATTTAACGGAGAGAGGGAGAGGGAGAGAGAGGGAGTAGAGTAATGTAGAGTAGAATAGAGTATATATTCGCGCACCGGCCACGATCAGGGTCTAGGTAATGCTTAAAGTTAGAGGTTAGGGGAATCCCTCGCGACACGTGAGACTCTCTCGAGACATCATACGTGCGACAAATCGGTTCATCGTGGCGCGAATAATACGAACAGCCGCATGCGTGAGTAGTCGATTTTTCGATATATCGTATCTTATGCAAATACATGGTAGTCACGAGGACCACTTCTTGTCAATTGACCTTCCAAGCACTCGTAACGTCACACAAGTCGCATAAGTTGACAATCCTGAAGAGAGCGCGCATTGTAAAACACGGTAATTGAGTTTAAAGTGGAACAAGAATCGAGTTTTGAGATTGCGACATTCATTATTCTGGTTTTAAGATTACGTCAAGTAACTTATTGTTAGCTAAAAATCGAATTTTTCCGTTCAGATTTGTATGATTATGCAAAAAAATGTAAACGCAAGATTATTCGAGATTAATTGAAAGACAATGTTTTATTTTCGTTTCCTAAGAAACTATAAATCAAAGAACTTCGCCCATTTTGGGCCCGGTCATCAAACATATATAATTTTGTACATAATCGATAGTATTAAAAAATAGATTTAGAGCTTTAAACCTCTGCCGGAAATAATTCAAACCTTCTAATGATGTCATTTATTTGTTTGATAGTTATCAGAGCTGGTCAAGATAACAAATACATTATTACTATTTTCAGAAGGTATTTGTATGTATATACAAGGTGTTTTAGAACTGGCGGAAAAGTTTTTAATATCAGATTCCTGGTATGATATGAAGATTTTTCCTTAGTGAAAGTGTTGAAGGAGGCCATTATTTTTAGCATGTTCCCAATTTATGCTATTATGTATCTTTAAAACCAAGTCTTATATTAAAATTCTATTAAAGCAAACTCTACCTAAAATTAACTGAAGAATGTATTTTTGTTAATATTTTATTTCCACAAGACTTAGTTTTCATAAAAACCTTAATTTTCAACTGCTTATAATTCGAAAATTATTAGTGTCTCGATATTTTTGTTGAAGAAAAATTGTCCTCCGAATGATACTAGGAATCTGCTATTAAAAACTTTTCCGTCAGTTCTGAAACACCTTGTAAATATCTTCTAAAAGATATTTAACATATGTATATCCTAGATATCAAATAATTGACATAACATGGGAATAAGAGTCTATGGTACGAGTACTATTTTTTCTCCTTGTAGAGATGCCTTCGACGCAAAAAGAAATCTTTAGGAAGGATGAATACAAAAACAAGAATTATGAGTCATGTTCAACTATAAAATAAATAATTATCAATTTATTGCAAGCGTAAAAGCATCGTGTAAGTAGATAACAAAATGAACATACTTGATTTATACCAAGAATGATGACGTTCTAACATTGACCGGTAACTGTTTTGCACACACACATACACATTGACATCTATAAATTTTCAATCCTCTCATAATATCTATCCAATTTAGTATATGTCTCATCTCTGAACTCGAAAAATCTTCATAAAAATGGGTGAAGAATGGGTCTTCACAATATTATTTTTTGACTACCCCATAATTAGACTTAAAGTATAAGATTTAACTTCGTATGTGATGCTCAATACGCGTTTTTCTATGGAATTTGCTAAAGAAATATTTCTCATCTTTTCGCAATCTCTCTAAAAAATGCTTTTTTTGTTCGAGATGATCTTGTTAAAATAGTTAACGGAATATTTTTCGTCTAGCTTTATAAATCGCAATTTTTTGCAATCTATTGGAAAGTATTCGCAACAAGAATCGCCGTCTCGTCTCATCTCGTCTTCCTCTCTCTCTCTCCCCCCCCCCCCTTCTTTCTCTCATTCATCTCACATTAATACAGTTGATAATTACGAATTCTGCTGGAACGAGTGATGGACCATCGTGACGTTTGCAAGAACGTAGGTCAATTTGTCTCATTTCTGCGGCTCGTCTCGCGTGATGAATTTCGCCGTCCGAGCGAGAAAACTACGCGATAATAAATCTCCAACATCTATAAATAAAAGTTATGGAATCTGTTGCGCGTAAATGAAGCAGGCAAAATCTTTCAGAAAGATGTCATTGTCGTAAAATGGAAAGTAGATTTCCGTTTCACTGAAAAATTTATACGCTTATATTTATAAGAATTTCATCAGAATAAGAATTTTATAAGAATAAAAAAGAATCATCTTATTTTAAGAGAACAATCTTTAAAGATAAGTATTAACTACTTCTAATTTATAAAAATGTAAACAAAATGGAATTTTTACGTTGACAAAATAGTACATTATTTTACAGCACACAGACAAAAAAACTATAAAGAAAGTAGTATATAGATGTAGTACCGATGAGTAGACCGAGCAGGCACGAGACCTGGGTCCTAACGATTCCATTACCTAAGTAGAACAGAAAAGTCAAAATAATGTCAATTTGACGTCATCTTGTCCAAATTTGAACTCCAAATTTGATCAATATGACGTCAAAATGATATTATTTTGTTTTTCTGTTCTACTTGGGTAGGTTATGTTACATTATTTATTCGTGAACACTTTTCTTAAGTCACTCAAGTATAGATTCTTGAGAAAAAATTTTGGCTCTTGCACTCAAGTCTTTTTATTTCGATTCACTTATTAACTTCACATCCACATTCTTCTAATAAATTAAAACCATTTAGTTACAAACACTGAACATAGTGCACTGCACTCTGTAAATTGCAACACTACATAATCGCATATAAGTACGTTGCTGCAACAATATAACCATATAATTCCAAACATAAAAAAAGAAAATAATATATAACTGTTTGTTATTAACGAAATAATATATTTTTATAGTTTAAAAGATGTTCTAGAAATACTTCAGAATCTCTGTTAATGTAGATGAATTTTGTAATTGCCTTCAGCAAAGATTTCTGGATAGTCTCGCGTAATATAATATTATTATTATGTCTTCCTTTTTTTCCTCTCTTTTTGTCATACGAAATACCGTACACTTTCCGTGCACTTCCGGCTTCTTTATGATATCAAACATTCAGGTACGTCGCAATTAACGGTGACCGGCGATAAGTACACGTTAAGTGGCCTAAGAAGAAAGGTTATGCCTATCAGGGGTATTTCCATTACGGAGAAGCAACTTTTCTCGTATCAACAGGTAGACACTAGCTATACGTCAGGCGTATAAAATCTGATTTAATAAAGTATCCATATATGTAATGTCAGAGGGCGCGTCTGGTTTAAGTGAATAGAAAAAAATCGTGAATTAACATGGGTCCGACATACGTACATACGTCGTATAATTTCTCGGCTGTTGAGTTGGAATGCGCAGATGCGTACATTTTTTGACACACGTCGTTAAGGATCTACGCCCAAAGAGAGATATATATGCAACAGTTGTTCAGGACGTCCGGTATATGTTTATAGATTCCGCGACGGAAAACTCGTCTAACTGGATTGAGAGATTACATGTGCGCATCTTTCTTAAGCGATTAAAAATTTAATTGAAAGAGTAGAATGACATTAAATATAAAACGACTCACTTTGCACGCAAAGTCTTAGTAATCCTAACTGTTTCTGAGTTGGAAAGAATCCTACACTAGTCCTACATGATCTCGATAAAATCAACTGGTTTTCTCATATTTTCTTTGATGTAACATAACTGCTCTACAGCCAGTCAAATAACTCGCAGAACCCGAGTTTTTCGTGTTTAACTGACTGTCAGAGAGAGGGAGAGAGAGAGAGAGAGAGAGTGTGTGTGTGCGTGTGCGTGCGTGCGTGCGTGCGTGCGTGCGTGCGTGCGTGTGTGTGTGTGTGTGTGTGTGTGTCAGTAACTGTCCATTATTTAGCTTTGAGTTTATTACACCTTTTATACAATAAGTCATAAGCTATAACATGTGAAAAAAAAGCATCAGTTGATTTTTACCGGGATTCAGTTTCATATAGTGAGGTTCTTTCCACACCTTTTGAAACATAACTTGTCACTTTGAAACGCAACAAACACACGTGTCGGACAAATGTGAACCGAGAGAAATGTTGCGAAGAAAAAGCTGCATTCGCGGGCGGCTTTATTGGAATACACTTCGGCCATAGTGACTGCGATAATTTATCATATACGCACGCTCGTTAAAGTCAATTGTGGTCGTTGTATTGCAACAAGCCCTATTGTCGGCGGTGCATCGACCGCGATCAAAAGTTGCGTCGCAGTTTCAGTAAGAAATCTCCGTCACTTCGCGGCTCTTGTTGCCTTTCAACGTACTTAAACGCGTTACCACGATCCATTACGAAAGATTGCACGAAAAGGAAGGGGAAATGGAAGGACAGAATCGTACCGCGGAATTATATATATCCCTCTCTGTCCGCAAATCGTAAACATTTTGTATGGCGCATCGAGGCGCGAGATCAAGTCTGTGAGAAAAGATGAGTATACCCTTTTGAGAGATTTAATGAAATTTAACAGTACAAACGCGCGTGAAAGAAGTATATATGCACGCGCATCTCAAACGTATGTAACCAAGCGCTTTGTGCGATTGTCTCGATTCTCTTTCTTCTCACGGCGCGATATTCGAATAAAGATTAGGAAAAAAAACTAACGGTCGCTTTCCCGCATCCGCACATTCATAAACTGATATAATATAGCATTAAAAATATAATATTAAATATGCGCGTATATAACTGCTTTCTCGAGGTAGAAAATTTTCATGGCTGTCACATCTGGTAGTCTCTGAACAGCTACACAGAATAATTTAGCTTATTTAATTTTAATATATATATATATATATATATATATATAATTTTTATATATAATATAATATATTATTAATTAATAGTGTTAAATTTATCGTTATATTATATATATATATATATATATATATATATATATATAATATAACGATAAATTTAACACTATTAATCTTTAATAACCTAGCTTACATTAACCTAACCTAACAATTTTATATAACTTTATAGTGCGAGGAGATTGATCTATATAAAATCAATTTATATAAAAAAATAAAGATATTTTTATTTTAAAAAACATAAGTAACCACATTAAATAATTGCAAATCGAGTATCGATTTATATAAAAACACAAGGTATTTCTATTTAAAAAAATATAAATGACTTAAATGGCCTCGCAAATAACCTTTTATCTTATTTTCCCATCAAAATTTTACAACTTTGATCTAAAATGCATTGTTCATTAAGAAAACTAAGTTAACCTACATGACCTTGAAAAAACTAAGTTGATTTTTAAATGACCTTGAAAAACGTTTGCCTTATACTTTTTTTTACAATTTTATGATTTCCAAATATTTATCTGTTAAGATTAAAATAAATCACCCTGTACATAAATTAGATCGCAGAGACGATCTGACCCGCAGACCTCTTTAACGAGCGACGCGGCTCGCGCGATCGGCGAATTCCAATGGCTCGCACATATGTACAATACATACATAAATACCTTGGCCGGTTTTCGATTTCGCGACTCGAATACACCAAGCCGGACAATCAGATTTCCAGATACGCCATTATGTATCCGAGGTGCATGTATATACGGTGCCCCTTTATATACCCCGTTACGGTAGATATAAACGCGTTCTTAAGAGTTACGTCTTAAGCCTTACGGTTCCCTTCTCTCCGCGTGTCGTTGACACTGCGTCGGGCAGAACGATACCGTTCGTTTCTCGCTTTTCCCTCGACTAGATCTGCTTACGTTTCGCCGATAAGCCCGGAAGAGCCGCGCTGGAATGCCGGGGAACGTCCTTGCATATCCTCGGGGGATCGTAGATGCGACGGATTACGGTGGAGGATCGGGATTTATAAATGATAGACAAGTTATATACGATAATTTAAAGAAATTATAGATAGATTCTTAAGTTGCGAAAAAGGATTTAATAGTTATTTAATACTTTTTAATACAAGAAACACTACTATAATATCTTATATCATGTACAATGATAAAAATTTAATATTTAAGCTCTTTTCAATATTGTAATTGAATATTTTTACGTAACATTTTACGCGATTTATAAATACGAACATAAAGAAAGATAGACGACTTGTCTTTGTTAATTTTTTTTTGGATTAAAAAGATTGTCTATCTAGACATTTTTTAAAATCTATATCGCTTTTAAAATTTATATTTATCTACGATTGATGTTGTATTTGAACCAAGTACTTGATTAATGACCGACGACCTTATACATATAATGTGTGTGTATAATGTCGAGAGAAAAAGTTTCTGCTTATAAAAAAATTAATAAAATTATTTTAATCATAAAAATTTTTTTTTTATTCTAAATTTTCTTATTTTCTAAATCGCAATTTCTGAGCCATCGCAGAGCTTGTCAGAAATTTTAATGTGAACGATGAAAATTTCCGCATTGCACTTCGGAGTTTCCATTTTCAGAAAACATTCTTAGCGCGATTAATGTCCAAGAAATTATGATTTATTAATGAGATTGCGGACCTATAAATTCTCGCTTTGTTCAATTAAAATATTGTTTAATTCTTAAGAACTGATCGTACACATATACATATATATATATATATATATATATATATATATATATGTATATATATAGAAGAAAGAAGAGAGTATTTAGATATAAAGTGTGCGTAAATATATGACTGCAACTGTACGTGTATCATTTGGAAGATTGCATTCATACATCATTCTGGGGATATACTATTAGCCTTCCGTTAAGCGTTTAAATCGGAGGTCGGCAACCTTCTCTAGCACTTGTACAAACCGCATATTCGACTTTTAATTTTAATAAGGGGCTTACAGGACATAAAAGAGACTGGTGCAAAGGTGTGAGCGAGTAAAACGTAACGAGGTATAATATGTAGTTAAATCATATATAATTATACATAATCTATTTAGGAAATTGAAGACTATACGGATATGATACCTAATCAACACAAAATATGGATAAATAATTACATATACTTATGAATGTATATTTATGTAAGAGAGATTTCTTCTCTCACGGGGGAGAGATTTATTTGCAATAATTTTTCTCTCATAAAAATTACGACTTAATTATCAGCAATGTGATCTTTTCCTAGAAATATCCATATTTTCCGGCATTTATTAGAGTCCCACGCGCTAATGACAAAAGCGACCGTTCAATGACAATGCAGTTATCTTCCAAGCTGCGGTTATTTGTGGAATTGAGTAATCACGATGGGAAATGCAAGAATAGAACGCTAAATGCAGACAATCTCGAAGAATCAGTACGACTCTATCAAAAGCCATATTTCGCAGTGTAAAACTTATATAAAGTAATATTAAAATGTATAGAGATGTCTATTTTAATTATACATCTCCTCTGTGCACGCTGTTATGAAGGGAGAATAGTTTATTTTATTAATCAACAGATCAATTATATTATTCCCAGAGAATTATTCCCAACTTTCAGAAATAAAAGATACATTAGTGACAATGACACATTCGTGTGTCATTGTGAAAATCTTTAATTATTTCTCGTGCAATTTGACGAATCCCGCGAACATGAGAATTGTCGCGTAAATTGCACGAGTAAATCCGCGAATGCATCGCGAATCGGCCGAGACCGAGGAAGAGTGCATCTAGAACGATTGCGCGGATCTCTTAACGCGGTCATGCAAAGAGATCGGGAAAATTATTACACTCGTCGCCGTACTTTGGACATTATTATGTTGCGGCGGTTGCCGATTACGATGGAGAACAACAATCGAGACAATTAGAGCGCGGATTTCACTCCGCAGGTCATCGAGTAAATCCTGTAATGACGAGGAATGATTGCTCGCGGGTTAATCGTCGACGAACTCGCCACGCGAGGCAAATCAATTGTTCCTTCCTCCTTTTCCCCCCTTCAACCCGCGCATCCTCTTTGCGAGATCGAGAATTACCGATGAACTCGATGATAGAGGCGCCTCCTGCGATTTGCTATGCATAGTCATCGCGCGCATGCGATCTCGAAGCTTCTCCCGATCGCGGAAGGAATCGATTACAATGGTTTCACGTGCGCCGCGTTAATGCAACGTTTATTGCATTATTTATGGGATACCGTACGAATAACGACTGCTTATCTGCTATCGTGCTATCGGGGACTTATACGCGATACCGTATAAAATGCTGTTATTCGCAAGTGTAGTTAGCGAGCACGTGAAATTGAAGGGCTCGCGGCGATACAATGTATACACTGGGTGAGAAAGGAGCCTCTGGGTAATTTTCAACTTTGTGCATTTTATTATTAATTAGCAAGTAGCAAGCATTTCTCGTGCCACGCGAGATTTAGATTCTTTTTTTCTTTTCTTTTCCAAGGACTATAATTCCCTCGAGCTGATGAAGATAAAACCAGCCAGAAAATAATTCTGCGCGATTCTTCCATAGTCATATAAGATAAACTCAGCTTGCATGTCCTTGGCGAAATGAACAAAGAGGTAAAACGTAAGAGATTTTTTCTTTTTATTACGATACTTTATACTTTCAGATGAGATTAGGTTATTGTCAATTGCCATTAATGCGCGTGCAAAAAAAGGACACAAATTTATTGATATTTTGCCTTTCTTTTTGTTCTGCCAAATATATGGTATGCTGGGTCTATCTGATATGTCTATGGATTCTTCACGTGATTTGTAGAAGTTAGTTTAGATTAGAGTTAAGTCAAGTCAGGTTAGGATAGAATTTCTCGATTTTTGAATCGCCTCTCTTTTTAGGTCTATTCTTTTTAGCTGAACTAGCTGCACTAGTTCTGAATTCATCTTTTTTATTCTATATTGAAACGAAAGAGATAAACTCTGAACTAGTGCAGCCAGTTCAGCTAAAAAGAACAAATCTTTTGACACAAATGTCGTACATGTATCATGTGATCTTGTGACCCTCAAATTAAAGTCTGGCCATAACGCGATTTTGTCAAAATTCTGCGAGAGAGAGAGAGAGAGAGAGGTAGAGAGATAGAGAGAGAGAGAGAGAGAGAGAGAGAGAGAGAGAAAGGAATATACATTTGTCATATTTCTCTCTCTTTCAGGGATATATGTACATTCATCAGATAATCTCCCCTCTTTTGATTTCTAACGTATTCATGCATTATCGTCTGTGCTGCAAAATTTCTTAATACATATTATTTTAATGGTATTAATAAAAAGAACATAATATTCAATTCTTTTAAAACGTTTATGTTTTATTTATGTTGCTGAAATGTTTATGATAATGGAAAGGTTAGTATGATTCAAATATAAGTGAGAGTTGACAGAACATAGTAAATCAATCAAATCTGACTGTCTTATGGCCAGACTCTAATTCGAGGGTCTCTAGTGTGACCGAAGCACCTGTCGCGTCGGTCCGCGAAATTGAAGCGACCGTCAAGCTTCACGGTCGGTAAGCATTTGCGCTTCTTCGAGAACCAGGTCGCATGGAGAAACATCAACTCCCCCATACGGGACGACCAATTACGAGATGGATGGTTCCGACGTGTCCTGATTCCCTTACTGTCAACCTAGATAAGGATCTAACTCGCGTTATTAAACTTGCGAAAGGGCGTCGCAATTGCTCTGCCGCGACCATTTGCATCATGAGAATCTTACATTCTTCTCGTTGTTTGTATGACAACACTAAAAAAATTGTATTCTCAGTTTATGGTAAAAGTTTCCCCAATTATTTTTAGAATACTTTGTTCTAAAATAGGCACTAAAAGAATTTTCTTAACTTAAGAGAAATATGCTCCAATCACTCGAAAGATTATTGTCACATATTTCTAATGAAATTTATTTTTATATTAACACAAAAATATATCATTTTACAGCAAAGAAAGACCATGGAAAAGGTTTACAATTAGAGATAATACAGAGTATCCCAAAACTCATAATTGATCTTTGAGGGAATAAAAGAGGTTAAAATTTTAGAGACTAAAGTTTCTCTGTCACTTTTCTTTCCGGTCATTCACTGACAATGAGTTATTTAATAATTAAGTCGATCAATTTTGTACGCGCTGCAGCGCAGTAATTTGATCAAATTGATTAAATGATCGAATGATGAGGGGAGCACGAAATGAAATTGAAGCACACGATTCATTTTTGCCTTCAAGATGTCGGTTGCTCTTGCGAGTTTCCGATAGCTCGTTGCCAATTCTTCTTCTACTTGAGCCAGGATATTCTTTTTAGTTTTTTTTCTTATTATCAATTATTTCACATTTTGGTATGTTTCTCATGTTTCTTTCTCTTCCACTCCTCTCATCCCTGTATAGATCGAACATAAGGCATCTTTCTTAAGTCGCTTAAGTTTTTTTCGCGTCATTATTAATTTTCTTCATGTATTCTTCTAGTGAACTAAAATTATTCAGTGACAAAAACTGCACCTTGCATTGTAAATCGCAAAATTATATCTAACCATATATACATCGCTGCAACAATATGACCATATAATGCCGAATGAATGGTCTACATAAAAAAACATTCGACCATTTGTTATTAACAAAAATGTATTCTTAGATTTAGAAGGTTCTAAAAGTACTTAAGAATATTTGTTAAAAGGGATTTTATATCTATACCTTTCATTTACTTCAAGAATACAATTATTCAGTGGAGTCGCAACATTTGTCGTTAGGAATAATTGTATCATTTTTTGCGAGTTGGAAAAAATGGAAGAAAAAACTAAATAAGAAAGTGAATAAATATTTATATAATAAATTATATATGTATATATAAGTTTTATGAACCTATTAAGTTATCGTACATATTTTTTGTTATAGGACAATCGAGTTGATCGCTTTGGTGGCGATTTCCAGTACGTTGTTCCTTTTTCTACACACAAGAGATCTGCATTCGCGTCTGAAAAAGATGGAAGTGCGTCTTCAACCGGGGGAAGACGACGTACTTTCGGCAAATCAACTCTCATCTGGTAACGTATTAAAATATATGACGATAAAATTAAAACATATGATACTGAAAAATCTTCGTCTCGCTTTCTTTCTCTTTATTAGAGCAATAAATAAAATAGAAGGATGTAGAAAAACTCTAAAAAAAGGATATAATGAAATAAAAATTTTAAAGATTTCTAAATTATTAAAAGAATAGAAATTAAATTTTACGATGTGTGCGTTCCACATTCCGTGAAAAGTAATATAATTTTCCAATCATCCCGTTCAAATAATGAACGACAATAAATAAATAGCTCATGCGTGTAAATAAGCGAATAATTAACGCACAAGAAAATAGCGTTGAGAAAGTTTTTATTTCCCTTTTGAAGCGACGGGGACAAATCCTAGATAACTGTTAGTTACTGTTAATTGGAAGGAACTGATTATCTATTTAATTACACAATCTGCGCTCCGGTTTCCCGTCGCCTGAAAATGAACTACATTGGAATTACACTCGTGTCAGCCGGCACTCTCGAGAGGCGCACCATAATAGACACGTTTATACATGCGCTTTTATCTGCTTGTACATAGCTCCCCGAGGGTGCTGTTAACTTCCCGGTTGAGGAAGGTCAAGGTGTGAGAGAGTGAACGCGCGGATGGAGAATTCGAGAAGAGTTACAGATGTTCTTGTGCGCATGAGAATACACATGTAGATGTGTTTGTCCTCGTTATCCGTACATTTTTTATCACATTAGTAAGGTCCCTAAGCAAACAACAAACTCCGACAAAATAATAGCGCCTTCATTTTGGAATTAAAAATATAGGAAATTACCGACTAATTTTTGAAGAATAATTACTGATATTTTGAATTTCACATTATAAATCATCCAGATCAAACATATATTAAAAATCCATGTATACATGGCACACATGGAGCTACTTTTTGCTACGTTTAATATTATTATAGGTTTGAACGTAAATATGTATTGCTGTTTCTGCTCTATTATATCTACAATGCACGCATACGTACGTACAAATCGTAATACAAACTATACTTTTATATTAGACTTTTAATCTAGATTTAGAGGATAACAGTTCTTTTTTCATGTATCTTAATCTCAGGGATCTTGTGTTGATATTCATATAAAATGTATATTTTTTTATATAAAGCACATATGTTGAATTGACAGTTCGTCTGTTATTCGAGACGTCATATCGAGATAAAAGTTGATAAAGAAAATTGTAATATTGTAATTATTTTTCATATGAACCCAAATAGCAAAATATATGCATTCTGTACTTATATTGTACTCATATTTCTTAAAACATAATGACAAAAAATAAACACAGATGCAGGCTCATATGCCACTCAAAACACGGACATATAATATTTTTAAAATTTTTGCAAAAAATGTCATTATAAGTATATAAATATGCTCAAATTAATATCTGAGCTCACATTTTTCATCATATATATGTAATTTATGCTCATAATACTTATCATCGTAATATGATTACAAAACATACAAATGCATTTCAATCAATATCAGAAGATCATGATATGATGAAATCTAATCATCAGGCATTTCTATCTGCGGGGAAATCGAACTTCCCTGGATTCATTGATGTATGTATTACAATCGTAGAAATACATTTTTAGTTCTGTCAAATTAATGCGACAAAAGACTAGAAGTACGAAAATAATAATTGGTCGATAAAATAGACAATCGTTAAGGATCCCTTTAAATAATTCAAGTTTGGAAATAATATACGAAGATCATTCGATAAATAAAAAACTAAATGATTGTTATTTTAATAATCGTTTATGTCCCGGGTTCTTATGCACCGGTGCAGGCGAGGATCTGTGTGTGTCAGTGGGTAAATGATCAAAAATCGGTTTAATATGAGAACTGTTATAATTGCTGCGTTTGAGTTCGCTACAGAATATTCGCGGTATACATCCGCACGCGACAGCAGTCGGAAACCGAATCTCCTGATCGCGCGTTACATTTCCTCTTGTCGCCTATCTTCTTGACATTCGAGAATCTTCTCACCTAATCTTTTTCACTCGTGTTATTATTCTTTTTTCTGTCTCGATGCTAGTTGTCAAACGTCTCGTCTGTTATGTTTTCTCTCTACTGGTTTATTTTGTCTCGTTTTTGTTTTCGTCCTTTTGTATGTCTCTACTTATACCCGGGGAATATGTGACGATATTATCGCCACAGGACTCCCCCGCCAGTGCTATACCGATAGCACGATATTCTGATGCGTGGACGCTGCGAGTTACTTTTTTTTTTTTTTTTTTTTTTTTTTTTCTCGACGTAACACTGCACCTGTCTACCACAACACCATAAAGAAATTCGCTAGTATGTGATCATAATACGGTCGTTCGTGCTCGCCTATGCGTACGCGTGTCAATTCCTTGGGAACAAAAAAAAACTAAATGGAATACAATGGAACAGCGATATAAATACAGAAACATTAATAGGTCAAGGGAAATAGTCGCTCTCTCGGAACCTCGCGACCCGAAATAATTGTTCTCGCCTCCGCGTCACAGGCCCGCCTGGAAGTGGTCCGGAAACCGAACCTTTCTTCCTGCTCTCGTCGTCGTCTCGCCCCGTCGGCGAGGCGGCCTCGCGCCCTTGCGCATATCTCGATCGACCTCTGCATCCCGGCCTTGCGCCGTCGCCTCCGTCGGGCCCCTATCTTCCGTCTCGTACTCTGTAACCAGATAAGCGGGTTTTATGCGATCTATGGAGATCGCTTTTTCTTTGCCGTGCATACGCACGACAAAGACTGTCGCTGCGGCTGACAACCTCGTACGGTCCCTCGTATGGCGCCTGCAGCATCTTCCTCGGTCCGTCGCGTCGCACGAACACCTGCCCGGCCGTCGCTAGGTCTTTGTAAACGAACGGCCGTCGCTCCCCGTGTCGGGTTCCGTCCACCGGCCGCAGTCTCTCGAACTGCTCACGTAGCGTCCTGACGAGGTCGACGGCGCTGTCCTCGTTGTCCGTCGGCAGCCGGCTTAGGAATTGTCCCGGGATCCTTAACGTCTGTCCGTACACCAATTCGGCTGTGGTCGCCTGTAGGTCGTCCTTCCACGCTGCTCTAATCCCCAGCAGGACCGTCGGCAGCGTCTCCGTCCAGCGGTCGCTCTGCTGGCACTTGATCGCCGCTTTGAGCTGGCGATGAAACCGCTCGACCATTCCGTTCGCCTGCGGGTGGTATGCCGTCGTCCTCAGTCTTTCCGCTCCCGTCATCTCGCTCAGTCGTCGAAACAGACTGGACTCAAATTGAGTCCCCTGGTCTGTCGTGATTCGGAGGGGTGCCCCAAACCGGCAGATCCATCCCTCGTAAAAAACCCTTGCGATCGTCTTCGCCTCCTGGTCTCGTACGGGGAACGCCTCCGGCCACCTCGTGAAACGGTCCACGCACGTGAGGCAATATTGCTTGCCCTCCGAGACCGGCATCTTGATGATGTCCAGGTGGACGTGCTCGAACCTGTTGGATGGTACGGTGAATTTTCCCAAGGGCGCCGACACGTGTCGAGACACCTTGGATCGCTGGCAGGGCACACAAGAACGAGCCCAATTGCGGCAGTCCACTCTCATCGACGGCCAGACGTAGCGTTGCGCCACGAGTCTGCCCGTCGACTTGATCCCTGGGTGTGCCAGGCCGTGCACCAGGTCGAATGCGGTCCGACGGAAAGACCTTGTCAAATATGGCCTTGGTGTCGGCGTCGCTGTGTCGCAGTAGATCGCGATTCCGGTTCCGGGGATCTCCACCTTGCTCAGCTTTAGTCCCGTCTCCCGTCGCAAATACTCCTCGAGCTCCTCATCGGTCCTCTGTGATTCCGCCAGTGCGGCGTAATTCATAGGAGCTTGGAGCTCCTCGATTCTCGATAGCGCGTCCGCCACGACATTCTCCTCGCCCGTCACGTGCCGGATGTCCGTCGTAAACTGTCCGATGTAGTCTAAGTGGCGGAACTGGCGCGGCGTGCTTTTCTCCGGTTTCTGTCGGAAGGCAAAGGTGATTGGCTTATGGTCGGTATATACCGCGAACGCGCGCGCTTCCAACATGTGCCGAAAATTCTTGACCGCCAAGTATATCGCCAGTAGCTCTCTATCAAAGGCGCTATACTTCGATTCGGCTGGGCTTAGCTTCTTCGAGAAGAAAGCTAACGGCTCCCAGCCGTCGCTGCCCCGCTGTTGTAATGCCGCGCCGACGCTTTGTTCGGACGCGTCAGTAAACAACGCGAGCTCCGCGTTCGTCCTCGGGTGCCTCAGAAGCGCGGCCTCGGCCAAGCCTTCCCTCGATGTTTCGAATGCTCGTTGAGTCTGCTGCGTCCACGATATCGGCGTCTTGCCCTTAATGTTCTCTCGAAGAAGATCATTGAGCGGTGCCAAAATCTCGGCAGCTTTAGGCATGAATCTTCGGTAAAAATTTACCATGCCCAAGTACCTCCTCAATTCCTTCGCGGTCCTCGGCATCTGACACGCAAGGATTGCCTCCACTCGCGCCGGCAGCGGTCGTGTTCCTTCGTCGGACACCTCGTATCCGAGGAATTCCACCCTTCGTTGTCCGAATACGCACTTCGTGGGGTTGATCACTACCCCGTATACTCGCAAACGCTCAAACACCGTCCGTAGGTGCTCGTGGTGTTCTTCCTCTGACGATGACGCGACGAGGATGTCATC
The DNA here is from genome assembly GCF_048542155.1 of Nylanderia fulva. Classification (NCBI taxonomy): domain Eukaryota; kingdom Metazoa; phylum Arthropoda; class Insecta; order Hymenoptera; family Formicidae; genus Nylanderia; species Nylanderia fulva. The sequence goes on along the minus strand of NW_028189464.1, from coordinate 235,423 downwards.
GATGTATGCGTAGCAGAATTCAAGGTCGCGCAAAACCTCATCGATGAACCGCTGAAACGTCTGTGCCGCGTTGCGTAATCCGAACGACATGTATGGAAATTCATACATGCCGAACGGCGTGGTGATCGCCGTCTTCGGGATGTCCTCCTCCGCTACCGGTATCTGGTGGTATGCCCGCACTAGGTCCAGCGTGGTAAAAACTTTCCTACCGCCGAGGGCCTGCGCGAAATCCTGTATATGTCGCACCGGGTAGCGATCCCGGACCGTTCGCGCGTTCAGCGCCCTGTAGTCTCCACAGGGTCGCCACTCTTCGTCTTTTTTTGGCACCATATGTAGGGGCGCCGACCAACTACTCCTTGAAGGTCGCGCGATTCCAGCTTCCACCATCCTTCTGAATTCGTTCTTCGCGGCCGCCAATCGGTCCGGAGCGAGCCTCCGCGGCCTACACGCGACAGGCGGTCCCGGTGTCGTTTCTATATGATGTCGCGTTGTGTGGGTCGCTTCTCTTGGGCGCCCGTTTGGCCTCGCGATGTCCGCGTATCGCTCCAACAACCGGTGATACGGCGTCTCTCCCGTGACCGCTTTGACGCAGGGTGCATCGCATCGGATGCATCGTCCGCGCGCGGTCAAGCTCGTCACCTGGTCGACGAGACGAGAATTTCGCAGATCGACGAGGAGTCCGTAATGCGCCAGAAAATCGGCGCCGATTATAGGTCGCGAAACGTCCGCGATCACGAATCGCCACAAAAATGCACGCCGTAATCCAAAATTTAAAACTAATGTTTCTGTCCCGTATGTATATATTGGTGTGCCGTTCGCGGCCGAAAGTTCGTAGGTCGATCTCTGTCGCGGTCCTCGAACCATTTTCCGAGGATACACGCAGAGATCCGCGCCCGTGTCAATTAAAAAACTCACTTTAGTGTTCGCGTCGGTTACGAACAGGCGACGCGCCTCGTGGCCCGAGTCACTCGCCGCCACTAGCGACCGGCCCCCGCGTTTCCCGACTGCATTGTGCAGGGCGGCCTGCATTGTCGAGCACTCGGTCCAAATTGCCAGTGATACCAGCAGATTCCACTGGCCGGCGGATCACGGCTTCCTGATCGCTCTCGCGGGCGCGAATGCGAACGCTGGCGTGGACGCGAACGCGAACGACGTCGGTCGTCATCGCGGTCCTCTCCGAAACGACCGCTCCCGATCGCCTCGATTGACCGCCGGATGGCTGTCAGCTGCTCCGCCATCTCTTGTTGCATGGCCAGCCGCATCTGCGCGAGTCGTACTTCCATCCTCGCTTCCCAGGACGCGGGGTCAACCGCACTCTGACCCTGGGGCGTCACAAATTTCGTCGCCTCCGCCACTTGAAATATCGGCGCACGGGTCGCCTCGACTATCGCATCCGCGATGTCCGCTAATTGTTCGGGCGTATCGGCCGCGCGCGTCATCAAATGCGGCTGAAGATGAGCCGGCAACCGACTCAACCAGATGGTCCGCAACACCTGGTCGCCAACCACGTTCCCGGCAAGACCGCAAAGGTGGCGTAAAAATTGCGATGGCTTTCGATCGCCAATCTCCTCGTGTTCAAGGAGCCTCCGAGTCTTGTGCTCCTGCGACAGACTTAGTCGCTTAACAAGCTCGGTTTTCAAAGTCTCGTACGCGCGCTCCGGGGGCGGATTCATAATTATATCGCGCACTTCGGTGGTATAACGCGGTCCGAGGGCAGTCAACGCGTACCCGAACTTCGTCGCGTCGACCGTAATTCCGGCGGCCTGGAAACCCCGGTCGACGATGTTAAACCAGAGCTCCGGATCCGTCGGCGTGAACTCTGGCATTCGCATGCCCACTCGACTCACCTCGGGGGCAGGTAAATAATACCCCGGTGGCTGCTCCGCCCGGGCCGATTGCATCGCACTCAGGTGCGAATTCGGCGCCTGAATCCCCGGCCGCTCGAGCGCCCGCGCCTCCGGCTCCACGCGTGGAATAGCGTCTTCGCCGTCTCGCATCACCGGCATGTCACTCCTTTTCCGTCCTCACACACTAGACACTCGATCGCGAAACTATCCCTGCACTTCGCGTATTCACGATCACGTCGGGGTCACCACTTTAATAATCGTTTATGTCCCGGGTTCTTATGCACCGGTGCAGGCGAGGATCTGTGTGTGTCAGTGGATAAATGATCAAAAATCGGTTTAATATGAGAACTGTTATAATTGCTGCGTTTGAGTTCGCTACAGAATATTCGCGGTATACATCCGCACGCGACAGCAGTCGGAAACCGAATCTCCTGATCGCGCGTTACATTTCCTCTTGTCGCCTATCTTCTTGACATTCGAGAATCTTCTCACCTAATCTTTTTCACTCGTGTTATTATTCTTTTTTCTGTCTCGATGCTAGTTGTCAAACGTCTCGTCTGTTATGTTTTCTCTCTACTGGTTTATTTTGTCTCGTTTTTGTTTTCGTCCTTTTGTATGTCTCTACTTATACCCGGGGAATATGTGACGATATTATCGCCACATTATTTTAATATAATTTATTCAATGAATTTAAACATTTCTTTGACATAATGTGCTACTGCAATTATACACTCGTCTCTATCACTCCATTGCTCTACTCGATTTTTTATGGAGAGCAAAAAAATTCTTTGTCTTAAAATCTGAGCCAGTTTTGGATATTTGTTTTTACTTCTTTGTTACTGTAAAATTTAACTCTAAATGAGAAGGTCAAACAAAGAGTTTAATGGGATGAAGTCTAGATTATAAATTGACTATGGCAGAACGTTCTAGTCTAATTTTTCATTTTTCTGTTTTGATCACTTTAAACTACTTAACCCACTTATAAAAATTCACACTTGAGTCATATAACTTTTATTGCTTGACTATCCGAAAGTAAATTTTAGATAGGTTGATACTTTTCTGAGATACTTTAAAAATTTTATTGTTAAACACTGTTCTTTAAAAGTGTAATTTTCAAGAGAACTTGTTATTGTTGAATGAATAATAGATTTTAAAATAGAATACTAAAATAGTTGTCAAACAACTACTGTTTTAAATTAATGACGATGAAGAGGGATACCAACTTATAATTTTGAAAATATTGTATTTATTTAAATATTTTTTGAACTACTGCCATTTGTTTCTTTATTTATTGAATGTCCGTACATAAAATATTTTAAAAATTTATTTAAAATTTTCATTTATCTTTTTATCAGTTTATTTCATTAAATAAGTTTATGTATTATTATTCTCCGAAGAAAATAGGAAAAGATAAGAATATCTTTTTGCTGTTGATCTCTCTGAACGCAAAATACCAAAATTTACTGATAAAAGACATTTTTCTTCTCGCTTTATTCTCTCACGGATGTCGCGGCATCAAATTCGTTGAAGGAAATGCTCTCACTAATGACCCCTAGATATCCCCCTAGATGCGTTTTATACAAGTGTGTGTGCGTATGTCTGTATGTATATATACATGCGCGCGCGTTAAGTGAGAGAGAGAAGGAGATCTCTATCGCTTCAGTAGTTACCATTCCACATCCATTTCGCGGGATTCGTAACGGTAGCAAGAGAGTTGCTTCGTTTACTCGCAATCGCGAGCTAATTATTCGTACACGTCCCGTCGTTCGCTTCACACGTGGTAAATCCATGGTCTTTGCCGCGCCGGGTGTATTTATTACGTTACGGCTCTCGCAATTACGTGTGCGTGTTGCGGTGTCGCTTTATTATTATTTAAAGCCAACACCGAAGCAAACGCGAATTCTGTTGATTCGAAGATCGAAAGTGCGAGGCTTTATTATTAGGGATGATATCGAGTTCAATATATACTAAAAATTCTAGTCGAATCCAATAATAAAGTTTCATTTTCTAAGAGTCGAATAATACTCATAAAAAATAATATTTCATATAATGTACTTGAAGTAATCGAATGTAGAACTTTGTGTTACTTTGAAATTTAAATTGAATACTTTTGAAATATAGTTATAAGTACACGTGCACTTGTGTGTGGATGGTGTAACAAATATTACAATATAAGATTATTTTTATCTTGAAGTTTGAATACTATTTGTAAAAAGATTCGATTCTTTTTACGATAGAAAGTTATAAGTACTATTTTCAATCTTGCAAATACTCAATCTATTTGAATATGTATATATTTTAATCACTACTTATTATTCTTTGAACTATTATTCAGCTTCTTGTAAATTCAGTATTTTCGTATACATATACAGAGTGTTTCTAAATAAGTGCGAAACATTTTAGGGGATAATTCTTTGTCAAAAATTAAGGAGGATTTTTTATATACCTATGTCTTCTATATATCTCCCTGAGAAGTTATACTTCTCCAAGGGGAAAGGTAAAAATAAGGTTTTTATTTTTTTTCTTGAAAATTATGGATTTTATTGAAAAAAGAAACAAAAGAAATAAAAAGATAAAAAAATATAAAAGTTTTTGAAAAAATTTTCTAGCTTTCTTAACGCATATTTTTAGATTATGATCACATTTCCGTCCGTTAAAAAGTTTTAATAAAAAATGGAATAGAAGAGAGTTAGTTTCGTTCCTTTATAACAATACGGAAAGATTTAAAAAATATTAATAAATATCAATATAAATTTAACGTATAAGACGGGCAACAAGAGCCAAATCGCGGATGACAATGCGTTATCCTAACGAAACTAAATAAATTTTTCGTTAGAATTAAATACCGGTGCACAAGGCACCAAATTTTACTTGGACACGGCCAAGATTTTAAATATGAAATAATCTCATATTTGAGATTTAATTTCAATACCCCCTTTAACCCCCCTACGGAAAATAAATAAATGAATGCAAGAGAAAAATATAGATCCGAAAATCGCTGAATCGGGAATCAAACCCGAGACCTTTCGCTTGCCGGGCGACTGCTCTTCCAGCTGAGCTATTCAGATCAATCACAGAGAAAAGTATAGAATCGAAAGGATCTGAATAGCTCAGCTGGAAGAGCAGTCGCCCGGCAAGCGAAAAGTCTCGGGTTCGATTCCCGATTCAGCGATTTTCGGATCTATATTTTTCTCTTGCATTCATTTATTTATTTTCCGTAGGGGGGTTAAAGGGGGTATTGAAATTAAATCTCAAATATGAGATTATTTCATATTTAAAATCTTGGCCGTGTCCAAGTAAAATTTGGTGCCTTGTGCACCGGTATTTAATTCTAACGAAAAAATTATTTAGTTTCGTTAGGATAACGCATTGTCATCCGCGATTTGGCTCTTGTTGCCCGTCTTATACGTTAAATTTATATTTATATTACAGAGCCTTGTTAAAACTCTTATATTAATAAATATCGTTTTACTAGAAAAAATATTCACCAAATTTCATTTTTTTTTATTTGTTCAAAACTTAAGAAAAAAAATTAAAAACCTAATTTTCACCCTTTGAGGAAGTGTAATTTCTCAGGGAGGGATAAAGGGAGAAGGCATATGTTTACATTTATGTAAACATTTTTTCAAAACCTCCTTTTTGACAAAAAATTATTTTCTAAAGTTTTTTTACGTAGTACTTATTTTAGGAGAGGTATCACATGTGATTATAATTTTTTTAAACATATATATAACTAAAAAAAGGCCTAAGAGCCATACATGGATATTACTACGTATATTCCATCGAAAATTAATTTTTCGATGGAAATAAACATTGTGCACTAGACACGCATTGTTCTTGGTGTACTACCAATAAGACTTTAAATAATTTTTTTATAATTCTTGGTCATGAAATAAAAGAAAATTCTAGATTCAGAGAAATCAACAAAATGTTTAAAAAATAAATGTGCGAAGCTTAAGAAAAACACAGTTTATAATTCCACCAACAAAAGTTTTATGAATATCATAAAAATAATCGTTGATATCGCGTAAAAAGATCACTAAGTACTATTATTTCCGCAAAGTCGTGCGAAACAGCCTTTACTTTCAATGGCGCATACCCGCTCGTAAATTAAAAAACGTTATACGTGGCATAGAAACAACCTACGTAGAAATTCATCTCTGTGCTCGGAATACAATGATTAACAATGTATTGTATTACGAACATAGCTTATAATTATTATAATGGCCAGCCGCATTACTTTCTACTAGAAATTTTCGCTCACGACAATTGAGAAAGAGCAAACAGTTGGCCTCTCGTTTTTGTAAAGCGAAAGTCAGTGCGTTCGAACGGGATCTCGCGTATTAGCGATTGGAGATCGAATGTAGGCAATATATGTACATAGTTACACATTTCCGCGATAAAGAGACTTTGTTGATTGCGTCAGTCGCAAGAAAAAGATAAAATCGTGAAAAATATTATCCAACGTTTTAAATCATAGTCTATTGTCTTTTATGCGTCTATATGTGTATGTTGTATAAAAATTTATACAACTTTGGACGATCTATAATTCATGGAATATAAAATAGAATTTTCTGCTTAACGTATCACATTTGCTAATGTGTGTGTCTATATCCTAATATGCATTTTATAGATATATGTATTTTACTTATTCTTTAAGTATTTTCTGTATTTATACGATACGTACAATTATATAAATTGAATCTACGTTAGAAAGAAAAAATATTGTTTGTGCATTACATGACTAATTAATTTAAGTATTGTACTTTCAAATATATATAACACTGATCAACAAAAAACATTTTATTTTAGTTGCCAAAGAATTGAATGAATTTAAGATACTTTAAGGGTGCTAAATCTAAAAATGACAACGGTTTTGCTGAAAATTGGTTCTAAAATTATTAGAGCCTATCTAGAAAAACTAATGTCATATTTGGAATCAGCGACAAAGTTACTCTCTAAAATCGATCTAATATAAGTTGCTACTTAACAGCAATAAAATCAGTGTTGATCAATGTAATTTGTTTCTATTTTATGATAAAGTATATACCCCCCTAAATCAATAAAATTTTTTACATATTACTTCCTTATAAAAGCATATCGAACTTATTTTCTTTCGGCTCATAATTGATTAGTATATATACAGTTTTAATTATTGCTATAGGCGCTATATTGACCGTATCGGGTAAACTGAAAAAAAATCCGCGAGATCCGTGCGATACATTTAAGAGCCGTTCACCAGAAGGAAGAGGTGACCGAGAATAGACGTGAAAGATGAAGAATGCCTTCCCTGGAGGCGGAATTGACTCCGGGGCCCAGCTGAGAGTCTGGCCGCATCGAAGGGAGGTGAAAGGAAAAACTGCTGGCGCGCGTGAGCGAAAATAAATCAGAGACCGCGAGAAGAAGCTATGCGCTCGCGCGCGCATTAAAAGGAGAAATGGATTAATCGCTCGCGGCGAAATAAATGGCGATGTGAATGGAAATGAAAGTTCAATCGCTCATATATACCGAAAGCGTTCTCTCTTATCGAAGTAATTCGCTCTCGACGCGAGGAGGGAAGAGGGGGAGTGGAGGATGAAAGGACGATGATCGGGTTGAAAGTGCGATCACCTGCAAGTTTGAAGAGAAAAAAATCGCGGCGAAGGGGACAGTGCGAGAAATAGACGTCCCGCGCATACTAATAGCTACTATTATTAAAATCAGAAAGATTTTCTACTCTCGGGGATCAATCAGAGTACGCGGAACGTAATTAAACCAGCATGCGTGTACGATCTGAATGTTATTGATATGCCAGGCGTGTGCAACTCCGGTGTGTGATTAAAGGAAGAAGTGAAGGAGACTGAGAGGGTTCCCCGCGAGAAATGTACTCGACGGGGACAAAGTGGATTAACGAGATGTCTTCCACCTCTTCGCGGGGATGCGTTCGCACCTTCCTTCGTATTGCACCCCGGCAATCCCTGGATGTTATCGCCTGGCAACAGCCAGTAATATCGTCCGCGAGGAATGCGCGGTGTCCCGTCTCTTCACGCGCAAACATCGAGATCAAGAATGATCTATGAAGGAGACGGTCGCGTCTCGCTCGTGGAATGATTAGTCTCGGTCGCAAAAACGATCGTGCACGCGGTCACGAAATCTAGCAAAAATCCAAGTAATTTCATGAACACATTCATAAATAAGAATATTAATCTTTGTAAAAAAGAAAGGCATACATTATTTGATAGGGAATTTGAAGTAAGAAGCTAATTTTGCTTTAGAGAAGCTACACAGAAGTCATAAATAATATAGGTTCTCTCTTATCATTAAGTCATCATCATCAAGAACTTTCTCGATATCATGAGCAGTTGCTGATATATTGACTTATAATGAGTCACATAATTCATCGTGTATATAACGTCGTATTACTTTCAACGAAGCACTTATCACTGAAAAAAATTGTATTCTCATTTTGTGAATTTTCCACTTATTTTTAGACTATTTTGCTCTAAATTAGACGCCAAAGGAGTTCTCTTTTCTTAAAAAGAAAATGTTCTAAAAATTACTTAGATTAGTATATTAGATATTCCTAATTTATAAAATAGGACTAATTTTTATATAAATAAAAGAGTATATTATTTTACAACACAGACCTGAGCGATTAAATTAGGTTATGCGTTACTTACTCGTGAACATTTCTCTTAAGTTGTTCAAATTTTTTTTTTCGACTTACTTAATAACTTCATTCTTCTAACAATAAGCTAAAATCATTTATTAAACGCACGATGCACAAACACTACACTGCACTATAAATGACCACTTTATACAACCACATACGTTGCTGCAGTAATATAATCCAAAATAGTAATAAATAGTAACAAAAGGTATTTTGTCGTAATTTATCATCAAAATGATTACTTTTGCTACTTGGAGCCATATATAACACTTGATGAACACATAAACAACATAGGACTGTCTGTTATTAACAAAGAATATCTTCTTTTAGTATAGAGGGTTCTAGAAACACTTAGGAATATTTAGATATTAAGATAAAATAGTGTGCAGTCCTCTCTTACTTTGAGACTAGAATTCTTTAGTGTAATCATTCTTCATTCAGATATTTCTATATACTAATATACTAAATATACTAATATTCTATATACTAAATACTCTTTTAAAACTGACTAATGTCCAATGTTGTGCTTAGATGATTTTAAAATTAGCCAGATAAAGATGAGATGAAAATATGTAGATTTATCTTAGATAAGATGAAGATGATTTTGTTTTAAATGTAAAAGAAAAAATTATATGGCAATTTAGATAATTTTCTAGATAATAATTTTTAAGATTACTTATGTAAACGCAGTTATAAAAAATTGTTAATTGTAAAAGAGATGTAAAAATATATGTATTCATATTTTTATTTATAATTTTTTATCGCTTCCTAAGCAGGAGCTTAGGTTTTACTATTTAATTATATTTTTATGTGTTATGATTCTAAACCAAAATTATCTCAAAATTATTCTAGATAATTTAGTAAAGATAATGCTTTTTTCATCTAAGAAGCAGATATAGATAATACATATTTTTATTATCTATATGAAGATAAGATAACACCAAAATTTCATCTAAATGATCAGCTGTATAATTTTATTTAGATAACAGCAAACACTGCTGATGTCTAATGTGCAATTTTCTCCGATCGCAGCATCCTCATTTAAAACAGAAGATCCGCAGGCAGATCCACTTCCGCATTCACGCCTAACCTATACCTATACGATTCAGCGCGGAATAAATTCTCGTGCGCAAAAGAATTTGCAAGCTCTTCTCGAACGCGAACGATTTACATTCAATCTTGTTGACCGTATTTATTTTAACTAGTGACCAGCCAAACGTAAAATAACAATGCACGTAAGTGAAAGTAAAGTATGATATTCCCTATTTTATGCAGGTACACGCACGGTAAGAAGTGTATCGTCTACATGTTGAAAGCGGCTTCTCTTTGCGAAGGCTTTTGTTATAGTGAAAGCGACAGTTCAATTGATACACGAAAGCACTAGTGTCAGAATCGATTAAGGTTAATCGGATGTCCATCCATGCGATAGTAAAATCATTTCAGAATACGACAAGCGCCCAGTCGTATGTCATTTACTTGTTTATCCATCAACTAACCGAGCAGTAAATCAGAGATCGATCAATCATCGACAATTAACGTGAAATTGTTGAATAAAATAATCCGCATAGCAATTCTGATAAAGAATACTTCCTTTGATAATTATAATTGAAATCTAAGAAAAAGATTATTGAATGTGATTAAACTCGGCAAAAGCTGCGTTAGGTCATGTTATAGGTTAAATTAATTTTCTATTAAAAAAAATGATTAAAGCTCTTGATTCCGCAACGTTGTCGGTTTGATTAATGAGACAAGATCAAGATCACATATCTCTCTCCGCGAGAGAAGGAAGTGCCGTGTCGTTTAACGTCACAGAAAATTAAACGCAAATTCGAGAACGACACTCAACCTTTTGTTCGTCGTGCGCTTTCTTTCTTCTAACCGTTGTCATGCAACGTGCCATTGTTCTGGTCACAATCGGTTGACCAGTTTAAGACAGAGAATAGGAAGCGATCCTTATTGTTCCTTTGACAATATACAGTGCCGTCGGACTGTCCGACTGAAAATCGCACAATCGGTTAATCTATTATCGCCCACCGTCATTTAAGTGAGAATGCATGCTGTGATTATAATACCTTCATCTCTTCAGATGAATACATCACAGTAACGGTGATAATAACGTTCGTTGAAGCAGCATGCAAAACGGAATTGCATATACATTATACAAAAGTAGGTTAATTATAAGATCTGTAGATCTATTCTTTCTCTCTTCTCGACTCATAGGTCTCTTTTTTAAGAAGATTGCTCTTATATTAATTAATAATTATCAATCGATTCGAAATACTTTGAGAGGTATAATATATATCTCATATCAGAATTTAACTTTTTAATTCCTATATCTTTATATGAATGTTTTTCTCTTTTGGTCCTTTAGATGCATTATTAACATTAGCGCACATTTACGCGCTCTACTAATTGTAAGTTAGTACGAATTAAAACTGCTGCATCATAACTACATATAAGAGGCAGATAGCGAAACTTATTCTGTAGGTCAAATAAAGTTTTGCGGATAGAAAAGAGTTTTAACGTCCGACAAGTATCACGTATATAAATCTTGCAATTAAATCGGATATGTAGCACTATATTAGTTGAACGCTATTATTGCAGCAACGAGAAGTTTCTATTTCTTTCTCACTACACATAAAAAGTTTATATGGCATAAATTTGATAAAGAGACATCTGAGAGACATCTTTTTAATCCTTAAGATCCGTTTATTAAACAATCTGTAACTTATGCAAAAAATTAAGGTAGAACTTTATAATTTTATTTACTAATATACTCTCTGAAAAAGTAATATTTTTATTTTAAAAATTTAAGAACTTATTTTTAGAACATTCTAAAAATGTTCTAAAAATAAACGTCAAAGAGATCCTTTTATCTGAAGAAGAGAATCCTCTAAAATTAGTATTCGATTAGTATTAGATATTTTTAATTTATAAAAATGTAGATAAAATGGGATTTTTACATTAATAAAAAAAGTGTATTATTTTATAGCACATACGCAAATATATCATTAAAAAAAACAAAATATATATCGACGAACATACAGTACGAGGTTTTTTTAGAATGATTAACTTAAACTGTATTATACGTTTCTTTCTCATAGTCACTTCTTTTAAATTGTTAAAGTTTTCTTTATCAAACTACTTATTAATTTAATTTATTCTTTTAATAAATTAAATCATTCAGTGACAAACACTACACTACACTGTAAATTGTAACACTATATAAATATATTACTGCAACAATATGATCATATAATATCAAATAAACAGCATAAAAAAATATAAATATAATATATCATTATTAACAAAGAATATATTTTTAATTTAGGGAATGTTCAAGAAATGCTTAAAAATATCTAACTAAAAAGGAATTAAATTTAAGAGATGTACACTTAAGAATTTAAATTTTGTAGTTTATGATTCTCTTATTTCGAAAATACAGTTTTTTCCGCATATGTCAGTATCCTGATCTGTATTTTATTCTTTCAAAATATATTTCAATATTTTTATTTTCCTGGTGTGTATATTTAATTTTTTCAAATATTTTTTATATTGTACAATACATAAAATTACAAATAGATTTCTATTCTGTTGCTGAATTTTGTTACAAATAACGGGCCAGCAAATTTAAACTAATCTTTTTAATTTGTCTCTTGTTGATTTTCTTTTCTCTAGGCAAAAAATATCTCTTATAGATATGAACAATATATTTTTTGGTAAACTCTTTTAGCTGATGATGATCTTACATCGCGACGTGAGAGGCGTCTTTATATTCTTCCACGGGCCAATAACGATACTTTATGGGTTATACATTTTCCGGAGGAAACGATGCGAACAGTGGTGTGTCCGTCTAACCCAGTTCGAGTAATTTCTTTCTCGAAACGCATCAACGCATGCTGGATATCATCTTGCACGTACATCAAGAGACACGGTAGTGTCTCGCGACCAGTTAAGGGCGTAGCGGAGACACCGTGTATCTTAACGCGAGTCGGACATTTGAGTCTTTATAATATTTCGCATCCTCAATAATGGCTGAAGCAATCGAGTTTATACTAGACTTAATCGATAGATTGAGTTCGAATTATATAATAAAAGTGTCTTTATTTCTGCTCTACGTGATTTGTAAGCAGAGATATATAAATGCAAAGTCGAAATATGAAAAATTTCTATTAAGAAACGTCCCCGTCATCATTATCATCATTATCATCATTATCATCATCATTATCATCATCGACCACGCATACATAGTAGTATCGTGCTACACGTATTCACACGTATACAACACATGCGCACACATATATCACACGTACACAACACATACAAGATGCATGTAGTGGTAATTTTGTCCATCTCGCACGTTTTACAACAGATGGCGATAGTGGCGCTCCGCCATATCGGCAGCGTGCGGGGTTATGTTGGCTAACTCTCTCTCTCTCTCTCTCTTTCTCTCTCTCTCTCTCTCTCTCTCTCTCTTTCTCACACACACACACACACACTCTCTCATTCTCACTCACTCACTCACTGTTCGTCTTGTGTACTTATTTAGTACATTCATGATCGGCAGCGTGCGGGGTTATGTTGGCTAACTCTCTCTCTCTCTCTCTCTCTCTCTCTCTCTCTCTCTCTCTCTCTCTCTCTCTCTCTCTCTCTCTCTCTCTCTCTCTCTCTCTCTTTCTCACACACACACACACACACTCTCTCATTCTCACTCACTCACTCACTGTTCGTCTTGTGTACTTATTTAGTACATTCATGATTAAACATCTATATGCATTAATGTGAAATTTACTTACAATTAGTTTACTTGAAATATTCAATCTCTAAAGTGTTTATCTTATAAGATAGACAAAAAAATCTGAGTAAATAATAAGAAAAAAAAACAAGGATTATTATTGTCATAATTTTTTATCAATTAAGTACTCTCAACTATCCAATAATTAAATAAATACGTACAAATGTGCGCGCGTGTACACACATACACATATTGATATTAAAGAGATTGAAGGAGAGGAAGGAGAAGATAAAAATTTAAATATTCACATATATTTTCAAATATTATATATGAATTTATAGTTTACATATCTAATTAATAATGAATTTCTAATTATATTAAACATATCAAAATAAAGACATACATGTATTTATCAAATGAATAAAATTATTGAATACAGACTTAAAAAATTTATTAAACATAGACTTAAAAAATTAATTAATTAAACATATTCCAAATTTAGAAAAAATAAACTTTATTTATATATGCAACAGCTTTTTAAACTAAATTTTTAAATTCTATTTTATATTAGACAATTATCTCAATCAACATCTACGTCCACATTAGCTGCACTGCAGACTACCTCTACAGCCACATTATCTGCTCCGCGGATATAGCGTTATGCCAATACGATACATTACATGTACTTATTTACTTGCCTTTACTGTACCAACTCTTGTTCTTTCCACGTAATCATGTTTTTACAGTTATCGTTTGCTGTATATCTTCCAGCAAACTTTATTTCGTGTGAAGTGTATTTAATTAATTAAATCTCTGCGAAAGATTGAGAAGATGAAGGGATAATTCAAACTATGAAGACATGGTTACATGGAAAAGACAAGAGTTGATACAATAATAAAGACATACATGTATTTGTATCCTGCTGGCATAAGGTTATAGAAGTTGATTGAGATTGAAAAATAATAATGAAAATAATAAAAAAAATAAAGACACATGTATTTGTATCGTGCTGGCATAAAGTTATAAAAGTTGATTGAGATTGAAAAATAATAATAAAAATAATTAAAAAAAGGAAATATTCAATCATCATTTAAAAGCATATTTGAAATCTGTAGAATAAACAGTTTTTGCAAAAAATGTGGAGCATTTGAGCTCTAGTAAGTCTAAAAATAAATGTAAACATCAATTAATAATAACTGATGTTATTTATATATTATATATATAAACCAATTTGTTGCAATATTCACTATAAAAGGTTGTAAGGGTAAGATGGCTAAAAGTGAATAATTTAAAAGATAGTTAACATAATTTTACATAAACTGAAATATTTCATAAAATAAAATATTTGTAATATTTCGAAGTTTATGTAAGATTATGTAGATACATAAAAATTATACCTTTACAACTTTTTATAGTAAATATTGCGAGGAATCGATTTATATGAGAAAAATTAAGGTAATTCTATTTTGAAAATATAAGTGACTTTTAAATAACCTTGAAAATCGCCGTTTAGGAAAAAGTCTGTGTCAACTTTTTCTTTTTCGAAATCCTGCAACTTTTATCTAAATTTAATAGAAAATGTATAAAAAATGCTCGACATTAGTACACACACACACACACACACACACACATATGGGTAAATTTATATAAATAGGGTACTTTAGGAGGAATGATCAGGATTCTAGGATATGATTGTACACATCATTTTAAGCAAAGAAGTTTAGATAAACATGTTTAATAATTGTTCTATTCCGGTCATAAAAATATACAAAAATGAATGATATAATCTCTAAAAACTCACCTTTAAAAAAAGGTAAAAAAAGGCGACCAGTTAAGGGCACGCCATTAACAAAAATTATCCATTGCAAACCCATGTAGAATCCTATCCTATTGCAAACCCATGTAGAATCCTATGAAAAATTAATCATTGCAAACCCATGTAGAATCCTAGGCAAAATTAACCATTGCAAACCCATGTAGAATCGTACCCATTGCAAACCTATGTAGAATCCTATGAAAAATTAACCATTGCAAACTCATGTAGAATCCTATGAAAAATTAACCATTGACAACCCATGTAGAATTGTATTAAAAATTATCAATTGCAAACTTATGTAGAATCCTACATTGCAAACCCATGTACAATAGAATTGTATGAAAAATTATCGATTATAAACCCATGTACAATCGTAACAAAAGTAATGAAATAAAAAAAAAATTGCGCCAAGTGA
This sequence comes from Nylanderia fulva, assembly GCF_048542155.1. NCBI lineage: Eukaryota > Metazoa > Arthropoda > Insecta > Hymenoptera > Formicidae > Nylanderia > Nylanderia fulva. Next base: position 219,961 of record NW_028189464.1, on the reverse strand, counting down.
AAGTAAAAACTTGTACCAGTGGAAAATTAAAGTTGCAGACATATATAGAGTCGTATAATGAATCAGTAAAAATTTAAATTTGCAAATGTAAAATCGTACCATAAAAAAACTTATCTTTTAAAAAAAAAGATAAACAAGATGCCAAGTCCATGCGCCATGTGAAAAAGAAATAAAAAAATTTTAGTTAAAAAAACTGGGAGCGCTGCTAAATAATATTCTAACAATATTAAAATTAAATTGTTACTTTTAAACTCATTACAGTTAAAATATGTTTTGTGTTTAAATTAATTAATGTTACTTTAAGGTGCATTGTAATTTTGAAACTTAGCAGCGCGCCCAGTTTTTTTAACTAAAATTTTTTTATTTCTTTTTCACATGGCGCATGGACTTGGCATCTTGTTTATCTTTTTTTTTAAAAGATAAGTTTTTTTATGGTACGATTTTACATTTGCAAATTTAAATTTTTACTGATTCATTATACGACTCTATATATGTCTGCAACTTTAATTTTCCACTGGTACAAGTTTCTACTTTCACTTGGCGCAATTTTTTTTTTATTTCATTACTTTTGTTACGATTGTACATGGGTTTATAATCGATAATTTTTCATACAATTCTATTGTACATGGGTTTGCAATGTAGGATTCTACATAAGTTTGCAATGGATAATTTTTAATACAATTCTACATGGGTTTGCAATGGTTAATTTTTCATAGGATTCTACATGAGTTTGCAATGGTTAATTTTTCATAGGATTCTACATAGGTTTGCAATGGGTACGATTCTACATGGGTTTGCAATGGTTAATTTTGCCTAGGATTCTACATGGGTTTGCAATGATTAATTTTTCATAGGATTCTACATGGGTTTGCAATAGGATAGGATTCTACATGGGTTTGCAATGGATAATTTTTGTTAATGGCGTGCCCTTAACTGGTCGCCTTTTTTTACCTTTACATATAATACAAGAGTACGGATCATATCAGTCGTATGCGTCTAATATACGTTTTACAGACGCAGCGTGTGACTCTTCCGCATTACAGAGCCTGCTGAGAGGCAATAATTTAGATCGATCAAAATATTATATGACAAGAAAATGCGAGGACGGAAATAAAACAAGAAAGAATCAATTTAAACATAACCTCCAAAGAACTTTGCCCATTTTGAGCCCCGCACGCCCTGTCATCAAACATATATGATTTTATAGATTATAATAATAATATTAAAAAAATAGTTTGGATCTTCCAACCTCTACTGGAAATAGTTATAATCTCTTAAAGATATCATTTATTCATTTAATGGCTCATCATCAGAACTGTCCAACATGACAAATACAGCATTACTGTGCTCAGAAAGTATCAATATATCCTCTGTAAAATATTTAGCATATCCTAGATATCAAATAATCGACATGATATTCCAAGTAGCAAACTGACGTCATTAAACGTCAAAATGACATCATCGACGTCAAAATGACGTTTATTGACGTCATTAAACGTTAAAATGACATTATTCGACGTCAAAATGATGTTTAATAACGTTTAATGATGATCAATTTCTTACTGGGATAGGAACAACATTTTACAGTGCAAGCACCATTTTTATGTCCAAGACATCTCTACCTTAAAGGTAAAAAGATGTATAAAAATATTTAGGAAAAAATGATATAAAAACAAGAAATCTGAGTCATGTTTAACTATAAAATAAACAAACATCAGTTTATTGTAAACGTGAAAGCATCATATAAGCTTAGATAACAAAATAAATATACATTGTACACTAACATTTACTGGCGGGTGTTTGGCACCTATAAATTTTAAATCTTTTCACATAATGCCTTACAATTTAGTATATGTCTATATTTGGTATCAAGGAGCCTTAAAATTCTTAATGTTAGTATGTCTCATTTCTGGGTTCGAGGACTCTAGAAACTCCTATAAAGATGGGTAAAATTCTTTAAACACAATCTCTTTTTTCTATATTATAATCTATTTTTAATGAAGGAAAGGAAAAGATCATGTTTGAAAATCGCGCTCGTTACGTTCTAAATAACCATATATAGAAATATAGAACGTTTGAGTTAAATAATATAAACTTAAGATTACTCGCGTAATTTAACTGGCTGTCAGTTTTCCACCCGATGACGTTGTATGATAATGATACCTACCGTAAAAGGGGAAAAAGAAAGCGCACGTTTCTATCCTACTGTATTATTAGCACGTAAGAAGGATGCTAAAATCAGCCGATTATACAAACGAACGATCGCGTTTGTATGATCGGCTCTAACATTATGGAAATGCCGTTAACGCACACGATCTCGATTTCGCGTAATAGAATTGTTTGCGATCGTGATGCGCGTTTCCAGTTGGAGATGCAAAGCTGGTATTTATCTCCAGTTGGAATTGCGAGATCCCGAATGCAAGATGACAGTATTTCGCACGGAGAACTCTTATGAAACACTGTCGATCGATTATTGAGCGATCGATAAACTTTGAAGGGGAAGTGAACTTAACTTCCTGGAGAGACCTGTATGATGGGAATTAGTTAATGGGACTCATCTTGTGAAAAAAACACGTGTTGAAGATTCATATGTATAGATACTACGTTGTAAATCTTAATAAAAACGGTGAATGAAATCTCCATTTTACGATCACGCTCAAAAATCGTTTATTGCTCGATGATATCGTTTCGAATTTATTGCCTCTTGTAAGTGAAAGTCGACTCGATGTCGTTATTACATGCCGTTACATCCACGTTGTAAAAGAAGACAGATAATTAAAAGGATGCGTGAGCTCAAACGTAAAGTATAGCTACACATATGCATGACGTGCACAATTGTCATTCGACAAAAAAAATTCACTACAAATTAAATTTAGCTACTTGTCGATGAAGTACTTGAAATGATTTATCGAATTATTTAAATTGAATTTAGTTATTTATCATAATAGATATGAGATACACTGAAAAAATTATATTCTTGAAATTAGATTGTACGCTATAAAATCCTTTTTAACAGATTTTCTTAAGTATTTCTAGAAATTTTTTAAAACTAAGAACATTCTAATATTTGTTAATTACAAACATATATTTTTATGCGTATCATTTATTTGACGTTATATGGTCATATTATTATAGCAATGTATATGAAAGTATTGCAATTTACAATGCAGTGCAATGTTTGTACAACTAATTGGTTTTAATTTATTAGAAAAATGAATGAAGTTAATAAGTGGTTTAAAAAAGAAAACTTGAGTAACTTAAGAAACGTGTTCACGAGTAAGTAACTTGCAACATAACGTCATTTAATCTAATTTATTAATTAATGTAGGACTCAAGTCTCATGTTTCATTAAGCAAGTCACATATATACACACATTTTTTAGGGGGTTAACCCTCCAATTAATCTTTCCAGATTGCAATCACCCTGAATCACTTTGGTTTGAGTTTTTTTGCTAAGTAGAATTAATTTTACTTCTTAAAATTAAGTTATTATATGTGTAAAATAAAAATAAGAAAATAAAAAGTTATTAATAATATTATAAACAATATTATAAACAAAAAATAGGACTTATTTTGCTTCTGCTAGTATATATAATAGTAAATTTCTTTTATGTGGCAGCACTGATATAGAACGCGTTCAAGTTTTTTGTTCCGTTTCCGTTCTCGTTGCGTTGCGTGCGAACTCTGCTCTTCATTTGCAAGTTTATGTGTACAGTAAAAGTTCAAATTTTATAATTACTATATTGTATAAATTTTATTATATATATATATATATTTTTTTTTTTTTTTTTTTTTTTTCAAAATAACCTATTATTGTTATTCAAAATAATCTATTTACAAAAATTTTTTCGCAAATACTTCGAAAACCAAACAAATAAGATAACACTATACGTATCTTTTCTATAGAACGTAAAATTATACAATAATGATTCGAACAACATTTATCATGTCAGCTTCCATATCATCAAACTCCAAAATTCGAATCCTGAAAAATCCTCAATATCTTCGTTTGTTTTACGTAGTACCGATGATTTTTTTTCATTTAAAATAGAATTAATTTCCAAAAAAACCACAAATTATCATTATCATTATTTATCCCTCTTTATCTTCGCGAAAGTACAGAGTCTCGAATTCCTTGACACTCGAAAGTATTTACGAATCTCGACATCCGTGAGCTCATTTTCCTCATAAGACTTTATATATAAGTCCTTTGTATCTTTTGCGGCCAGGTCTATTACCGCGGAATCTTATAAACGTTTCTTCTCTTCGACCGCAGACGAAGACGGTATGTCACGATCGCGGATGCCTCGTTATCGTCGACATCCTGAAGTTACATAATTTCACCAGGATAATTCCGCGTCATATCCGAGAAAAGTGGTTTTTCTCTTTCCTTTTTCGAAACTCTCCGCAAGCTTATTTCAGACGGATTAATTACTTCTCGAGTAATTAATCTGAAAAGTTGATGTTGAGAAATTGCTCACAAATATTTGATGAAAATAGTAATATTTACTATTAGGAATAGGATAAAATTTTGTACTTAAAAATTCAAGTCAAAAAACCACTAATCAAATTTTATTTTTTAGGGTTCAAATAAAATTCATAAGAAATAATATTTCATATATTGTATTTGCGAAGTAAATTGAGTTTAAAACAAATATATTCGAATTATAGGTTCAGTATCTGCAGATACTCAATCTAAAGTTCGAAATAGTACTTGTAAGTACTTATTACTAGTATAAGTACTTATTATTTCAAAATAATATTTATAAATAAAGGTGACATATAGCCTCGCGTGGAAAGTCGCGGACTGCTAAACGAAAGGTCTCAGGGTTCGAACCCGGTTTAATCCTAAACATCCTATATGCTTCATAAGAAATTTTTAGAAAAGGAAGATGAAGAAAGGGGCGAAAAAGGTGGTTAAGGAGAGGAAAGGAGCATAAAGAAAAGAAAAATGGGAAAGAGGAAGAAAAAAGGGATTATAATTATAAAGTCGATTATGGCTAGAACTAGATTAAAAGAAATTAAAGAGATTGTAAAAGATTCAGGAACACTCCTTGCAAAAAAAAACCCGTAACCCCAAGGAGATCAAATCAATGTTATTTTATTTTTTTAATATTTATAAGTACTTATGACTAATACTAATGTAGTAAAAAATACTTAAGTATTATTTACTATTAATATTACTATTAGTTACTATAGTTACTTTACTATCAGTTACTTTACTATCTGTTACTTTACTATTAGTTACTTTACTATTAGTATTACACTAAAAGTACTTATATAAGACTTTTCATCGTAAAGAATATAAAGAAGTACTTATAACTACTTTCTATTATAACAAAATCGAATCTTTTAGTATTTGTAAGTATTCGAACTCTAAGATAAAAAATGTATAATACTTGCTACACATACATATACTCCTCATCGATTCACATTCATTCAACTCATATACCCTTTCCTACAATTTCTCATGAAAAAGTTCGAACATGCAGTACTTGATCCAGGTTTCAATGTACTTGGAAGTAGTATTCTTGTTTTGCAAAATACTTGTAGAAAGTTGGAACCTATTTCGTCCAGATTCGAGTCTACTTGAAAGTAATATTTTTTTGATATAATCATAAAGAGTTTAAAACCATGCAAACAAAGAAGATACCTGTAAGATACTTTATTCCATTACTTACTATCACTTTTGTTCATTAAATTAGTGAGATCGAAAATTTCAAACAAGGTGAATTTTTTCCAAATCTCAATTATTGTAATAATTTTTTATTTTTTTTTAAATGACTGCAAAACTAATTCGAATTTAACGAGTTAAAAATTTATAGCCAAGTTTTATAAAAAAATTGTTTTATACAGAATTTCTGGTGTCATTAATATAGTTATATAATGTTTCAAAGAGAGTGAAAGAGAAAGAGAGAGAGAAAGATTTAAATTAGTCCTCTGCCGGATGTCTCTCTTAATAAACCAAATAAGCCATATCTAAGCTATATCAAGTGCACAGGAAGTACCGAAATGACTTCGAGAAGCTCCGATGGCGACCCACATTCTTCATTTTTATAACGTGCGCTTCGCGAAAGTAGTCAGGTAGCTCCCTTTCGAATTTCTCGTGTGAGACACTCCTTTATATGCAAACGCCTTTCCTCGCGGAACGGACGTTCAGAGTTCAAACAATTTCACGCGATTGTTGACTATTCGAATCGCCTCGTCGAATTTCTCGTTGTTATCTAAAAGCTTCTTTTTTACCATGTCTACGACAGCTGCAGCAACGTATCTTCAATTTTATTGTCTACTTAACATGCATTAGTAATTGACTTTTGCGATCATTCACTTTTATCAGTCACGATTAAATTGAAATTTTACACAGCAATGCGTGTCTCTTGTCGCACGTTTTTCATTAACGTTATCAGTGCCAGTTTGCGAAAAGATCTTTGCCACTATTCTTTTTCGAAACAAAATTAATTCTAGACAATAAAAAAATTAAGCTTTCTCTATAAGCAAACTAATTTTTCAATTTTGGCTTCTTCATAGAAGAAGCTTAATAAATGAAATAAAGGCAAGTTTACAATTTACGCACTTTTTTCACATAAAATACTCGTAACATTATTTGTCACGCACATATTTACGTGTATATGTATGTACTTACTTTTGATCTTTTCGTATGTTTTTTTCGTAAATTTGAAAATGTACATATTTTTTGAAAAATTCAAAATTATATTAAAAATGAAACTTTTCACGATCCTCATCAAATTCAATATTAATCATTTTTTAATAATGTTCTATTCAAGAAAAATTTAACTCGATATCTCAAAATTTGGGAAAATTAAAAAGTGTGTACTTATAAAAATGAATCCTTTCACCAATTCTCGCCAAATCCAATACTATCTTTTAATACAACATTTACATAAAAAAAGTGATCTAATATCTCAAAATTTACGGAAATTAGAGCAACCACAGACATTTTTCAAAAAATTCAAAAGTTTATAAAAAATTAACCCTTTCACCGATTCTAGTCAAATTCAATATCAACTTTTCTTTGATAATTTAATTATGTAAAAAAATTTTTTTCCGACATTTTAAAATTTACAAAAAGTTAAAGCAAGAAACATTTTTTAAAATTAAATTGCATTAAAATTTAAAAAATGTATAAATTTTTATAACTGAATAATCCTTTGTAAAAAAAGCACGCAAAGTCGATTCTCGCATGAATTATTGCCACTTTTCTGTGTTGCTGATTGATTGTCTCGATTTGCGTTGTGTGTTATATTCGTAGCATTGAGCAGCTGTCAGCGCGAAGATTAATAAATAGTTTGACAGTTGTTCAAAATAATATTAAATCAAAGCACATAAAATCAATAGAGCCCGCGAAGTACGCGCTTGTGTTGTCTAGTACTTATAAAAATAACATAAATGAACTAGTTGTCTTACTTATATGCTAAATTGGAGCGCTATAATTCAAACAGTTCTTGGGATATTTAAGTTTTCGGAAAAGTGGGTTAACACACCCATACACACACATTTAAATAAAATATGATTATTTTATGTTTTGGAACATTCTAACACATTGGCATAGAAATCTGAAAAAAATTTTTATAACAAAGCAAAAGAGGAGAGAAAGAGCGACATAATTTATTGCGATATCATTTGTGTTTTGTAATAATAAAAATTCGTGATTTCTATTTCCTGGATCGTTGATTAAGGAAATTGCGATCACTGTCACGGTCAATCAATCGTATGCATCGCAATGTGCAACTTTTTACGCGCTCTTATATGTGCGCCTACATTCCCACGCCGGCCAAGCCCGTCAGTTATTTTCCGCATGATTTTTTTCACTCTCTCTCTCTCTCTTTTTCTCTCTCAATTTATTTTTAAATTATCTTGCAGGCATGCAATATATATGTACGTGTCGATCTTCGCTGGTAACCTCGTAAAGGAAAGGCGGAAATTTGATTCGACGTCCCTCAACTCCACTTTTGGTTAAGATGAAAGTTGCCGCGGTGAGCTTCTTCCTCGAAGCATCACAAGCAATTAAATCGCAGAATCGCCCTGAAATACGCTTCAAGCGTCATTTACATCCCTCATCCTCTCTCTCTCTCTCTCTCTCTCTCTCTCTCTCTCTCTCTCTCTCTCTCTCTCTCTCTCTCTCTCTCTCTCTCTCTCTCTCTCTCTCTCTCTCTCTCTCTCTCTCTCTCTCTCTCTCTCTCTCTCTCTCTCTGTCTGTCTCTGTCTCTCTCTCTCCTCCCTTCTCCCTCCCTCTGGAAAAAATATGATTTCCGGGACTCCTTAATTTAATAGGAGTGTTTAATAGATTTTTTTTATTGAAAAATAGAATGTCGTAAATTATAATGCACTACGATCAATAGTTTTTAATAAATAATAAATTAAAAGGCCAACTTAACGAGCTAATTAATTAGGTGTTAAACAAATTTTTTATTATACGTCACGAAAATAATACAAATGATAAACGTTTCAACTGTACGACAGTTTTTATCAATATCAATATCGCTTTGCTAACATATCAATAAATTAAATAATTTGGAAAGACAGAACTTATCATACATGTAAAATATATAGACTTATAATATGAAAAAACGCAGTATAACACATCATACTTGTTGGCTTGAATTACGGCTGATCGTTCGAATTAGTCGTAATTCAAGCCAACAAGTATGATGTGTTATACTGCGTTTTTTCATATTATAAGTCTATATATTTTACATGTATGATAAGTTCTGTCTTTCCAAATTATTTAATTTATTGATATGTTAGCAAAACGATACTAATATTGATAAAAACTGTCGTACAGTTGAAACGTTTATCATTTGTATTATTTTCGTGACGTATAATAACAAATTTGTTTAACACCTAATTAATTAGCTCGTTAAGTTGGCCTTTTAATTTATTACTTATTTTAATTTTACACGAGCCAAAATTTATTTTTCATTCTATATAAATAATTTTTAAGATATCGATGTTTTAAAATTTTAATTTTTTTCTTAATATATTATGATTTCAAAATTTTGGCAAGAAATCATTTTCATAAAGATTTTTTATCAAATTTTGTTATTATAACAAATATAATTTTAATTTTCGAGATATTGATGTTTCAAAATTTTAATATTTTTTTAATATATTATTAATTTCAAAAATAAATTAATACAATTGTCGCTCGTATATTGAAAACAAAGTGATAAATATAAGGCCAACTTATCGAGCTGAATATTCGAGATGTTCAGTCAACTACCATTTATTACATGTATAAATTATAAAACTACAGTCATTATATTAAAACTAACGCAAATTACAATCATTCTATAAACGTTTCGACCGCACGCGGTCTTCTTCAGTATAATTATTGAAATATAAATTCTTACAATTCACATAATATCGAAATTTAATTATAGTTATTCAGAATCAAGAGTTTTTGAGCTATTAACGCGTGTTTCAATCCGTCCTGTCCAAACAATGTTCGCCTCGATATGATCCCTGATTTTGTTCAGATCTCGGATAGTTTCATCGTTAATATGCGAGAAATTAACCCGTTCCGTAGGCGCTGCGATTAATAAAAAATTACCGATCAACGTATGTCCAAATTATAATATGTATCCCCCACAATTGGTAGTATGCTTACCTATCATCGTTCTTCTTGACAATTTTGCTACTTATTAACAGTTATTAAGGATGACACATAACAAACCAACAATACAGAAAGACAGCTCATTTTAAACTCTACTTGATCGGAGAGCGTGCGTGTTTATATATGATCTAATATCTATGTTTTACTCGTTAATGTCCTATTTGTCCTATTATTATTTCTTGTTCGCTAATATATCCAAAATATCAAAATACGACTCGCTAAGTAACTCAGTATCTTTGTTTAAATTTAGTCCATTTTTTTGTTCCTTGATATGTAGCATCTCAGAAATGAGTCTTTTATAATAATTATTTTCGTTGTCCATGATCTTAACATTGTCCCAATTAAAAGTATGATGTTCATTTATTATGTGTTCAGAAATTACTGAATGTTTCGTTGAGTCCAATCTAATATTATTTTTATGTTCTTTCATTCGCGTCTGCAATTGCCTCTTTGTTTGGCCTACATAAGATGCATTACAATTATTGCAACTGATCTTATAAACCACATTCGAATTGCATGGATGTTTAGTTTTATCTTTCTGCGCTTTAATAATATTATCCAGTTTGTTGAGACATCTATACCCTACCATACAATTTTTATTTTTTACCGAGGAAACAATCATTTCTGAGATCCCATCTATATACGGAATGACAAAGAATTTTTTATTGACCGAGTCATTTCCTATACTTTTTGTTCTTTCTATGTTGGCCTGTCTCTCTATAATGCTCCCCTTAGATATGATGTGTTCTATCCGATGATTAATTTTGTTAAAAATCAGATCAAGAGGGTAACCATTGCTTCTGAGTATATTAATAATTAACTCCAAATTTTTATTAAAAAATAGTGGATGTGATAGCAATAGACATCTGTCTACAAGGTTATATATTATTCCAATTTTGTGGCATAATGGGTGGTTTGAATAAAATGATAACGTCCTTCCTGAGAAGGTTTCTTTTTGATACCAGTCTATATATATTTTGTTATTAATAATTTTAAGTGATAAATCTAAGAAATTCAAGCTATGGTTAACCTCTTGTTCGACCGTGAATTTAAGTCTTTCATGATAGTTGTTAAAATTATTCACAATCTGAGTCATATTAGTCATAGAGGTGGCCACTATTATGTCATCCACATAACGATTATGCCACAAAATTGGAATAATATATAACCTTGTAGACAGATGTCTATTGCTATCACATCCACTATTTTTTAATAAAAATTTGGAGTTAATTATTAATATACTCAGAAGCAATGGTTACCCTCTTGATCTGATTTTTAACAAAATTAATCATCGGATAGAACACATCATATCTAAGGGGAGCATTATAGAGAGACAGGCCAACATAGAAAGAACAAAAAGTATAGGAAATGACTCGGTCAATAAAAAATTCTTTGTCATTCCGTATATAGATGGGATCTCAGAAATGATTGTTTCCTCGGTAAAAAATATAAATTGTATGGTAGGGTATAGATGTCTCAACAAACTGGATAATATTATTAAAGCGCAGAAAGATAAAACTAAACATCCATGCAATTCGAATGTGGTTTATAAGATCAGTTGCAATAATTGTAATGCATCTTATGTAGGCCAAACAAAGAGGCAATTGCAGACGCGAATGAAAGAACATAAAAATAATATTAGATTGGACTCAACGAAACATTCAGTAATTTCTGAACACATAATAAATGAACATCATACTTTTAATTGGGACAATGTTAAGATCATGGACAACGAAAATAATTATTATAAAAGACTCATTTCTGAGATGCTACATATCAAGGAACAAAAAAATGGACTAAATTTAAACAAAGATACTGAGTTACTTAGCGAGTCGTATTTTGATATTTTGGATATATTAGCGAACAAGAAATAATAATAGGACAAATAGGACATTAACGAGTAAAACATAGATATTAGATCATATATAAACACGCACGCTCTCCGATCAAGTAGAGTTTAAAATGAGCTGTCTTTCTGTATTGTTGGTTTGTTATGTGTCATCCTTAATAACTGTTAATAAGTAGCAAAATTGTCAAGAAGAACGATGATAGGTAAGCATACTACCAATTGTGGGGGATACATATTATAATTTGGACATACGTTGATCGGTAATTTTTTATTAATCGCAGCGCCTACGGAACGGGTTAATTTCTCGCATATTAACGATGAAACTATCCGAGATCTGAACAAAATCAGGGATCATATCGAGGCGAACATTGTTTGGACAGGACGGATTGAAACACGCGTTAATAGCTCAAAAACTCTTGATTCTGAATAACTATAATTAAATTTCGATATTATGTGAATTGTAAGAATTTATATTTCAATAATTATACTGAAGAAGACCGCGTGCGGTCGAAACGTTTATAGAATGATTGTAATTTGCGTTAGTTTTAATATAATGACTGTAGTTTTATAATTTATACATGTAATAAATGGTAGTTGACTGAACATCTCGAATATTCAGCTCGATAAGTTGGCCTTATATTTATCACTTTAATTTCAAAATTTTTTGCAAAAAATCATTTTCTTAGAGATTTTTCAATAATTTTTTTTATTATAACAAATATAATTTTACTTAAATCAGGTAGAAGTTAGGGTTAAGTTTAATAGAATTTTTGGCTTTCTCTTCTTCCCTCTTTTCTCTCTCTCTCTCTCTCTCTCTCTCTCTCTCTCTCTCTCTCTCTCTCTTTCTCTCTCTCTCTTTCTTTTCGCTGACCTGTATAGTTTTCTCGAATTCTCGATCAACGGGTCCAAAGGCGATTAACCAAAATGGGAGTAAAAGGTCGCCGATCCGGTCCGGCGTCTTGACATCCTTTCTTTTTTTTTCTCGTACGCGCGCGGCAACATCTCGGCCACGGAAGTAAAGAGAACGAGTTTCCCCCGGTTTGTGCGGTCTCGTCACAAACTCCGACTCCGGAAATATCGCGAAGGATAATTTCGAATTTACGTACGCACGAGCGGAACGCGGTTGACCGATCTTCTTCGGTATTGACGCTTTAGCATAAAAAGATTACTACGGAAACATTTCTCCGATCCTTTCCCCTTTTATTTAATCGCGAACGTTAGAGTAAACGCATCTCTCGTAAAGAGCGACGTAGTACATAGTACAAGTGTGTGATGTGTATACAAGTGTATTGTGTTAAGACACTGCTATTTTCTCTTTATTAGCTTAGTGAACGATCACACACCGTCTCCTCTCTTTTTCCACATCTGTACCGTAAACTCATTGAGCGCTTCCTCTTTTCTTTTTTCTCGGGCGTAGATCTAGATTCACCGAGGTAAATCGTCTGTTTAAGTAGCGATTAGTAGCTGGAGAACACGAATGCATTTATTCAATAACCTCGAAGAAACTTCGACGAGATTCTGAGAGTACTTACAGCAAGCGTTAAAGAGTTTCATGTAAACGAATAAATGTATAAATCAACTTTCAATATGTTATTGAATGTATCAACGTTATCAGTGTTGTGCTTATTATTAGATGATTTCAAAATTAGTTAGATAAAGATGAGATAAAAATATGTAAATTTATCTTATTGTTAAATAAAATAAAGATGATTTTGTTTTAAATACATCTAGATAAAAGATAAAATTGTATGACAATTCAGCTAGATAATACTTCCAGATAATATTATTTTAAGACCGCTTATGTATAAATATAAACACAGTTATAAAAAAATGTGAATTATAAAAGGGATATAAAAATATATTCCGAATTTTATTTATAAGCTTGTATCGCTTACTCATTTATTGCTTAAATTATATTGCTGAAGTATTTTTATGTAACCGTAAATCAAATTATCCGAACATTATTTTAGATAGATTTAATAGAGGTAACACTTTTTATTTAAAATGCAGATATAAAAATAAAATGACGTCAAAACTTTATCTAAATAATCATCTATATAATTTTATTTAGATAACAATAAACACTGAACATTCTATAGTCAAATATAGTTTTCTCATATATGTACAATAATTACGTATATCATAATACATCATATGCTGCAACTGTATTGCCATATTCTCAATATTAAGAAGAAACACTATATAATCACGTAATAATTGAAGATTGTCTCTCTAAATTAATAAAAATTAATTGCGGCTACTTATATGGTACATGGGATATAAAACGAGATTGTTTCTTCACATGCAACAGCACGACGGAGTTAAATTGCGAGGAAATTAGGTTGTTCCACAGCATAGATATAAAATTAGAATGTGGAAAGAATAGCACATATTTTCCGCTGGTAAAATCTAAATTACGCTTTTTCACGATTGGTTTTTTATCATATTATAATATAAAAAAACAGTGCTATAATAAGCATTACAAGAGTAATAGAGAAAGTTTTAATAAAAAAACCAACTATATATAAGTTACTGCAACATCTTTTATATCACTTTTTCCTCTTCAAAAATAGAAACAGTCATTGATTAAATATCTTAAAAGTAAGTTCAAATTTGTGTGTTTTTGCATGGTTTCGAATTTTCTTCGAAGAATAGTATATTGTGTATCAAGTGCAAAAAGCTCGCCTTCGGCTCGTGCGTCCATCCCCCGCACTCGTGACCAATTGTCAATCCGCACGTGATACACATATTATTTTGTATTACAAGTGCAGGCAAAGTGGCTTTGTGCGCGTTTTCTGTGCGCAAGGTCGCCGATCGCACGCCGCGATCTTGCGGCGGCACGGTGCGGGAATAGCCGTAGGCAATGGCTTTAAACGCGGCTTATTCACTCACCGCGTCGCCGCTAGATGGCGGCGTGGGAAATCGGCCGCTTTCCGCACAGAAAACACGCACACAAAGTGCCACTTTGCCTGCACGTGTAATACAAAAGTATTTTCCAGTAGACTCAAACTTAGATGAGATAAATTCATACTTTTTATAAGTATTTCAAATAATTAAGAGTAGTACTTTCAACTACATTAGAACTGGAAAATATATGTTTTGAATCTTTTATGAGTACTCTCTTAAGAGAAATTTTTATTGTATATATGTGTAGCAAGTTTATTTTAGAATTCTAGTACTACTTGTAAAAGATTCGATTCTTTACGAAAAAAAGTATTCGTAAGTACTATTTTGAACTTTGTAAATATTTAATCTAAAATTCGAATGTAATTATTCTAAATTCGATTACTTCACCAGTACAATATGAAATATTATTTCTTACGTCTTATTCGAATTCTAAAAACTGAAACTTGATTATTGGATTCAACTCGGATTTTTAAGTACATATTAAACTCTCATCTTTAATTGGAATCTCTCTTATCAAAATGTAAGATGTCAAATTACAAGTTATAAATATTTACAGATAGGGTTCTGCACTCTTCACCCTCTATCTAATTTTATCTCAATCTTACAAAATAATGAGATAAGAAAGTTTCCCACTGGATTTGCCTTAAAAAGATCTGTGGGAAAAATTGCTAACGGAATTATCAGGTTTTGCATCTTTCTCTTTCTCTGCAAAAAAATTTTATCAGCAACCATCCATATATACGCGAGATCTCGCAGACATAATACTGACGCCAATTTTGGCGTAATAGAGCGCTACAGACAGAGAGCATAGGGATTCGAGAGAGGAGTCGTTCTTGTTCCAGCGGGCAAAGATCAACGATCGGGAGATGCGCATCGGGGATGATTTTTTGCGGCCATCAATGTAGCCGCGGCAACACGTCTTACGTCGTGAATGACGCAAATAAAGGCCCCTACGCCTACGCTGAGCGACGGTGCCTCTGGCATCGAGCGTGCAAGTTCCGGACGGTGTGGCTTCTCTCGTTCGTCAATTAAACTTGCATCTGTATCAGTCACGAGACTCCACCGATTGTTAGTTGATGTCCTTCGGCGTTGCGCGGTCGTGCACCATTGCGTACGTGCATGACCGCGTTAATGACCGATGATAAATTATCGACCATAATTGTATACTCGCCATTGAGCAATTTTCAATTTGATTGCGATGTATCGCAATCGATTCAAGGAAACAAAATCCCGTATTGGAAATAGCAATAGCCTTACTGTTTTTCCATAAAAACGTTATAAAATTCATTATTTGAAAGAATATGAAATATACTCTAATGGAAAAAATATAAAATATTCCAAAAAAGTGTGCGCCAAATTAGGAACTTGATTACTTTGTTAAACAACAGCTTTAAGATACGTGCAGGATTTGCGGAGAGGAAATGTTCAACATAAAAATTTTGACTTTATCGACGATGGTGCACAGTTAACGAGTAGATCGAGAATTAATTATAACACCCATATGTTGCATGCACCCATGACTTGAGTTTCTATTATACGGAACTCGATTTTACAAGAGTCAGAGGGAGGAAGGGAGAGGGAAGAAACACAATGCCGATAGAAACCGTTACATGGAGTTATCGCGAACCAATCTTTTGTGCATAACTCATCGGCATTGTGCGCGAGTTGCATCTACGGTGCTCTCGCCATCAATCGAATGTCTGCTTCGCGCAAAAACATTAGATCTTTCTCGAGTAGAGAAAAAATATCGAGACTCTACCGGGACCCGACCCTAAGGATCTTCCTTTCAGTAGGCAACCATTCTGTCACTAAACCACTCATCGGTCTCTTAGAACGTATATAAATGGAAAAGGAATTGACGAGTCTGTGCCCAAACATTGATGTGATAGAGAAACATAGTAACTTTCAATCATTCATAATGCATCGATCATCTTTGCTATGATCTGTCCATCGTTAGCACCATCACACACAAATTGACATAGCTGCATATACATAACATAAGACTGTCTGAACCAATGAGCATCGAACATAAAGTTGCCATATTGATTTACATAATATACTCATTGGTCTAGAGAGTCTTATATTATGCATATGCAGCTATGTCTATTTGTGTGCGATGACCCTTACTGTTGAAAAAATTGTTACGTCAACTCTTCGCTTATCAAATTAATAATAGGTAACCATGAATATTTGTGTCTTATAACCTGACAAGACAAGTTGAGGACACATTAGTAGTCACTACTCGGTGATGCTGGGAAAAATAAAAGGTAACCATGACAATAATATCTACGTACACGTATTGCGGGCGATATCATTATATATTTTTCTTTTTTGTACTGACATTGGACACAGACTCGTTCCACGGAAATAGGTACAATTTCTCTTCTATTTATATAAGTAATAATTGCCCCATATTCTTTGCTGTATTATTCTCTCTATTCGATTACATATTCTGTACAGATAGACTTTCTTCTTTTATCGTAAAATATTGCAATAAAAGAAATTCGAAAGAGTAAAAGAAGTGTTAAGAGAGAAAAAGAGAGAACCGGCGATATACACCATCGATAATCAGTCCACTGGGCAGCGTTGCGTGAGGTCATCGAAGAAGGTGGCCGGGGCATTGTCAGTCCGATCACGAAGCGACCTCGCATCTTTCCTGGCGATTGCAAGGGATGCTGTTCTCGCGAGCGCGCACGCTTTTATCTCCCCGTACAATCTCTCGATTCTGAATGCCCGTTCTTGCTACATTTTCCTTACGAACGTTCCGTTTCGTGTGCGTTGAGTTTTGATTTTCAGATTTTAGACGGAATGTTAAAAGGAGTATACCAAATTGGGAAAATTGTATGATACAAAACCAATCTTCATGAAACTTGACACAGACATATGAGGTAAAATATGAAGAAATCTAATCAAAATCGAACGACTAAATGAGTTCCTGGTCAAAAATCAGAAAATGGATTCGCTGGGTCATATAGCAACAGTGCTTATTTGTCACTCATATAATCTCATTTTGGCAATAGAATAATGTTGTTCGTGAATAATTCACTAAATAATCGTTGGCAATTGGCATACTGAATGTTTAAGAGTGCGGCAGTCTTCGGTTATCATCATCGATACATTACACTGTTTCCCACTATCAATCTTTTGTTGCATCAAAAAGTTTTTTCCAGACCTACTTAATTTTCAAAGTAAATATATATATATATATATATATATATATCGGCCAAGCGAGCCAATGCGATGTTACTGCGAAAAATAAAGCATTTATATTCTTAACTTTGATCTATTCAATTTTGATTAGATTTCTTCATATTTTACCTTATACTATGTCTGTGTAAAGATTCATGACGATTGATTTGTACCACAAAATTTTCCCAACTTGGTATACTTCTTTCTTTTTGTTGATCATCCGTGACCGTACCAGGATATTATGTACGAAGGTTAGTCCAAAAGTAACATTACGTCTAAAAATGGGACATAAGACGTCTTAAAGATATCTTAAAAACATATTAGACATTTTTTAATATGGCTAGATAACACAAGCGCACGCTATTGATTTTATATGCTTTGATTTAGATGTGTATGAAGTTAGCCCCCATTTTTAATTTTTAATGTTTTTATAGTTGTTCCAGATTGTTCTATGTTTATTCTACATTCTAGAGTTATAAGGCTAAAACCCAAAAAACAAGAGAAAAAACGCAAAAAATAAGGATTTTTTGTAGCGGCCGCCATTTTTTGAAAAATCCAATTTTTTGTTGTTCTGGATTGTTCTAGTTGTTCTAAACATTGTTCCAAAGTACGAATTCTCCGAAAGATGTATTTACAAGGATATAGGAAAAAATGTTTTTTTAGTGGCCCCCCATTTTTTGAAAAATCCAATTTTTTGGTTGTTCTGGATTGTTCTAATTGTTCTAAACATTGTTCC
This sequence comes from Nylanderia fulva, assembly GCF_048542155.1. Taxonomy (NCBI): domain Eukaryota; kingdom Metazoa; phylum Arthropoda; class Insecta; order Hymenoptera; family Formicidae; genus Nylanderia; species Nylanderia fulva. Next base: position 201,647 of record NW_028189464.1, on the reverse strand, counting down.
AAAGTATTAGTTTGATTGGTCAAAAAGTTTGGAAGATATTTAAAAAAAACAAAAAATAAAAAAAATCGATTTTTGCCATTAATTCAGAAACAAAATAACTTACAGTATTGTCGATTTAAATTATATTTATAATCGTGTAGCACAACTCAGAACAAAAATTTGGAGACCAGTACACCAATATTAGGCCCATTTTACTATTGATCGGAAAATTTTATTTCTCGATTTCATTGGGTAAAAGACTTGTTCCAGGCTTCTCACTTGAGAATTGAAATGTTTTCGACTAGAACAACTCAGAACAAAATTATTAGATGAGGACAACAATATAACGCCTACTTTACTCTTGATTGGAAAATTTTATTTCTCGATTTCTTTGGGTAAAAGACTTTTTCCAGGTTTCTCGCTTGAGAATTGAAGTGTTCTCGACTAGAACAACTCAGAATAAAATATTATGACGAGAACAACAATATAAGGCTCACTTTACTCTTAGTCAAAAAATATTATTTTTCGATTTTAATGAGTTAAAGAATTGTTTCAGGCTTCCCGCTTTAGAATTACAGTATTCTCGGTTAGAACAATTCAGAACAAAAATTTAGAGACCAAAACACTAATATTAGACTTACTCTTGATCGAAAAATATTTTTTTTCCATTTTAATGGGTTAAAGAGTTGTTCCAGGCTTCCCACTTTAGAATTACAGTATTTTCGATTAGAACAACTTAAAACAAAAATTTAGAGACCAGAACACCAATATTAAACCTACTTTACTATTGATCGAAAAATTTTTTTTTTTCAATTTTAATGGGTTAAAAAGTTGTTCCATGTTTTTTGCTTTAAAACTATCATTTTCTCGAACTAGAACAATCGAGAGTAAAATTTGTAATACCAGAACAAAAAAAAATATTTTTTGATTAAGAGTAAAGTAGGTCTAATATTGGTGTTTTGGTCTCTAAATTTTTGTTCTGAGTTGTTCTAATCGAGAATACTGTAATTCTAAAGCAAGAAGTCTGGAACAAATCTTTAACCCATTAAAATTGAAAAAAATGTTCTTCGATCAAGAGTAAAGTAGGTCTAATATTGATGTTTTTGTCGTAATAATTTTGTTCTGTGTTGTTTTAGTCAAGGACACTTCAGTTCTCAAGTGAAAAGCCTGGGACAAGTTTTTTACACGAGAAAATAAAAAAATTAATTTTCCAATCAAGAGTAAAGTAGGCGTTATATTGTTGTTCTCATCTAATAATTTTGTTCTGAGTTGTTCTAGTCGAGAACACTTTAATTCTCAAGTGAGAAGCCTGGAACAAGTCTTTTACCAAATGAAATCAAGAAATAAAATTTTCCGATCAAGAGTAAAGTGGGTCTAATATTGGTGTACTAGCCTCCAAATTTTTGTTCTGAGTTGTGCTACACGATAATAAACATTATCTAAATCGACAATCCTGTAAGTTATTTTGTTTCTGAATTAATGGCAAAAATCGATTTTTTTTATTTTTCGTTTTTATTAAATATCTTCTAAACTTTTTGACCAATTAAACTAATATTTTGGAACAATGTTTAGAACAATTAGAACAATACAGAACAACCAAAAAATTGGATTTTTCAAAAAAGGGGATCCACTAAAAAACCATTTTTTGCTATATCTTTGTAAATACATCTTTCGGAGAATTTGTACTTTGGAACAATGTTTAGAACAACTAGAACAATCCAGAACAACAAAAAATTGGATTTTTCAAAAAATAGAGGCCGCAATAAAAAACCGTTTTTTTGCGTTTTTCCTCTTGTTTTTTGGGTTTTAGGCTTATAACTCTGGAACAATGTAGAACAAACATAGAACAATCTGGAATAACTATAAAAACATTAAAAATTATAAAAGGGGGGCTAACTTCATACACACTTGATTTAGTATTATGTTGGACAAATTATTAACCTTCGCGATGACAACCGCTCAATGGAACGAATATAACACGAATATAACACAGCACGAATCGAGACAACCAATCAACATCGTGGAAAAGCGGCAACAATACATGCGAGAATCAACTTTACATGTCTTTTTTAGAAAAGGAAGAAAGGGAAAGGGATGTTTAAAACACAAATTAATGACGCCTTTAAGACGTCTTATGTGCCGATTTTAGACATTTTGTTTTCTGGGAAGTTTCCCCATTTTTTTCTCTGACAAGCAGGTTTCTGGGGCGTTAAAAACTTTTGTTTGAATATGCTGAAAACATTTTGATGCGGAAGAAACGAATAATAAAATAACACGTTGCGTTATGTACGTATTGTTATGTATGTATGTGTGCGTTCAAATTTGGACGCGTCAAACCGTTAAACCATGCGAATTAATCCGGGATCACACGTAAGAATCAGATTAGTCACATCGATCGAAAACGAAGTGTATATACCAGGATGGTCTGCTTGCCGGCTTTGTACGAAACAAGATCTCATTTCTAGTTGACTGGACCAGAGCAAAAATATGGAGAGAAATAGAGAGAAAGAGGGAGAGACGCTCATCGCACATAGCGCGCGCTGGACTTGGACTTTTTTCTCTTTCCTCTCTCGCGTTCGTTCCGCGCGCATGAGAGGAGATGCTCTTCTCTCGGAAAGAGCGGCAAACTTTCTAGAGATGATCGCCTACGGGAACCTCGATTCCGGTCTCTTCCGCAGATCGTCGATCTTGGCCGAGTTCCTTGGCGGCGACCTCTTAATCAGCGCGATCGCGCTAATTTATCCGTGATGAGATATCGTTTTGCTCCATGATTCGCATGCAATATTTATCCACGCTTAGAAAAGAATAAACTGACCAAAGTCGTACTTATTTTTGCGGAAAATAAATACGACTCGTTCATATGGGGAGATTTAAGAGACTCAATAAAGAACAATGCTGAAAAAGGGCCAAAATTTGCCTGTAAATGAAATGTATGAAATCGGTATATCTTTGTTTTTGGACCTGCTGAACTCAAAAATGAAGTTTAAAATTGTCCATATAATTTTTGGCTGCTAATCAATCACACATCCTCCGATTTCTTTGATCCGTCTCGAAAATTATAATCTCATAATTAAATCGTTAGTTTCCTCATTATGCGTGCGTTAATTATCGCACGTACATATAAAAAACTCTAGTAAGAATGTAATATGAATGTTATATAGGGACCGCGATGTAATTACAAAGTTAATTACGCGTACCAAAGTGTACGCACTCTTGAGAGCTGGATTAGCCGAACTTATCCATCAACGTTCGCACAGGCAACGTTCCGAGCCGACAGTCCCAGCGCGGTTCTGGCTTTAGATAACTCTGACGTTGTTCCGTACACACGCGTGTAACGGATCGTGCCGACTTTGTTACGGTATTTCCGGCGTCAGCTTTGTACGTCGCAACAAATTCCGTCGCGTGTCGGGAAAACACGCGATAGAGATCTGCACGCGTGTCACGTGGACAACGAATTGCCGAATACACATTTGCGGAATACGCGAACCTCGCGAAGTACTCTAAATCCATGAATCATAAAAACCAGAGATAAGTTCAAGAATCAACAAAAACGTCACATTTCTTTATCTCGTGATATTTGATGCACTGAAAAAAAATTATATTCTTATTTTATAAATTTCTCTTCTTATTTTTAGAATAATCTTGTTCTAAAATAAGCGCCAAAAAGGATTCTCTTATTTTAAGAAAGTAATCCTTTCAAGATTGGTATTCCTAATTTATAAAAATGTAAATTAGTAAAGTACATTATTTATTACAGAAGCAAAGAAAGCTTAGATATAGTAAATAGACTAGGCATGAAAACACGAGACTGAATCCTGAATTACATAAATTAGTTTACACGTTACTTACGCGTGAACACTTTTTTCTTTTTTTCGAACTAATGATTAAACTTCATTCATTCTTCTAACAAATTAAAACCATTCAATGACATATACTGCACTGCACTGTAAATTGCAACATTATATAATCATGCGACTATACATCGCAGAGCGATGGGACCGGTTGGGGAGGAAGGGGGGTACCCTTAGCTTTCCAACGGTAGGTCGCTCAATTGTTTCCATGCGCTTGGAGGGTTAGGACGGCTTATTCTGTGAACCTCTGCTTAGTGGTCGCGTCGAACTTGTGATGGAGAGAACGATAGAGCAACGCTATGCGATAAAGTTTGTTATTACGGCCTACCTGACCCGGATCGGTGTGGCAACGGTGCCGCAGCCGCCCTACAGTCCCGACTTGGCCCCGGCGGACTTTTTTTTATTTCCTCGGCTGAAAAGGGAGCTCAAAGGACAACAGCTCGAGTCGGTTGACAACGTACAAGCTACTTCGACGGCCTCCCTGAACAGCATCCCAGTCAAGGAGTTCCAGAAATCTTATGACGCATGGAAATCGCGTTGGCAAAAATGTATTGACGCAGAAGGGTCATACTTCGAACAATTTTAAGTTGTTTTACCTATGCGATCAATAAATTCTTTTTTAACGTTGCTGTATTATGATCAGAACACCAAATAAACAGTCTGCAAAAAAAAACCTGCGATTGTTTATTATTAACAAAGAATATATTCTTAGTTTTAAAGAATGGGTGTCATTTTGGATATTTCTGATGAGTTAAATGCTTACTTACGATTACATTTAATAATAACGTTAACATGAACTTTTTATTTTATTATAATTTGGCAACCATTTATTTTTTATTATGGGTATATATATATATATATATATATATATATATATATATAATTTTTTTTTATATTTTGTGAGGATATGTAAAAAGTTTGTATCCAAGTATTTTGTAAATATCTTGTATATACTGGATGTCTCTTAGAATTACTGAATCACCTGGTAATGGCAGATTCTTGGAATTATTTGGATACGAGTTTTCCTCAGCGAAAATGTTGATAATTTTCAAATTATAAGCGATTAAAAATAAAGATTTTTTTCGTAAACTATGCTTCGTGGGAATAAAATATAACACAACTACATTTTTCACTTAATATCAGATAAAGTTTACTTTAATAAAATGTTAATTTAAAGCTTATTGTTAGTTACAAAAATACATGATAGCAAAAATTGAGAGCTTGCGAAAAATAATGACCTCTCTCGACAGAAAATGTCGTCTTCAAATAACCTGAGAAATCTTTTATTAACATATTTTTTTTTTCTTTAAAATTTTTTCGGCAGATTACATATTTTTCTCTTTAAAAATAAAATGAAGACTCATATTTTTATTTTGTTTCAATATCACAAAAAATATTTCTCAGCAAAATCTTGGAAAAGGATTTTGACGAATTTTTTTGGTGAATCTTGTTCCATTACACGAACGTTCTAAAGCAAGGCTATATACACATTTCTGCTATAGAGATCTCCCGTCATTACGTACGCAATTTCCCACGTGGTCATGACGGCGGAGGCAGGAATCTCGGAACGTTCGCTGACTCGCGTGACACGGCTGTCTGTCAAACGTTAAACGAAGTTCGTCGTTCACTTCCGCGCGCGGCAGTGATTTTTCCGAATGACAACACAAATCCATCTGCGGTTTTCTCCGCGCGCGAGTCGAGAAAAAAAATTCACCACGGCCGCGTTTCGCTTAACCGCATTATAGACAAAGTAAAGTCGGCCATTGCTTTTAAAATAAATAAATAAATAAATAAAAAATTTATGATGCATTTTTTGTCGATATATCCTCTTGTACATGTTCTGCTAATTGTAACGCCATTTTAATTAAAATTTAATTACCAGGATATATATTAATCATTATATTAATCTGTATTTTCAGAAGGCGTTCAGACAGATTCCAATCCAAGCCAAGGAATCATTCATTATTCGAGTGTGCAGCGTACTGTTACGGGGAAGGTATAATTAGCACAATTATTATTTCATACGGCAAGGAATTACTTAATAATTTTGTACGTTCTTAATTCAATACATACAGGGAAGAATCATACATGAAATCATCAGTAAACGTGATGATGACGCTTATTTCACTTTACAATTACGGTTAGGGTTAGGTTAAGTCAAGTTAGGTCAAATTAGGTTAGATGGTAATTAAAAACCTATTACTTTCTTTAATGATTCTGTCTATTGTTATGTCTAATTTACGAAAAGCGTATCTTTCTTCTTTTACTTTCCATCTTCGTAAAGCGGAAACGAGACACGTTTCGCTCATACATACATATGTATATACATACGCGCAGTATGTGTAGGCGTTAATTTTTGCGATGCTTCGATCAGATAAATTAGCATGTAGCATGCATCGGAGAAAAGAAGAGAAGGAAAAACACATCGATCGATGTACAACTGTTGATGGCAAAAATATACGCGGAAGATAGATATGCGAGACTAATGTGTGTATGTGTGTGTGTGTGTGTGAGAGAGAGAGAGAGAGAGAGAGAGAGAGAGGGAGGGAGGGAGGGAGGGAGGGAGGGAGGGAGGGAGGGAGGGAGGGAGGGAGGGAGGGAGGGAGGGAGAGAGGGAGCTTATTACTGCGCTGCTGGGTATCAGCAATTCGCGACGCGGGCAATTGTGTGTGCGCCTGTTGTACATCTATCTGCCTACTTGTGCGTCTGTAGTTGCGTTAAAGCGCCTTTACCTTCGTTCGCCTTATGCCATGGAATGACTTGCTAATAACACGAATCGTTATCTAACGAGAGGGAATCGGAAACGTGTTACTGGCGAAACAATATATTCTCCCTTTCGCAAGGGGGAGGAGGAGGGGGGACGATGAAGAAGTCTCTGAATGATGATGGGTCGGCGCCGAAAATAAGCGGTTAAAGTCATCCGGTAAATTATATATCTCTCCGCAACGTTCTTCGCATTTTGATTTCCAACCGCGAGTGTTCCTCGTTTTTCTTCGTGTTCTTTAGAGATTACTTTGACGTATTTGACGAAAAAATTAAATTGATTGATTTTATTGGACTAGATTTAATATTGATCAACACTGATTTTATTATCAATTATATATTAGATCGATTTTAGGGTAACTTTGTGTCACTGATTTTGAATATGGCATTGAATTTCCTAGATTGACTTTAATTTTTGAATTTTTCTAATTTTTGAAATAGTAAAGTGAAAAACATTAAAAAATGTAATGATCAGGCGTAGTTTATTTCTCCCCCAAATCATGTGGAAACTGTCTCAAATCATCTTAAAAGTATATATATATATATATATAAAAGATATTTTGGGGCTATTGAATCCAAAAATGACAACAATTTTGCTAAACAACAATTGGCTCTAGTTTTAGATACTCAAATTACGATTTCATCCCAAATATGATCTGTAGCCATTGACATATGCAGCAAGGTTTGACCTGTCTTTTTGTTTTTTTAACATTGTTTTTATCTCCAACATGATCCTAATGATCTATATAAAAGAAATTCGTATAAATAGCATTTTTCTATGCATTAATTTTGATTATCTGAATTTACTTTGTTTTTTATGTTATTTGATTGAATATAACATTATTAGATATATATATATATATATATATATATATATATATAAAATATCTAATAATGTTATATTCAATCAAATATATATATATATATAAAATATCTAATAATGTTATATTCAATCAAATAACATAAAAAACAAAGTAAATTCAGATAATCAAAATTAATGCATAGAAAAATGCTATTTATACGAATTTCTGTTGACCAGTGTAATTTAACTCTGTCACAATGTATCTAGCATATATGCACAGAAAAAAGACATGCCACCAGTGTAGTTGTCATTTTTGGATTCAATATTCCCAAAATACTTTCAATTTGATCAAACATCTTTGGCAATTAAACAAAGGTTTTTTTCTGTTAACCAGTGTAATTTAATTCTTTCACAGCGTATCTAACATATATGCACATCTAAAGAAAACCTATTTATCTTTTTGATTTGTATGAAACTTGATATGCTATGATTTTTGAGGTTACTGAACTCGAATATAATATCAGAATTTAAAAATGGCGGCTCCGATATAGCAGATAAACATTTGAAAGAATGATTAGATTGTTACAAAAATAAGTTTCTCAAAAATTATTGAGGTCGTTAAATCAAAATATATCTGAATTTTGTTATTCTGACAGATGAAACTTTGCTAAAAAGAATAACGTAAAAATAATAATTTATATAAACTTTATCAAAAATATTATATCAATATTTTAGATCCGCTATTTTGAATTTGAAATTCTGATGTTATTCGGATTGAGCGACTTCAAATACCTCTTGATACAAAAATTATTACGAAAAACTAAGAACTACAAAACTTTTTCTTCACACACTGGTGGCATTTTGCGACACTGCGAAGGGGTTAAAAATTGAGATATAGCACTACAGTATAATTAATTTTTTTTAGTATGAGGAGACACTTGACATCGAGGCCCTCAACAATACGAGAAGGGCCGACCGGCAGGTCTTGTTCTTCAATCGCGTGCCAAAAGTCGGCTCGCAGACCTTCATGGAGCTGCTTAGGAGGCTGTCGATCAGGAACGCGTTTTCGTTCAACAGGGACCGCGTGCAGCGAGTCGAGACTATACGTCTCGCGCCGATCGAACAGGTAACGAACTACCCCCCTCAGGGCGGTCAGAAGGGGGACGGGCAGCCCAATCAATTATCATCAATCGCGGCGATGGCAGCGACGTAGTAATTACCTATCTTAATTTATAATCCCGTCGAGCCCTACATGGTGATAGAAAAGTACAACGATACCTGGACTGATCAAGTGATTCACGCGCTAACGGTTCCGTCCCTTCCTCGTACTTCCTCGTGCTCGCCGCGGGTCTTTCCTTCTTGATAAAATTACGGGGGAGGGAGAGGAGAAATATCGTTTATTTTTCATAGAAACCCGTCACGAAGAGCGATGGAGATAAGAGACGTGGAGCGATTTGCGGACAAGTGTAGCTTGCTATTACGACATTTGGAGAAAATAGAATCCGCGATTTAAAAGCGACAAGCTCAAGTTGGCTAGATTTTTTTTCGAAATAATCTCTTCCTCTATTTACGAGGATCGTTATGACTCGTGTAATAAGGAAAGTAACAAAGAAAGAAGATTTATTATTTTTTTCGCAATCTCTCAAAGTACTTTGAAAGTACTATATAATTTGTATGTAATTTTGAATTAACTTTGTTTTGTATACACACATTTTCAGCTCCATCTTGCTAGGATGGTCAGCAGCTATTCGGAGCCGTCTGTCTACGTAAAGCACGTCTGCTTTACTAACTTCACAGAGTGAGTGCCACAAGATTAGCCTCGGCAATTTAAATGATTGCTACCACTCTCCATTTTCTACTCACTACTTTCCTTGTGTCTCTCCCCGTCGTCAGGTTTCATCTACCAGAGCCGATTTACATCAACATAGTACGCGATCCCGTCGAGAGGGTCATATCCTGGTATTATTATGTAAGAGCGCCGTGGTATTACGTGGAGAGGAAACAGATCTTCCCGGATCTGCCGCTGCCCGATCCCAATTGGCTTAAGAAGGACTTCGAGTCTTGCGTTCTTAAAGGCGATCGGGAGTGCAGATATCTGGAGGGCGAAGTCCACGAAGGTATCGGCGATCATCGCAGGCAAACGCTCTTCTTTTGCGGACACAGCGAGAAGTGCACGTAAGACAAATGTTATTTGCAAAATTTGTAGAAAGTTATTTTTCCAAGTAAAATTAAGTAATCAAATGAAGGGGATACCTCAGCTAACTACAAACTCCAAATAGTAGCACCCTCATTTTGGAATTAAAAATATCGGTAATTACCGACCGATTTTTGTCGAAAATAATTACTGATATTACTGATAGAATAATTACTGATATTTTGAACTTCACATTATAAATCATCCAGATCAAACATGTATTAGAAATCCATGTATATATGGCACACATGGAGTCACCTTTTGCTACGTTTAATACTATTATAGATTTTAACGTAAATATGTATTGCTGTTTTTCACTCTATTATACCTACAACGCACGCACACATACATACAAATTGTAATAAAAACTATATACTTTTATATTAGACTTCTAATCAAGATTTAGAGGATAATAGTGTTTTCTTTCATGTATCTTAATCTCGTCAGAGATCTTGTGTTTATATTCATACAAAATATATATTTTTTTATATAAAGCACCTAATATGATGAGTTCACAGCTCGTCTGACATTCGAGGCGTCAAATAGAGACAAAAAGTAGATAAGGAAAACTGATTTTGTAATTATTTTTCGTTTTTCATGTAAAAAATTTCGAATTTCCCTGGGATCATTGATGTATGTATTGTAATCGTAGAGAAGCATTTTTAATTCCGTCAAATTAATGCGACAAAATACTAGAAGTACGGAAATAATAATTGCTCGATAAAACAGACAAACGTGAAGGATTCCCTTAAACACATTACGATAATTTTAAATACAAAATTTTTTTAAATATAAATAATTTTTACGACTAATACTGGCTAATAAATATTTAATAATCACCACAACGTTTCAAACCATGGGTTTTGGTCCTTCTCAAGTGTACTACAATAAAGTATTACACTTAAGAAGAACCAACACCTATGGTCGAAACGTTGTGATAATTATTCAATATTTATTAGCCAGTATTGGTTGTAAAAATTATTTATCCTTTTAATTATATATTGACTGGCAACATCAAGAATTTGATTATTTATTTTAAAATATATTATAACATATAATATGTGATATGCAATAATATAATAAATAATAATATAATAATAATAATAATAATAAATAATAATAATAATAATAATAATAATAATAATAATATTTTGATGAATTTGAAAATATATTACTTAATTTTTATAGGATAATATAAAAACATGATATTATTTTAATGTACTTGCCTTTTCAAGTCCTTTCAACACCGTGGGTGCCCTGGAGCGAGCGAAGCTGGCGGTAGAGAAGCACTATGCGGTAGTTGGCGTCTTGGAGGACATGAACACGACTCTCACGGTGCTGGAAAACTACATACCACGATTTTTCCAGGGAGCTACTAATGTTTACTACGGTGAGTAATCGATCAATTATTTTAATTGAGTGTCAATTAATGAGTATAGCTACGTTTGATATTATTTTACGAGTACATGATTAGTGAGATACGCTGATAAAAAGTTTAAAATATTTTATATATGTATGCAATAATAATTAATACTTATTTATACTAATAATTATTGTATAATAGTTTCCCAGTAGCAAACTAACGTCATTAAACGTCAAACTGACGTCAGTTTGTTATTTGGGTTATAATTGTTAATAACAATAGTATAACTGTATGTTTATTACTATACATATAATAATAACAAATTATAATTATTGTGAAAATCGCCAGAGTTCAACTTAATAAAAATATAATCAAACAAGAAATATTTTTGTCGGCTCTCAATATTAAATAATAATAACATAAATATGATATTTTTAAATCGGTCAATAGAGCCCAAAGCGCGAAAATTAATTTTTCGGAACTGTATCTCTTGGTACGAGATTACCAAAAGTTAAGTTTTTATAAATTAAATTAAAAAATAGGATAAAACTACCTTTTATATAAAACATCTGAGATGACAAAGAAGGTGATAGCACATATTAAAACTTGAGAATCGTCAAGTGTAGATATTTTATATATAGTCTTAGCACTTATTTTTAGAGAGTGTCACCGATGGAAGTACATAGACGACTGAGTTAAAAACTAACAAGAAAGAAGAAATGTTTAAACGACCTTTATTATTTTGTCATATATCGGGTTCAAGTTTTCTGTGTCTCTCTGTAAATTAATTGTGTTTCATACTTTTTTATGAAAAACATTTCTGAGATTTCTCTTTTTCTTGTGTGCTTTTCACAATATAGAATACTTGAATTTGTCCATTTGAATTCATTTCTATGTTTGCTAATGACTGTCCATTTATTCGAATGCAATTTAATATTATTCACGTGTTCTTTAATACGTGTGGCTACTTGTCTTTTCGTCTGTCCAATATATGTAGCGTTGCAGTCATTGCAGTCCAATTTATAAACAACTTAGGTTTTATTTGTCTTACATATTTTGTCTTTCCCTAATTTGATAATTATGTTGAGTTTTTTCGGAATAGTATGTATAGTTGTTAAACCTGTCCTTTTCTTAAGCACGTTATTTTTATTCATTAATCTTTCGATATATGGTAAAAAAAATGCAAGAAGACATGTCAAACTCGCAACTCTCATTATTATCGTTGTTATTATCATTATTCTTTCTGCGTAATAGATTTTTAATCTTTGGTTTACAAATTTGTTAGCAAGTCTTGGCGGAAAACAATTAATCGTTAAACTTTCTTTAACTCTCTTTATATCCTTTTTATGAAAACACTCGTTTGAAAGTAAAATCGCGTGATCTACTAACAAAAGTTATTAATCGTATTAATTTTGTATTTGAATGGATGGTTAGAAAAAAAGTTCAGTATCTTCCATGTCGGTTTCTGATACCAATTAGTTAGAAGTCTCCTATTCGACCTGATGACAGTGGTGTCCAAAAAATTGATAGAGCTGTTAGCTTCAATTTCATGGGTGAATTTTAGACGTTGGTTATAATTATTAAAGGTTGTTAGAATTACATAAATTTTTGTACGAGGGACGATTGCAAAAATATCATCCACATATCTGTAATATACCGGAACTTCAAAATCCAACGAGTTTAAGCAGTGTGTTTCAAGATTATCCGTAATAATGTCTGCTAGTAAAGGCGATGACGGAGATCCTATAGGACTTCCGAACACTTGCTCATAGTACTGACCATCAAAACTAAGCATAGTAGAATCCAAGATTGTTTCAATCATATGGAGAAATTGTGGTAGGTTAAATGTTGTTTCAATGGTTATATCGTCCCAACGTTTAGTGATTGCGCTTATAACTAAATCTTTCGGCATATTAATAAAGAGCGATGTAACATCCAGAGAGATTAGTAACTCATTATCACTAATCTTTCGGTTATTTATACTACGATATTAGCAAAGTCCAACCATCTTTAATATGAGATGTTGGTTATAATAATAATAACTATAATGTATAATTATAATTATATATTATATATATATATATATACAATATATATATATATATATATATATATATATAATTATTATATACTCAGGATATTTTAGATTATCCGTCCATCTCTTTCATTTTGGTAATGATTCAAAATTATGAAAAACCGCAAAATACGTTTTTAAAAGAGTAAATTTCTCGAAATAATCAAACACGCTCGCGTATTTTGCATTTTTTCATTATTTTGAGCAGTTTCTAAAATAAAAGAGGTGGACGGGTGATCTGAAACACCTTATATATGTAGTTATTACATATACGGATTGTGCGAAGTCCCTGAACGGTATAATATTTTAGAAAGGATTACAAAAAATGTTTTATACAGAACATATAATGTTTAAAGAACCCATTTAGCTATTTGAACAATTTGACTTTAGATGGTATTACCAAGATCATATCAAGGTCATCTAAAATTTGTGAATGAAACCACTTTTTTTTTATATATAAATCGATTTCTTACAATATTCTGTATACGAAGTTATAAGAATAAAATGATCAGAAAGTGAATAGTTTTCACGGGATATTTTATATGTTAATTTGACATAATCTTACATAAACTATAAAATATCATAAAGTATTGATGATCTTACTTCAATACTTTTATGCACGAAATAATGAGGAATTAATTGATGTAAAGGAAACACATAATCATTTTTAAGAAATAGTAACTTCTAATTGCAAATTACATATTTTTTCTTAAAACAACTATGTGTTTTCTTTAATATATAGTGCTATAATAATTATAATTAATTATAACTACATTGTATTAATATATTTAATTACTAATAACAATAAATAATAGCATAACTACTCATACAGTACACAAAGATTGCATACACATTGCAGCAATCTTTCACTGCAATATTGTAACATTGTAAACACACTGCAAAATGTTGCTGCACCATTGCTGGAATTGCAAAATGATAAAATGTCCGCTTTTAGGAAGATTACAATAAAATATAGCAATATTCTAATGTAATGAATTTGCAATACTGCATATATATTTATTTTGGGTATATAAATGTAATTATTGACGATACATTATAGTTAAATGTCTTTATTTGTTCTTTTGTTAACGTTAATAAAATAACATTGCACATAACATGTTAACGTTAAAATAAAACTATTCTAATTTCTTTTTATATTAGAAAAAAATAAAAATGTTCCTATTATTTATTATATCATTTTGTATAGCTATAATATCATGTGAAATTTTTGAGATAACATATGTAATGCAGTGTGAGACGCAGGCATGTTTTTACTGGAAATGGTTTTGATATTAGCTATTTTTTAACAATAATAAATACGCGATATGCGGTTCAGCTTTAAATATTTAATTAAAATATTTAATTTAAATTTATTATAAAAATTTATTATATATAAAATTTATATTTTGCAATGTTTCCGAAATATTAATATCATGTTGTTACAAGTGTGCTGATATTTTGTGGCTTTATATTTCTGCAATGTCTTTGCAATGTTGCATTGCAAATATAACATTGCAATATTGCTGCAATGTCTTTGTAATGTTGCATTGCAATTTACAACATTGCAACGTTGTTGCAATGTTATTGTAATGATCTGTGTTGTATGGGATATTATTACTACAATTACTACAATTTATATAATAGTAATTTATAGTTATTTAGTTGATATCTTGATATTTGTAAATATATATTATTGTATAATCATAAATTGCTATAATAAAATTATTATTATGTAATTTTAATTATATTTAATGTTGTTCAATTTTTTTCGTGCAGATCAAGTGAATTCGTTCACGAGGATCAATCGGAATTTCTTCAAACCGCCAGTCAGCGAGGAAGTAAAAAACCTGGTGCGCAGCAACTTCACTCGCGAGGTCGAATTTTATCAGTTTTGCAAGCAACGTCTTTACAGACAATATAGCGCTCTCAAGTTGCAGACCAACGTTTTGTGATCGACGAATAACAATTCCTAAAGAAGATTATCCTCCGTCCATTGGTGTGTGCGAGTGTACTTATTAAAAGATAGACGCACGAAAAGCATTACGAAAAAGGACGTATAGTTCAATATAAGTGTATTAATTAGAGTGTTAGTGATTCGCTAAAAATTTACAAAACAAATACGATAGTTAGTCTGGAAGGATATTAATCTATAAGAACTTTATTGCATAACGGACAGTACAGAGACAATATTATTTGTAAAAAAGAAAGACTGTAATAATTTTCGAATTAATTCGGATTTAGGATTATCGAAAATTTGCGGAAAACACTGTGTTTTTAATTAAATTATTGCGATATTATCAAAATCGCAATGTTAAAGGTTATTACGAACTAAAATAAAAAGTTTAGGATGTTATCGAAGATTGAATTATAACTATTCCACAAAGTTAAAAACAAAAAGAGAATATATATATTTGTCTACTCCGATTTACTTAGCGATTACCATTAGTTTGCCCTTACAATTTTGACGAACTTGCGCTGGAAAAGAACAGAATTTTATGACTTAAGGAGAAACGAAACGTCCTTGAGAACTCTGTGGTTTTCGTCTTGTTCTATCGACAAAATGTAAGGTTAGAGAAACTATAAATCTATTGTGCAACCGGAAAGTCGCCCTTTACGCACATGATGGGATTTTAGAAAGGGCTCTCTTTCCACGCACCGGTCACACAAAATATCGTAGCCAACATGTGCGGGTCATAAATCGGCCGATCGTGCGGATTGTCACACTCGGTTTCGCCTCGTGCGCCAAACTTCCGCACTCTCGGCCGATTTACAATCCCCGCACTTGTTAGCTAATATACTATTTATTGATTATACGGATTGTTTTTTACCTTAAATTAGAGCGCTTCGCAATTTGTTAATATTAATACTTTAATTTGTACAGGAAAAAGATTTATCAATCTGTATAGTCTCATATCTAGGTTGCAGAATTATGAAAAAAAGAATAGCCAATAAATAAACTTATAGTTTATCTAACCTCACATTTTGTCGATAAAACAGGACGGAAACCACAGACTTCTCAAAGATGTTTAGGATCCCCTTAATCAAATTACAAAGAGAGAAAAAGAGAAAGATTAAATCTCTATATAATTATTGTGATGATCTAGTACAATTTCAGAGAATATTGATGAAGATGGAAATTTAGCCAGATGCACATTTTTGACTATTATTTTATAACGAAAAGACAAGGAAGAAGACAATTTTGTCAGAAGTAATAATACAATCTGATGTAATTTAGAAAAATCTTTATAGACTTACGTTCAGCGAAGATAAGATGTAATTGTATAATCGAAATACAATTATAAAGGTTATTGAAAGAAGAAGAGAAAGATTAGTGTACATTTAGCATATTAAATGTTTGCAAAGTTTTACAGAAGAAGGAGGACTGGTCGTTTTATATAAAGATTACTGTAGACGCGAATGCAACATGCAATCCAGAAATAGAGACGCTCTCAGCGAATATGCCGTATGGTCTCTGCAACCAGACGTCATGCTATTTTTTTTAAATAGGAATCACGCACGAATTATACGCGATTTCGAGACGCATTTATGATTCTAAATATACATATACAGAATGTCCGATAATAATTGCTCCATTTTCGTATGTAAAACGTAAGTAAAACGAATAGAAGTTCTCTATCAGTTTGCGATCTTTGCAATAATTATTAATGAGAAATTACTCAAAAAAGATCATCCAATCCACGCGAATATATTAAGTACGTGACAAAAAGAAACAAAAAACATTCCACCTTACATCGATGCTAGGCACAATAATTAATTGATTATTATTAATCCCAATTCTTCATCGCTTTGAGTAACTGTGTAAATTTTCAAACAGCCTAGTCAAAATGATGTCATCAATATAACATTGAAACCGTCGTTTGCGTCAAGAAAATAAAATATGAACGAAAAATTGACATCATATGTATAGTAACGTGATGTGATGAAACATTATATAAGAAATGGTAAAAATAGATGTTTAGATGATAATTTTAATGCTTATATGGATGGGAAAAAATCAATGTCATGTTGACATCAAAATGACTATATATATATACATATGTATATATATATAGTCATTTTGATGTCAACATGACATTGATTTTTTCCCATCCATATAAGCATTAAAATTATCATCTAAACATCTATTTTTACCATTTCTTATATAATGTTTCATCACATCACGTTACTATACATATGATGTCAATTTTTCGTTCATATTTTATTTTCTTGACTATATATATATATATATAGTCATTTTGATGTCAACATGACATTGATTTTTTCCCATCCATATATAGCATTAAAATTATCATCTAAACATCTATTTTTACCATTTCTTATATAATGTTTCATCACATCACGTTACTATACATATGATGTCAATTTTTCGTTCATATTTTATTATCTTGACGCAAACGACGGTTTCGATGTTATATTGATGACATCATTTTGACTAGGCTGTTTGAAAATTTACACAGTTACTCAAAGCGATGAAGAATTGGGATTAATAATAATCAATTAATTATTGTGCCTAGCATATATATATATATATATATATATATATATATATATATATATATATTGTAATGAGACAGTTTGTAACTTATCTTATAGAGCACAGCGAATGGATTACAACAATGTTACAATCTTACAAGTTGCAATGTAATATAATATTATTGTAGAGACATTACAGTAACATATACTGTAATATTTTATAAAATCTGAGAAATGTACAGCAACATTTAAAAAATAATATAAAAATGAGGAAATTTACTATAAAGTATCTACGATATTATTTGTTGAAATCTTGTAAATCTGTTTTGTAATTTTTACTTCGTTTACTCAAGCATTTACCCAAGATAAGTAATAGTTTTCTTTGATAAAAGGCTTCTGAATTAGTGCAGCCAGTTCAGCTAAAAAAATAGACCTTTTGTCTCTGCTCACATTGAATGTAATTTAATTTTTTAATCTTCCATTTATTCCATATAGAGATAATTATTTGCATCAAAATGGCAATCAGAATAATCATCATTAAAAAATGTTTTGTCGTCAAATCGCACTTTTTTTGCTACCATTTTGATGTATCTATTTGACATCTTACATTTCATCAATTTGATGACACTAACATTTTGACTAGGTTGTTTTAACTTACTTGGACTTGATCGATCTTTATTTGAAATTAATTTCTCCTTAATTATTGCGAAGGATCACAAAATTAGAGGACTTTCCTACTCAATATAATTTGTTTTATCTGCACATTGATAAGGCGATTATTACAGATATCTTGTATATTTCACAGTAATTGAAATGTAACGTTTTTGCAATGATTTTTCTCGAGTGGACGATGGAAGAACAACGTAAAGACTGATGAAAACCATGGTTTTTTTAATCGCGGAATTACTTACAGATGACAAAGAGAAATTATACAGATGACAAAGAGAAATTATACAGGGTAAGCAGTTAGAATATTAGCGCTTTCCGAAGAGAATAAAATGCATAACACACGTTTGTACTTTCATCGATTATTTGGAATAAAACGCTGCCATTATAAAAATTACCTTTCAAACTTCCTCTCCTATTATCTTACCTTCAACGATCTACTACCAATCTGATTACTTTTTATTGTTTGAGCTGATATTGAGTAGTCGCACCTATTCGTCAATTAACTTAGAAATCTTCGATCTTCGCTGGTCAATATTTTCATAAATGTCAATTTGATTTTATTTCTGTGTCGAAAGAATCTACTATATGTATGTGCCAAATCGCATTCCTTCATCCGATGATACAGTTTAAATTCAGAACTACAGCATTACTTTTATTTCGAGAATCTCTAAAACGAGACTAGCACGTGATATTTTACACATTTTCTAACGGATGAGCCAACAAACATTATTCATCATTTAAAGCTCTGATATAAACTTTTCCACTTCAAGTTAGATAAATCGTAAGTAAGATTAAAAATTGATGTAATACGAATATATTAGTCCACAATTTGTAAAATCCATTTTCGCGTGTTGGTACTTTAAAAATATCCAACTTCTTTCCATTCTTTAACTTAATCTTAATCCTTAATATTGGAGCAAAAGTATAAGATAAAAATACATATAAATAAATTTTTTTAATTGCAAAACCAATAAAAAGTATGAATCGTTCTATCATTTATTATTTTAATAATATATAGAACAAGAGTGTGTGTATATAATTTGACATAAGGTGTTACATCGAAAAAATACAAGTACATCTTGTTATTTGGAGACAATTTATCCTCGGCAAAAATATTGAGGCATCAATAATTTTTGAGTTATAAGCGACTGAAAATAAAGTTTTTCGCAAGCTAAGCCTTGTGGAAATAAAATATTAACAAAAACCACATTCTCCAATTTATTTTAAAGTAGAGTTTACTTTAGTAAAAATTTAATTTAAGGTTTAGTTATATTATATAAAGATATATAATAGCAACAATTGGGAAAATGCAAGAAATGATGGCCTCTCTCGACATTTTTGCTGAGGAAAAATCGTCTCTAAATAACGAGATCTACTTGTATATTTTTGGTGTGACATTTTATGTCAGACACCCTATACATATATTGTACTTCTTTCTTAGAATTCACTCTTTTTTGCGAATATCTAACTTCTATTTCGAATCAACATTATTTACGCATACATTCTCGCCTCGCAACGATAGGCGTGTAAATTTACTTGATTAGAAAAGAAAAAATGCTTAACTTATTAATAATTTCATCTAACGATACAGATGATTATATAACGAACAGTGCGAACGTCGAGAGTCATTCCAATAAAATGTCGTAAGATATTTCACCGTTGTAAATTTTTATGCAATATACAAGGTGTCCCATTTTTTTAAAAACGCACTTCAATAATTCTTTAAAAAAGCATTTTCAGTAAAAATGTTTCAGACAAAAGTTGTATGGTTTCAAGAGAGACATAAAATTGTGCCATTGATTTGACCTTGAAAAGTCATTTAAAGGTCACGTGAAGGTCAACTTTAATTTCTTAAATGGAATCATTTATTTTTCATTGTATATTTTTGTAGCTTATCTCGAGAGCCAAAACACTATTATAGAGTTTTGGAAAGCTATTGAGATAAGCTACAAGAATATACAATAATAAAAAATAAATAGTTTCACTTAAAAAATTAAAGTTGATCTTCACGTGACCTTCATATGACTTTTCAAGGTCAAATCAATGGCACCATCTTATGTCCCCTTCGACACCATACAACATTTTTCTGAAACATTTTTGCTGAAAATGCTTCTTTAAAGAATAATTGAAGTGCGTTTTTTTAAAATGGGACACTCTGTATATAGAATACTTAATATTATAAATAAACATATAATACATTGATAATATTGTTGCATCCTCGGGACGCCTCTCGCTCAGTCACTCATGTGAGGGTGGTAGATATTTAATGAGAGGACTCTCTTTGTTGGGATGCCTGGATTCGCGGGTGTCAGGAAAGCCGCGGGAGAGGCGAACAAAGGGGTCTTGCTCGTGAGATGGTTGTAATAATTATCACACCACGTTTAACTGAACTGATCTTTATTCACGCGCATGGTACTTACAAATACCATGTTCTCGCCGTGTGACTCTATATTCTAACTCGGCTTATGCCATACAAGTTGTTGCGACGTAGTTGAACGTCGCGCGCCCGACCACACTCCTTCGCTGTACTTTTGCTAATGATACCGTCATGGCCGCCGCCTTCTTCCTCGTCGACCACGAGGTTTTGCGCCACTGCGCGCGCATCTCACACCTGCGCGCGCATCTACAGGATGCGCGCGCCTATCCGCACGCAGGCATAGTTATACTATGCAAGATATATCTCGTAATATATCTTACAGCTTCGGCCATCCTGGCCTAGGCATTCGTCCCGAATGTTTTATTAAACTATCGGAACGACAGAGAAATAAAATAATCAAATACAATAGACGCAATTATGCCTGAAACATAATATAATTTTTAACCAAAAACGATAACGTAGGATCAGCATATCGGAACTTGAAACGAAAAATATTATTTTAATAAATTAAATAAATTTTCAAAATTAAATTAAAACTTATTAAATCACAATGAATAGAATGTTTGTACTTCGATTGCTTATAAAAATTATGCTTCTTAAAGCTATACTTAATATATAGTTGTAAACTTAGTCTAACGCAAGTTTGGTTATGAACTAATATATATATATATATATAGCAATGTACCAATAATATATACAACGACTAGGTTTCTGGAATCGCTTTTATCCAGGGTTTGATTCGATCCGTGGACAATATTGAATCATATGGCTTAGACGAGACATTATATCCCGGTATGTCTTGGACTACATATCTATTTTTATCTAATATCTTCGCAATACGATATGTTCCTTTATATTGAGACTTGAGTTTTTTGTCTTCTCCTGGTTTTACAGTGGAGTCTTTGATCATAACGAGATCGCCAACATTGTATTTAGTCGGTTTTCTATGTCTTTTATCATAGTAGGTTTTATTATATTTTTTAATCATGTTAGTGGCCTCTACTGCTATTTCACGACAGGTCTCTCTGTCTTTCTGAAAATCTAATTCGTTTTTAGCAATTATATCCAGAAAATCCACTAACTCAATGTCAGCGTTATTACGCTGTTCTATACCAAGCAGAACTTTAGAGGGGGAAGCTTTTAAAGACGAGTGAAACGTATTATTCATCACGTATTGCACAGTATTTAGGTGTATATTCCAACACTCGTAATCGTCTATGAGTTTCCTAAGGGATGATTTTAGGAATTGATTAACTCTTTCTACAATGCCGTTAGCCCATGGAGCAGCTACAGCAACTAGATGATGCTTTATATTATAAATTCTAAGGAAATCGATAAACTCTGACGCGGTGAAAGATGAGCCTCTATCACTAATGACTGATTCAGGATAACAGAAATTATGAAAAATATTAGTTAAGGCTTTTACCGAATCTTTAGAAGAGGTTGATTTCACGGCGATGAGCCATGTAAATCTTGAGAAAGTATCGATCACTACTAGAATATATTTTTGTCCATCAATCGATTCTTTGATAGGTCCAAAATGATCTAAATGGAGAATCTGAAAGGGACGCTCTGGCGTATTAGTTAATTGGAGTTCGCCTTCACGTGAGTTGGGAGAAGAATTAGAAATGAGACAAATTAGACAATTATCAATGTGGCTACGAATACGTTTTCTTAACGAAGGGAACCAATAATGACTTGCTAAACCTTGATAGGTTTTCTCAAAACCACAATGGGCCATATCATCATGGTAGACCCTGATTATGTTAGTAACCATGGCTTCCGGTACCACAAACCTATGTTTGTTAGTATCTTTTCTAAAAACTAGACCATCTATCAATTGGAATTTTTCTTGATCTTCTTTTTCTAAATTTTCAGCCAAACGTTTCAAGAAGGGATCTGTTAATTGTCTGTATTGTAGCTCTTTTTCTAGCGGAATTGTTTCTGTGAAGCAGACGGCTCTGCTGAGAGCATCTACATGCACCATTCGAGGGGCCTCTCTATGTTTGGTATTGAATGTATAATCCTGTAATCTCAGGATCCACCTCGCTATTCGAGGATTCAGACAGGCTTTATTGATTGCATGCACTACTGCATTGCAATCTGTAACTACTGTAAAGTCTATTCCATATAAGTAAATATGGAATCTTTCGACAGTTTTGACTATTGCGAGCATCTCTAGTTCAAAACTATGATAGTTACTTTCAGCACCATTAGTGCACTGACTGTAGTAAGCAACTGGCGACCAATTATTGGATTTTTGTTTTTGAAGCAAGATGCCAGCTATTGCGACTGCACTAGCATCCGTATGAATTTCTGTGGGTAACGTGGGATTATATACAGATAAAATGGGCGCTGAAACTAGCTCATTTTTAAGAAGATTGAAAGCTGTCTGACAACTTTCGTCAAATTTGAAGGATACAGATTTTTTTAATAAATCCGTAAGAGGTTTTGCTTTAAAAGCATAGTTCTTTATAAATTTTCTAAAGAAATTGGTGAGACCTAAAAATCTTTGAATTTCTACTATCTTTTTTGGTATGGGGAAGTTCTTAACAGCTTCCACGTGTCTTTCGCTTAACGTAATCCCTGTCGGGAAATTACATATCCTAAGTATTCTATCTTTTCTTTCAGAAAAAGACATTTATTATAATTCAGTTGAAAATTATATTGTTTAAGGATTAACATAACTTGTTTTAAAACGTGTAAACTATCGTCAACTGATGTAGATGGAATCAAAATATCATCTATGTATACTAATATCTTATCTTCCCGAATCAATGGTGACAAAATTTGTATAAGACGACGCTGAAATTCAGCTGGTGCTTCACAATAACCGAAAGGAAGTTTCACGAATTCGAACTGGCCATCTGGTGTGGCGAACGCGAAATATTTCGTGTGTTCTGGAAAAATTTTTATATGGTGAAACCCGTCTTTTAAGTCTAAAAGGGTAAATATCGTTTTATCACCTAAACGCGATATGCAGTCTTCTATCAGCGGAAAGGGATATTTTTGTTTTATCACTCTACTATTAAGAGGTCTCAGATCAATACAAAGACGCAGGGTACCGTTCTTTTTTCGAACCGGAACTATTCTAGCGCAGTACGGAGAAGAACTATACTTAATAATATTCCTATCTAGTAGGTCGTCCGTAATCTCTCTGATCTGTTGCCTTTCAGACCACGCAAATCTTCGTGGCGCGTAAGCGTAAATAGAATCGTCCTTTAACGAGACTTTAACCGAGTGATCGTCCTCCACTGGTGGGACGTCTGTATTTTCTACTTCTTCAATTACTTTAATTAATTTATGATCCGCTTCTGGACCAAAGTCAGATTTTAATTCCGATAGAAAAGGAATAGAGTCCTTTTTTGGAAGTTCAACGATTTCCGTTGAAGCTACTTCTGAAAATAAATCAACTTTAATTTTTGATTCATTATTAGTCAAAGAAACAGTGAAAGTTATTTCATTGTCTTGAAGGAAATCTCTTCCTAAAATCAAATTCATGGAAGAAAAATTATCTTTTAAAACTAGCATACTTGCAGATGCTGTAAAATTTGGCAAGGATTTTAAAACTAAATTTGTTTTTATTGAACCCAGAGTTGAAATGGTAGTGTTATTTACCGCTCTATATGTTTGTTTACTGCTGTTAAATCGTAAAGATTGAGATGAGAAAAATTTACTAAAAGTGGCATGGCAGATGAAAGAGACCGGGCTTCCCGTGTCTATCATTGCTAGTAACTCGCATGCGACGTTATTTAATTTAACAATATTAAGGACGGTGTCTTGGGAAACAATTTTCCTACCGTTATCTTTAAATGTTACCGCTACTATAGAAGATGGACTGCTTGGCTGTTCATCGACTGTTGCTACCGTAGGAGAAGTTGTCGGGGATGATGCTTTTTGCTGCTCCCTCCTTTTTAATTTTCTGCAATCCTCTCTTAGGTGACCCTTGTTGCGGCAATAGGCACAAAAAATTTCTGGCTTTTGTTGTCCATTTTTAGAGGAACCGTTGCTGTCCTTGAAGTCGTTATTCTTCGAGGGGTTGTATCTTTTGTCATTTTTTGAAACAACTTTAGTAGATCTGCAGACTTCAGTGATATAATGCATCTCTTTTAAAAAATGATTTATCGAATGGTGAGGTTTGTTTGCAGCCGTAGACTTTATAGCGAGGTTGTTAATCCCATTGATTAACAGGTGGATGGTGTCTCTATCATTAAGTTTGAGTGGGTGTATTAACGCTAGCTTATCCATAGCATACTCTTGAAAACTCTCTGATGCAAAAT
The DNA here is from genome assembly GCF_048542155.1 of Nylanderia fulva. Classification (NCBI taxonomy): domain Eukaryota; kingdom Metazoa; phylum Arthropoda; class Insecta; order Hymenoptera; family Formicidae; genus Nylanderia; species Nylanderia fulva. Next base: position 176,801 of record NW_028189464.1, on the reverse strand, counting down.
TCCATTTTCTGTCATTTATTTTCTGCATTACAACGTTGAAAAGAATTTCTCTTTTAAATCTTTGAGTGATCTCATCCTTAAAAGTGTCCCAGGATTTATTTATATTACCCGGACTCAAATCCATCCAGCGGCGAGCAACTTTACTAACAAGTAAAGCTACCCAACTTTCACTCACCGATTTCTTTGTAACTTTTTATACATATACTACATTGAAAAATATTTGACACGTATTTTTTTATATCGGCCCAAACTGATGTTTAGACATTTAAAAAAAATTTTTAAGTTTAAGACCAAATTACCAAAAAAACAGGTCGAGTCGGAGTAAAAAAATAATATCTCTGCTTCTGCTTAATATTTTTTGATGCGGTAAACAGTTTTCGAAAGGTAATTAACTATTCTTTCTAATGAAAATTAACAATTTATTATTCCGTATTTCTGAATTCAGCGACATTATGTTAAAAAGGATACGTTAATAATGAAATTCCAACAGATATTGAAGTAAATTATAGTGAAATTCTGTAGAGTGAATTTGGAGAATTTGAATCTAGTATTATAGTGTGTATAGCATAAAACTGGTATCAAAGTAAAAATAGCATTTAAACCAAAGTAGCCACAGAATCGCGTCACAAAAAATTGGTAAATCCCCAATAATCGGTATTTTGTTTATTGTGGTAGTGAGTTAGTGAGAATGAGAACTAGCAAATGACTCTGATTGGCGAATGAAGGCTTGTGTTGATGAATGACAGCTGTGGATAGGTAGATAGCTGTGTCTTATCGGTAATATCGGTATTTAATCACGGCTTTGAAAAGAGCGATCTCAAAAATAGTTGGATAAGAATTAATCGTTAAAAAATAAATTATTTTTAAGCGCTGTTGCTTACGTAAGAAATAAAGATTTACCTGCTATTTTTCATCAATTCGGTTTGTTTTCTCTGCTTGTGCTTGGAAGAAGTGTTCAATACATTTAGGTACAAAGATCCGCTTTCGGGGGAAAAAAGGATTATGGCTTCACTGAAATTGAGCTTGTGGGTAAACGGTTTGGAATTTTTGCATTCTGTAAGCATTGGATTGTAGGTAATGGATCTAGCTTTAAACAAAAAATATAAACCATTGACCACCCTATCTTGGAATAAATAGCGAGGCTCAGAAAACGGGTGTTCTATTAAATTTCATCTTTGATCCAAAATACCTCTAATTCAGAAATACGGAATAATAAATTGTTAATTTTCATTAGAAAGAATAGTTAATTACCTTTCGAAAACTGTTTACCGCATCAAAAAATATTAAGCAGAAGCAGAGATATTATTTTTTTACTCCGACTCGACCTGTTTTTTTGGTAATTTGGTCTTAAACTTAAAAATTTTTTTTAAATGTCTAAACATCAGTTTGGGCCGATATAAAAAAATACGTGTCAAATATTTTTCAATGTAGTATATGTATAAAAAGTTACAAAGAAATCGGTGAGTGAAAGTTGGGTAGCTTTACTTGTAAGTTTGGAGGTAGCCGCTGACAATCTGACAATAGGTGACAGACCATAATTATCCGCAATGGTCTCTATTTTTTCCAACCATAGGGAGATGTCTTCGTCTTCCGTACCACCAAAGGAAGATATGGAATTCGTTAAGAATTTGATGGCTTGTGCTGTGGCAGCGAATGACATTTCTGGAACAAGGTTATTATTAGTATCTTGAAATTTGTGCCGCACCATACCTTGTGGTGAGAAAACAGGTATCTGCGAGTCTGCATAATCTGTTACTAGAGGAGTTTCTGAATATGACTCCTGAGCTTTGTAGTAGTTCAACAGAGGCGTCTCTGGTGAGGATCCTTGATTTGGATAACTTGTAGAGCATTGGTGCTGTATATGTGTTGGCACTAAATGCTGCATAGTGGTTGACCTTTGAGGCTGCGTAGTAATATGCAGTTGCTGTGAAGAAATGGGTACTTGATTATGAGCCGTTGAGACTAGCATTTGATGCTGTGTCGTTGGGACAGACAGTTGTTGCTGTGTGTAAATAGGCAGTTGATGTTGCGACATCGAAACAGGCAGTTGATGCTGTGTTGAGATAGGCAGGTGATGCTGCGACGTTGAAACAGGCAATTGATGCTGTGTTGAAATAGGTAGGTGATGCTGCGACATTGAAACAGGCAATTGATGCTGTGTTGAAATAGGCAAGTGATGCTGCGACATTGAAACAGGCAGTTGATGCTGTGTTGAAATAGGCAAGTAATGCTGCGACATTGAAACAGGCAGTTGATGCTGCTGTTCTAGCGTAGAAGTTTTTGAGACGGACATTGACATGAACATTTGTTGCATGATAGACTGCTGCTTAACCAATTGTTGCAGCATGTCTTTTTGCTGGTCCATTTGTTCCTTTTGCAATTCTATTTGTTCTTTCAATGAGGAGTAAGATTGAGGCTGTGTATTATTACCTGATACATCAGAATGTGATGGGTTTTGTTCCTTCATTGTCGTCTCTGTTTGCTCAGGATTTTTTTCTAATTGCAGCTTTTCTTGTCTAATTATGTGATCTAAGATCTCATCTATCCATCTATCCTTATCTTGACTTGATAGGATGATGCCGTATTTTCTTCCTTCAGCTCGTAAGAGGAGAAGAGATAAATTACTTAATTTCGCCTTGACGAGTTCCATCGATGTGTCTGTAGACATCTTGAAAGCGCGGGAATCTCGCGACTCGTGAACTCGGAAAACAAAGGCACTAAGAAAACTAAAAATGGCGACTGCTTTTTAGCGCGAACGACGCATTTGTTTCCAATGGCGTCTAACCGGCACTTTTTTGTGACCGTAACAACAAAAATTTTCGAATGCGATTAACCACTGAAAATTATAGAAAGCCTTGACCGCCTTTTGGGCAATGCAAGGATTGACTCGTCAGTCTTCGGACAACGCGAGAATATTTCGACAGTCTTTGGACAACGCGAGAATATTTCGACAGTCACTGGACAACGCGAGAATAATTCGACAGTCTCTAGACAACGCGAGAATATTTCGACAGTCACTGGACAACGCGAGAATAATTCGACAGTCACTGGACAACGCGAGAATATTTCGACAGTCACTGGACAACGCGAGAATATTTCGACAGTCACTGGACAACGCGAGAATATTTCGACAGTCACTGGACAACGCGAGAATATTTCGACAGTCACTGGACAACGCGAGAATATTTCGACAGTCACTGGACAACGCGAGAATATTTCGACAGTCACTGGACAACGCGAGAATATTTCGACAGTCACTGGACAACGCGAGAATATTTCGACAGTCACTGGACAACGCGAGAATATTTCGACAGTCACTAGACAACGCGAGAATATTTCGACAGTCACTGGACAACGCGAGAATAACACGCACTCGTTAGTCTTTATGACGACGCGAGCACTGTGGTTTTTTTTTTTTTTCAAAAAAGAGAGAAGGAATGCGGGTGACGCAATCTATTTGCGTCTAAATTCCGGACGCGAAAAACGAAAAAAAAAACCACTCAGAGCAAGGGATATCCCACTTCTGAAGCTGTGAGGGTGGTAGATATTTAATGAGAGGACTCTCTTTGTTGGGATGCCTGGATTCGCGGGTGTCAGGAAAGCCGCGGGAGAGGCGAACAAAGGGGTCTTGCTCGTGAGATGGTTGTAATACTTATCACACCACGTTTAACTGAACTGATCTTTATTCACGCGCATGGTACTTACAAATACCATGTTCTCGCCGTGTGACTCTATATTCTAACTCGGCTTATGCCATACAAGTTGTTGCGACGTAGTTGAACGTCGCGCGCCCGACCACACTCCTTCGCTGTACTTTTGCTAATGATACCGTCATGGCCGCCGCCTTCTTCCTCGTCGACCACGAGGTTTTGCGCCACTGCGCGCGCATCTCACACCTGCGCGCGCATCTACAGGATGCGCGCGCCTATCCGCACGCAGGCATAGTTATACTATGCAAGATATATCTCGTAATATATCTTACACTCACACACAGTCACTCTCACTCGCGCGCGAAATAAAGACACTCGCGTAATAGGGAAATAAACTTTAATATGAGGATCCAATACACGAAACCAATGAAATATAACAAATAGTGCATTCGTAATGCAAAGAAGCTCCAGTCTTGGAAAACGTCCGCACGATGCGACCGCTAGACCAAATCTGTCATGTCTCCCGAAAACAGAAGAAGACCCTTAGTTGTTTAACAACAACTCCCTTGACGACGATCTCCCGGAGGCGTAAAGAGTTGATCCCGCGAAAAGTATCACTCGATACAAAGATGTAGATCCAGGGGCGTAACACGGGGGCGCAACAATATGAAAACGTCAAATTGGTTTACAATCAGTTTTCCAGCGCAACTTTTACATAGATCTATTTGTTCGATGTTTCATAAAAATAAAAGAAATCAATTCAATCCCAGGTAGAACACAAAACTCATAATGACTTCATTATGACGTTACTTAAAAGTTATTTTGGAAAAACTATAATGATCTCATTTGATTCATTTTTGGCTGTTTTGATGACTTATTTATATCATATTGACTTTAATATGACCTCCAAATAGAATATTATGTAAAATTGATTGATACACGAAAGGAGGGGTGTCAATAAGGCCATTTTTTGGCACACGTCAGAATCGCTCCAAATTGTGATATTTTCTTCCTGCTGATGTAGCTCACAACCTCCTAGAACTGTTTCCTGTCCAAGCAATTAGAGGTTGTGAATGGGCACCTTAAAATCTCAAAAATCAATAGAATTTTTTACATGGTTCTCATTTCAGCATGTCATTCTTGAGTTTTCATCACTATATTTTTTCAAAAACTACTAGAGTATGTGCTGCTCTAAATACGAAAGAAGCTCATCTGATCTTCATGCATTCAAGATAGAATTAAGCCTGATATTTTGAACGGATTGCCATAATTACTGAACAATCATACAATAGCATACCTTGCGATGAATCGGACGATGTTACTATAAGCTCAAACTTGATTTTAAGAGATTATATTATTTTGCGAATGCAATGTATATTCGAAATCACATATTGTGAAAAAATATTTGAATTCCAAATCTTAGTAAAATGTAAAGAATATTTTCCGGAACGGAAAATATTTATTTTTGAGATTTCAAGCCCATTCTCAACCTCTAATTGCTCGGACAGCAAACGGGTCTAGGAGGTAGTGAGCTACATCGCCAGGAAGAAAATACCACAGTTTAGCGCGATTCTGACGTGGGCCAAAAACGGCCTTGACACCTCCTTTATATTATTTGTATTATACATATTAGCAATTACATATTATTATTATTATTGTGCGCGAACGCGTGAAGGAGAGCGCGGAGAAGAGGCCGAAATAGATAAGCCGATTTTAATTAACACAATAATTTACTAATACAATTAACAATACAATTTTAACAAAAAGCTCCAATTAGTAATCCGAAATCGTTTTCAAGTTACGTAAGCGGTTTTAATGCGGTCGTTTAGCGGTATTTTTACAAGCGGTGCGAACAGCGGTTTTGCGTACGAAGATTCAAGAGACTTGTGCGAGAACCTTCGATACAATTTCTCCACATACCAAAGTTATTTATCTAACTTGCTGATTCTTGGATACGGAACAGTTGGATAGTGAGCGTGAGAAACTGTTTGATCTTTTCATAAACAATTTATTAAAACAGTTTATTAGCAAAGTCGGAGTATTTAATTCAACAAATGTACTCGCGACTCGTATCCCGCTCGACGTTCTCATTCGATTAATACGCAAAGTCCAACGCGCGATTCTTTATCGAGAGCGGATAAGGGAGCACCTTGCTCCGTTAATTCTTCTGGACAGACTGATTCTCACCTTTTGAATTCGGTAACGAGATCGTCCGAGAGATCACAAATAAGGCGCGTGGCACGTACGTGCTCGACTCCAATTCGCTGAAGCTTGAGCCGAGTATCGAAAACATTCGAGGAAAAACACGTGTTTGTCCATCTCGAGCGCGTGATGTCGAAAATAAGCTAACAACTGTTAAGCAGAACAATATGTCTCGAAATAACTTTATTTTTCGCTTATATTTTTTCTTAATGTTTTGAACAAGATTCGATAGCGATATTGTGTGGACGCTCCTTTTATTATCGTGGTGCTGGAGCCCCACTAATCGTAATGCGCCAATTAATTTTAATAATATATCAATTTTTATTTTTATTTGTTAATTACTGAAGAGGACTAAGTATAGGTCGAAACGTTTGACATTGCGATTTTATTTATCCTATTTGATTTTTTAATTTATTTTATTTTATTTTATTCTATATTATTTTATTTTATTTAGTTAATTTATTCAGATGACTGTATGACCTTATAATTAGATGAATTAACGATTAAATTGTATAGATTTTATGTTTTTATAATTAATTTGGTGCTCGTTTTTTGGCCTTATTATGTGTTTCCTTTAATTTTAATAAATTTAAAACTTGCGAAGGTGACGCGAGGGCGCCTGTTGTGATTGGCTGGCAGTAATCTGTGCGAGATAGGTACGCGCCTGACATGCGCGAAACGTTCGATTGCATGATTGATTGGCTCTCGGGAGCCATGTGATTAAGCGACGTATGTCTTTTGCAACGTTGATCCTCGAGAATCAATACGGTATCCGTTGCTTTCGGTTGAACTATGTTTTGACAGTTGACAGATTTTTTATAATAATGATAATTTATTACCTACTTGTTTTTCTCCGGGTGAACTTTTAATCGTATTCTTTTTTGATATACAGGGTGTCCCATTTTAACTTGGACAGTAAAATATCTCTAAAACTGAGCTCAGCAGACAAAAATGTTTCAGACAAAAGTTGTATAGTTTTGAGGGAGACATAAAATGGTACCATTGGTTTGATCTTGAAGAGTAATTTAAAAGTCACATGAAGGTTACCTTCAATTTCTTAAATGGAACCTACTATTTTTTGTTACATATTCTTGTAGGTTATCTCGAGAGCTTTCCAAAACACTATAATAAAATAACTTTTCATTGAGTCATTTTCGAGTTATGAGGCTCCAAAGCAGTACTTTGCAGTACTTTGACAAAGTACAAAAGTGGCTGGTGAACATTAGTGGTGAAACTATCCTTAAGAAAATATCCGATTTTTTAAGCTTAGGCGATGGATTTAGTTTGCCGGTAAACTATAATAATAAGAAGGATCGAACCAATTTTGTGTTAGAAAATATACAAAATTTAGAAATCAATTACGCGAAAATTCCAAAAGACATAATAGAAACGACAAGAATTTCATTTGCTGACGTTCTTAAAAGAATTTTATATACAAATAAACACATCACAATTTCAGATAGATATATTTTACAAATGTTTACTCAGACTAAGGAATTTTTACGTAAAAATGATGACATAATGGTGACAAAAGCAGATAAAGGTTAAACTACTGTAATTATAAATAAAAATGAGTATGTGGAAAAAATGGAACTGCTGTTAAGTGATAATATCACGAATAAAAAGCTCAACAAAAATCCTTTAGGACAATTGACTACTAAAATAAATGTCCTTATTAAATCATGGCGAAACAATAAATTGATTAATGATCTAACGTATAAAATTTTTATCACCACTAATGGGAACTTGTCTCGTTGCTATGGTCTGCCAAAAGTTCACAAAACAGAGTATTTATTACGCATTATTGTATCATCATTGCGAAGTCCTATATACAATATGGGTAAATTTATTCACAATATACTTCAACGGTCAAAATTATTAATGAAATCGCATATAAAAGATGGATGGTTCTTTTCTAATAATCTGAGGAACAAGAATATTGAGGACGATGTGACGGCGTTATATACTAACATCCCGAAAGAATTAGTTTTGAGGGCCATTGAAAAACGTTGGGAAGATATTGCGCTGAATACGAAATTTAATATGCCTCAGTTATTACACGCGATTTTCTTTGTGTTAGATTCTACTAGTTTCTCGTTCAACGGACAATTTTTTAAACAAATTTTTGGCAATCCCATGAGGTCTCCTCTTTCACCTATTTTAACAGACTTGGTGATGGACCTTGAAACATATTGTTTGAGTAAATTGAGTTTCGATGTTCGCATTTATTATAGATACGTTGATGATATCTTCGCAATTATTCCACGCTCAAAAGTTCATGACATGATTGATACATTCAATAATTACCACCACCGTTTATTGTTCACGTATGAGGTGGAATCAAATGGATGTATCAATTATTTAAACACAACGATTTTACGAATTAATGGGAAACTCATAACAAATTGGTTTAGAAAAATACGTGCTCAGACAAATATATAAATTATTATTCGAATCATCCTTTGCAATATAAAATAAACACTATCTTCAATCTTGTGGACCATGTAATCTTATTATTAGATAAATAGTTTCATGGTGAGAATATTAACATAAAAATGAAATATTGACGGCAATCGGAGCCTGTGCGGATGTCATGCACAAAAATTAATAAATAGAAATGAGATCTCACATAAAGCTCATTTATTCAATTCTAAACGTTTCGACCCACTTCGGGTCTTCTTCAGTAGCTACAACATACAAAAAATTCAAGAAATCAAAAAGACAGTCATTACAATTAAAAAAAATATAAAAAACACAATAATTCAAGCCGAGTACAAAAGTTTTTATTTTGAATATTAACATAGTTAAAAGAATACTATCGGATAATTGCTTTCCCAAAAATATTGTAGATCGTTGGGTGGAAAAAGACTAAAATTTCTAAAACACGGTTATATCGGCGCCTCTGATTTTAATGAAAGAAATATAGATAGGTCTCCTTTTGTCTCTGTACCATATGTGAATGGTTCAAATCACATAGATAGAATTTTTAAAAATTTAGGATTTAATGTTGTTATACAATATATTAAATAAGTTAAATAGTTTGATAAGGCTTGGAAAAGATAAATTACCTACTGAGAAAAAAACTAAGGTTGTATATAAAATTAATTGTAAAAATTGTAATTGTTCATATATTGGACAAACAAAGAGACACTTAAGCACACAGATTAAAACAATTTCAATAATATTAAAATGCATTCTAGCAATCTGTCGGTGATTAGTAAGCATAAAATGGAACTTGAACATGATTTTGATCGGTCTATGCCAAAAATATTACACAATGAAAAACACATTAGGAAAAGAGAGATTGCTGAAATGTTTTTTATAAAGAAAAACAATAACACCATTAATTTACAAAAGGACACGGAGAAAGTAATATATATGATAAAATAATAAAGGTCGCTTAATCTCTCTTTGTTTGTCAAATAGACTTGACGTGATGTCGATTAGACACCATTCTCTTGAAACTTCTTGAAATTAACAATTTTTCTTCTTTTACAAGTATGCATAAACCTGATTTAACTTTAGATTATTATTAATGAAGTCATGTATATCATGGAATCTTGTTTAATATGTTTGTATAGTTATATCACTTGAGAAGCACTAAAAAGATAGTCGAAACGTTGTGATTGAAGTAATAAAGGAAAATTTGCCAGATTGGTCGAGAGAAAGTTGTTTCAAATTTATAAAGTACAAAATATCTTGTCATGTTATGGGGTCAAGTTGATCCTTAGGTATCATTCCAAGATCAAATCAAATTACCTTGTATATTGTTCAACTTGATCCCATAACATGACAACATACAAGATATTTATTTTGTACTTTATGTCAAAGTACTGCAAAGTACTGCTTTGAAGTCTTATAACTAAAAAATTACTCAATGAAAAGTTATTTTATTATAATGTTTTGGAAAGCTCTCGAGATAACCTACAAAAATATGTAACGAGAAATAGTAGGTTCCATTTAAGAAATTGAAGATTTTAACCTTTATGTGACCTTCAAATTACTCTTCAAGGTCAAACCAATGGTACCATCTTACGTCTCCCTCGAAACCATACAACTTTTGTCTGAAACATTTTTGTTTGCTAGGCTCAGTTTTCGACATATTTTACTGTCCAAGTTAAAATGGGGCACTCTGTATATATACACGAATATCTATTTTAAATGACCGAAATAATTTAACACGATTTAATTATAATAATTTCTCAATTTCAAACAATTATGTAGGAACACGTGAACGGTAGAGAAATAATTTTATCTTAATTATTAGTGCAGAAATTAGATAGTTTATTATAAACAATCGATGTGTATAGTCACGGAGACGAGCAAGCAATGCCTTTCTCGAGGTTTTTCGCACATATTTATGTCCTTGTTTTTTTATTTCTCGAATGTTCTTTAAATTTTCGGTTATCATTTCATCTGTTGAATTCGTCAAGGCAATTGCCGTTATTTTCTTTTATCTGTTTACTTTTACGAGGCAGAGCGAGCTGACTCACACTGTTTTGTTTGTGTTTTTAATAAACTGAATTTGTCCTACGTAAATAACGATTAAGACGGATATAATGTATTATTGAATTCTATGCGCAAAAATTTGTAACGAAGCACCTTTCCCGACGCCACGGATCGGCTCGTCGGTGCCAGGATTCGGGAAGAGGGGAGACTCAGATTTGCAATAACACGCGGTTGTTCTGGTAAAAGTATAGTTTATTCGGGCCACCTTTCAGGGGTTGACCCGTGGTTCAGTCTATCAATACATAGTATCGTATAACGGACGAAACGCGACCAGAAGATACGGACGCGGACACGACTTATTACTAGAATTTACAGATAGGAATATTACGGACGAGACGCGACCAGATTATACGGACGCGGACACGACTTCTAACTAGAATTTACAGATAAGAATATTACGGACGAGACGCGACCAGATTATACGGACGCGGACACGACTTATAACTAGAATTTCCAACGTGGACGCGCGTACGGGCGCCCTGAGAAGGGCGGACTCCGTCGAGCGCCGGTGACTTACGGACAGGACCCGGTGACCGAGAACACTCGGCCTACACGACGAGGACGCTCGTCGGCCGGGATGACTTACGGACGGGACCCGGTGACCGAGAACACTCGGCCTACACGACGAGAACGCTCGTCGGCCGGGATGACTTACGGACAGGACCCGGTGACCGAGAACACTCGGCCTACACGACGAGAACGCTCGTCGGCCGGGATGATTTGGAGTGTGGGATTTGAGGAGTGATCCCTGAGTACGCTCGAGGGACCAGGACGGAACTGGTGGTGAAGCTTCGACTGCGCCGCTCTTTATACCCGACGGGCCACCCCACTCCAAGACTAGCTTGGAGGGGGTCGAGTGACGGGTGGGGGCGAAAAGGCGGATTTCCAACGTGTTCATGTGGTGGCCCCGAAAGGGGCCGTTTACATGAGCGCGGGTGGTTGGTTGGCCATGTGCGGCTAGTGACGGCTAATCGGGCCGTCACAAATTATTCGAGATAAAATATAATTTTTTCTTAAAATAATTCTAATCCTACATTCGGCCGTCCTGATAATCAAATCTGTCCTCAGATTTCGTCTTGATTTATATCGTCATCGCAAAAGTCGTCATTTTCTATCCATGGTTTTATGTGATCAGCAGCTGTTAACGTTTCCATCGGTCCTTCGTGGTCGCCAATTTTTTTAACCACGTATCGATTGTTACGCAAGGTTTTTATTATAAGGCCCTAAGAATTTCGCAGCGCATTTTAAGCTTGGCCTGGTCTATGTTCTCTTAATCGCTACTAAATTGTTCTCGCAATATTGTTTCGCTTCTTTACGCCGCTTATTAAAATTTCGCTTATTTTCTTCTTGTGTGCGCATTATACATTCCCGCGCTCGCTCTCAACTCGTCTCGACCATCGCTGAACATCGATTCTATTTCTTCCTCGATTAATTCTCTTAATTGAGGATTATCTCTTAACCGCATATGCGTACCGAATAACAACTGGAAAGGCGTTTTACCCGTGCTTCGACTCGGTACCGCGTTCAAATATTGTGTTTGATTTAGGTATTTATACCACTCGTCTGTTTTCGGAGCGGTTAACTTTGTCAACACCGGTATCAATGTTTGATTTATCCTTTCGATTTGCCCGAGGAACGCCGGTTGTAATTAACACATGTTTGATATTTTCTTTTTTACAATACTCGCGAAATTTATTTGATGTAAAGGCGGTTCCTCGATCCAAAATTATTCTTCTAGGGTTTCTGAAATTGACTGGTAGTTTATTTAATTTATCTATTACTTCCGATGTACCCGTCGATCGCGTTCCAAAGAGCCATACGAATTTTGAAAACGCGTCACGACAACGAAAATATAATGATATTTTTTTTTTCGTCGAAGAAAGCGGTTCTAGATGGTCGATATGATAAGTCTCGAGAGGTACATGCCCTTTAGCTATCGGATTTAAGTAGCCGTCTAATTTACCTGTCTTTTTGTTTGCTAAAATGCAACTCACACAATTTCGAATTATAGTTTCTTATACGCTACGCATATTAGGGCATCAGTAATTCTGCTTGATTAATGCTTCGGTCTTTTCAGTCGCAAAATGACCATTTTCGTGCGCTTGACGAACTATTTGCGGTTGTAAATATTTCGGGACAATTAGTTGTCGGTCACCTTTATTTTCTTTATATAATAATCTGCCTCTTACCACATATTCGTCGCTCTCTTTTTCGAAAACGGATTTCGACTCAAGGTGTCTACGTGAATCATATTTTTACCCGGACGATGTACGATAGAATAATCAAATTCTTCCAATAGCAAGGCCCATCGAGCGACGCGAACACATAAATCCTTTTTGTTCATGGTTAAAGCAAATGCTTGACAATCGGTCACAATTTTAAAATTAATTCCTAATAAGTATACTCGGAATTTTCGCAGCGACTTTATAATCGCTAATGTTTCCAATTCGTAGCTGGTATACTTTGACTCAGTATCCGTAGTTTTTCCGCTAGCGTAATATATCGGGTGCAAGGCACCATCGTCGTCGCTTTTCTGAAACAGTATAGCGCCGAAACCGTACATTGAAGCGTCGGTATGTAATTCGGTTTCCGCTTTTTGTTTATATAATTCAAATACCGGATTTTGCTTAATATAAATTTTAATTTATCAAAGACTTCTTTTTCCTTAGCGCCGAACTCAAATTTCGCATTCATTTTTAATAGATTATTTAACGGTCAAGCTATTAGTGCATAATCTTTAACGAATTTACGGAAATATCCGGTTAATCCTAGGAAACTCTGTAATTGTTTTACAGTTTTGGGTTGCGGGAATTTCATCACGGCTTCCGTCTTATGCTCGGTCGAACGCGTCGAACCATTTTCTACAATTAAACCCAAAAATTCGACCCTAGTTTGTAAAAATTTGCACTTCCGCCAATTTATATTTAATCCGAATTTCTCCGCTACTCTCAAAACTTTTTTAAGATTTGTCAACGCGGTCTCAAAATCTGTCGATGGAATAATTAGATCGTCTACGTAAGTTAGAACCACGCCATTTTTTATCAGTTCCCAAAAGATTCTATTTATAAATCGCTGGAATACTGCCGGAGAGTTGCACAATCCGAAAGGCGCGTATAAAAATTCGTACTGTCCGTCCAGTACTACAAAAGAAGTGTACTTCCTGCTCTTTTTTTCTATCGGCACGTGAAAGAAACCGTTTTTCAAATCAATCGTACTGAATATTGACGCTCCCTGCAATGCGTCTAATTGATCATCAATTAATGGGAGTGGATAACTATTCTTCAGTATTTTTTTATTTAGTTGAAACCGGTTCATTGTCACCCAATACAATAGTAATTTATAATCTGTCTCACAATTTTGCACGGGATTATATTTAATAATTATGTCGCTTACAACATTTTTATGCTCGGTCGTCAAATATGATAAATCGATATTACTAGTTTCGCTTTGTACTTCAATATTAAATATTTCAGGCACATTATTCTCCGCTCGAGTCTCCGCACTAGGTTTTCGCACCGTAATATTTCCTTCTTCGACATATAGATTAATTTTATTTATCAAATCGGTACTATTAAGTAAATCATAATGTAGTTCGTTCGGCACTACTTATGTCAAGTAACATTCGCCGTCAATTTTTATTTCAATCTCAAATTGTCCTTCAGTTTTAAAATCTTCTGCGCTTATGCCGCGAAACACGATCTCATGCTGAGTCAAATTTGGTGATTTTATCTTTAAATATTGATTTTCGCGAATTAATGACAAGTCGCTTCCCGTATCAATTAAGGCGATTAAATCTTTATTATTAATTGTTACGTCTTTCAAATATTTTCGCTCCGGCTTCATGATATTACACATATTTTTAATTTCGCTAATTTTATTCTTTCTTTTTTTGCAATTTGCCGCGATATGTCCGAACTCTTTACACTCAAAACATCGAGTACCTTTTGATTTAGACGGACAGTCAGCAGCTCGATGCCCTTGGGCTCCGCAATTATGACATCGCATCGCACCTTTTGTGGCCCCTGAATCCTCTCTCTCGGTACGGCCCTGGGTGCATCGCTCCCTTCCGTTTCCCTGGACTCCGGGCTGATTTCTTCCTCGTAGCGTCACCCTCTGGAATGCCTCGAGCAACGCTTTTCTCGTCCTCAGCCGCTGCACTTGTGCCTGGTCTTGCAGATTCGGGTCCGAAATCCCCTCGATAATGTATTCGGCCATCTCGTCTTCCTCGATTCTAATTCGGTTGCCTATGATCACCTTCTGGTGTAAATACTCATTGAAAGTTTCATCTTTACGCCAGATACGCTGCTCGAACTGCTTCCTCATATGCACCTTTCCCAACTCGTGAAAGAACATATTTCTCATCTTGAGTAACAGCTCGTCAACAGCGATCTCGGTGTATGTCGGGTCGGAGTGAAACCACTTCTGCGCTCTGCCTTTTAGCCGCGCTCTGATTAGAATCTTCGTTAAATTGTTCGTCAAATTGTATGCATTTCTTAGGGATCCGACACGCTTCTCCCAGGCTTTTAATGTGCCGCTATCACCCTCAAAATATCCTAACAGACCCGCAATTGCGTTGATGTTCGTCACGCCGGCCTCAGTACCGCTGGGTTTCTCACCGTTGCATTGTCTCTTTGCTCGTCTCCATTGATATTCATGTTTTGCGTGCGTCTTAGCAGTTCATTTTCTCGTCTCATCAGCTGCAGCTCTCACTCCATCAACTGGTTTTCCTTCCGACACAAGTCCATCTCTTGCTGCAGATATTCGATGTTAGTGTCATTCGCGCTCGATTCGTCCATATTACCGTCGCTCTCGCGCTGCACTTCCTTCATCTCGTTAAGCATACGCGATATCAAATTTCCTGCTGGATCCTTCTCAAAAAGTCTGGCGATCAATTCAGTTTTCACACCAGTCGTCGACAAGTTCATTGCTCGCAGTATCTCCTTTACTTCGTTGACGGTGAAAGCATTTGCATCTTGTTCTGCACTCGCCATTTTCTCTTGTCGTCAAAGTTTCACGCAATTTATCAAAGTCAAAAATTGTCAAAACTCTCGATTTTACGCTTCAACCGATCACTGCCCCCCGCAACGTCAACTTGCGTCGATCCCGGCTGAGCCCCCAAAAATTGTAGGAACACGTGAACGGTAGAGAAATAATTTTATCTTAATTATTAGTGCAGAAATTAGATAGTTTATTATAAACGATCGATGTGTATAGTCACGGAGACGAGCAAGCAATGCCTTTCCCGAGGTTTTTCGCACATATTTATGTTCTTGTTTTTTTATTTCTCGAATGTTCTTTCAATTTTCGGTTATTATTTCGTCTGTTGAATTCGTCAAGGCAATTGCCGTTATTTTTTTTTACCTGTTTACTTTTACGAGGGAGAGCGAGCTGACTCACACTGTTTTGTTTGTGTTTTTAATAAACTGAATTTGTCCTACGTAAATAACGATTAAGACGGATATAATGTTTATTGAATTCTATGCGCAAAAATTATTCGAGATAAAATATAACTTTTTCTTAAAATAATTCTAATCCTACAATTATAAATAATTTTTTTTGTTGTCTTTAAATTATTTTTGTTTTGGTAACTTTTTAGTGATGAAAAAAATGATGATGAAGTTATTATGACGTCATTATGAGTTTTATGTTCTACCTAGATATAGTGAAGAGGTATTTTTTTATTTGATATAATTATATGTGCTTACAATTAGTTAATTTAATACGATTTAATTTTTACTTTAAAATTAGTTATTTTTTAAAGCAATAAAACTTAATAATAACCTTTTTTGTTGAAACATTTTTTTCATCTCTGAATGCCATTACTTTTTTCTATAAGATCTTAAACATTGGACAGTTAAATCTTTTATTAACAATTAACTTTTAATAAGAGATATTCTATCATAAATTTGTCTATTATTAAAATAATGATAAATGAGAAAGTTTGGCCATGTGTGAAAAGATTTTTTGATATCTTCATCATCGTGATCGTCATCTTACGTATTGCGATTGGCATAGTCATTCGCTATAGGAAGAGTATAAGAATCGAAATTCGAAGAGTGATATTGTTCCTCGTTACATCACCCTCCCCCTTATTGGATGCCTCAATTTGAAGGCATCTATTACATGCGGACCTCAGTGGATGTGACGGACATAGCAGAGTTCTCCGCAACGCGAGAATCGAAGGATCCATTGGCCGTGCTCGACGGAACGGACTTTATATCGCCGCGAGACGTGCAGGGAAAAGTGTGGGATCTCAAAGATGATCCTCAGGACGACTTGGCAACGAATCGGCGGCGGAGGTGTTGAGTCGGTGGGTATTAGGAGAATCGGCTGCGTCTCCATAACTGTCTCCGGTTCCTCTCTCGGTGTGGGTGCCGGGTGTCGTTTCGGCGGCAGCGGCGGCGGCTGCAGCATTATTTCCCTCTTTCTTTGTTGCTGGCAATCTGACCGCTGGATCACGGTGCCCACACGTGCAGGTCGGAAGGGCGTCGGCTTGGCTACTGGTGTCGGTGGCCAGGTGATCGGTGCAGTCGCCTGCAGAGGGTCGTCTTTGGAGGAACTCGTCGATCTCGGTGATAACGTCGTCTTTCTCCATAGTGATACTTTCTGGTAGCCAGGTAGCAAGTGGAGTGCTTAGTTATTATCGCCCTCGTAGCGATGTGAACCTAAAATACGACTTTAAAAAAAGTAAAAACTTATAACATATATCGTTTGTACTTGTTTGTACCGTTCTTTATTTCGTTTGTACCACAAAGGGTTAAAAAATACGAGGGGTTGAAAATAGTCAGAACCCAACTTTAAGATATCTTAATTTGTTTGACGCTATTTGACAGAGAATCGTTTGCATCCGTTTATACCACTTTTCATTTCATTTGTACCTCTACGGGGATGGAAATACGGGGTATTTAAAATTCGCGAAAGAGGTAAGTTTACTATCTTTTAAGATATTTTAAGTCCGTAAACGGGGCCTGCTTCCAAATTATTTGTACTCGTTTATACCACATTTCATTTTGTTTATACTCCTACAGAGGTGGAAATACGGGATATTTAAAATTTGCGAAAAGGATAAATTTGCTATCTTTTAAGATATTTTAAGTCCGTAAACGATGGTTGGTTCCAAATTGTTTGTACCTGTTTGTATCACTTTTTATTTTGTTTGTACCCCTACGAGGATGGAAATACGGGATATTTAAAATTCGCGAAAGGGGTAAGTTTGCTATTTTTTAAGATATTTCAATTCCGTAAACGGGGGCTGCTTCCAAATTGTTTGTACCCGTTTGTACCACTTTTCATTTTGTTTGTACCCCTACGGAGGTGGAAAGACGGGGTATTTAAAATTCGCAAAAGAGGTAAGTTTGCTATTTTTTAAGATATTTGAATTCCGTAAACGGGGGCTGCTTCTAAATTGTTTGTATCTGTTTGTACCACTTTTCATTTCGTTTGTATCCCTACGAGGGTGGAAATACGGGATATTTAAAATTCGCGAAAAGGATAAATTTGCTTTTTCAAGATATCTCAATTCCGTAAACGGGGACTGCTTTCAAATCGTTTGTACTTGTTTGTACCATTTTCTATTTCGTTTGTTAAACATAATTTCTTATCACAGTAATACTTGACAAAATTACCATAAATCTGTTGTATTGGATTCCTACGCTTAGTGTAATCCAGAACTAACGCCGAGGACGTGGTAGGATTTTAGTTCCGTTTTTTATTTTTTATTTATTTTATTTTAATTTTTTTAATTTTTTTAATTTTTTTTAATTTTTTTAATTTTTTTAATTTTATTTAATTTTAATTTTTATTCAAAATTTTTTATTTTTAAATTTTTTTATTTAATTTAATGTTTTTTATTTTTATTGGAAGAAATTGTTTATTATTATTAAGCATGCAATGGATAAAATGCATGCAGTCAATAAAATTAATAAATCATATGATATTTCTTTAAACATGTCCTAAATTTATAATGCAGAAAATTTTTGTGCTTTTACTGCGACGTGAACCTGAAGTCCGATTTTACAAGATTAAAAAATTAGTAACATAGATTGTACTTCGTTTATATAAATGAAGTAGAAGCAGTCTGTCAATAATTTTTAATTTTAGTGAAGTTGTATTCCAGGTTTACATCGCTTTGTTTTACGTCTCTTGTGCCTTTGTCATTTACGTTTGTTAACCGTACATTAAAATATCAATTTTTCTTTTTTGTCAATTTTTGTTTATCAATTTTTCTTTGACAATACTCTCGCTGTTATTAAGAGTGGTTTTTTATTGGCACATAGGTCGTTATGAATTTCTCACCGTTCTGTTATTCGACGAATGTACGCTACGTAGTGTCCTACACAGTTTGGATCTGAAGTGCTAATATATTCAATAACAGAAACTATAATTTAATCTATAATTTAATTCTCCAACTACTAGTTTTGAAGGAATTTGTGACATTGTGAATACCCCTGACCAGATTTCATAGCCCATATTTGCGGCAAGCTTTATCCATTGTAAACATTCAATGTCGATGAAAAGATGATACATCGTTACATCCACATTGAATACAATTCTTATGAAACGCAGGAGACATTTTCTCGTTGATAAAAGCTTCAAGAGCCTGCCTACCTTTCTCATAGAAAGGCTTCGTATTTATATCAATAACCGGGCGATTATCAATGACATTATGAGAACAGTTTTGACATTGTTGCAAGATTTGAAATGATGGTTCATCGTTCAATAACTTTAAAGAAATTAAGTTACTAATATTATAGTGACAATCCATTTGATTATTTTGTATAGTAAATATATTGCTTAGTAGTGTCGATCGTTTCTTGTATGTTTGAATTGTTACTCCATAAGTTGAGAACGTTCTTATAAAATCATAAAACTCGTTCTTTGCAACTGTAACATAATCGTGATAATTGGCCCAATCTCGATAATTTGCTAATACTGCGCTAGTGAATCAAATGAACATGTGTTATAAAAAGTCACGTCTTTTTTTCCTACGCGGACTCGTCCTAACAATTGTCCGTTTTTCAGTAACGGTAGGTTAACGTTTTTACTAGGTTTCTCGAGAACGTTTTCAATATCCGGACATGGAATGAGATATTTTCCACGTTTCGATGCTTTTATTTTTATTTTATCTGTCGGGAGATTATTAGGGTCGAATTTCAGCTCATTATTATCAACTGTTGAACTTGAAATTGCATATTTTTCTCATTTTTTATTTGTAATTTGATCGAACAATTTAGTTTTTGGCAAATTTTTCCCATTTTTCTTCTTCATGTAAAAATAAATAAGCATTTTCAATGCTTTCTGTGATCATCTCAGAAAACTCATCCGATTTCTCGATTTCATGAGATTTCAAGACTGTATCAAGTTCCATGAATTCATCAAAATGTGAGATATTGTCGAGTTCTCCGATTTCGTCACATTTTGAGATTTCTTCTGCTTCTAATGCGTCGTTAATTTTCGAAATCATATCGAGTTTTGAGAACTCATTAGGTTTTGATGTATCCGATTCCAAAATTTTCAATGTGGGTATATAATCGAGTTTCAAAATTTTATTTGCTGCAGTAATTATATGAGATTTACTGATAGTAAATTCGTAAGCAGCGTTCAAAAGTTTTTCGGTACTGGAAATCGATTGATTGTATATGTTTGATCATGAATTTGTCAACTTGAAGGTTTCGGTCATCATTTAAAGTCAGGTGTTTTAGTTCATTAAAATATTCCTCGCTTCGTGATGAAGTTGCAATAGTTGGTGCCATTATACATGTCCAGAGAGTAAAATGTTTGCTTATTCTTAACAGATTTTTCGCGAAATTTGGATACTAATATGGATTTGGACGGTCACTTGTTTGAGCGGTCCATTTACAATTATTTTCGAGTTCTTGTAAAAAAGTTTCTAATTTTCCAGTTATGTCAAACTCGGAAGCTTCCAGACTCATTACAAAATCATCATCAGAATTATTACATTATCTTTATGATTTATTTCTTTTTTATGATAACATTAATTTCTTTTATAAATTCACTTTCGTTCACCGATTTAATGTTTTGAAGCAGTCGGTTTTGAGCACTAAAACAGCTATCATTTGAATTTACGTTTTCGGTCTCTGAAAAAGCTACTGTTAAAATATCGTGTAATAAATTTTTAAATCGTTCAAGTGTTTTGCATTTTGCGAGAAGTCCAATGCATCGAAAGTGTATGCGCGAACGCGTGAAGGAGAGCGCGTATTTGAAGGCCGAAAAGAATTGATCACCCTTTAAAAAATAACACAGAGTTTACTTTAACACAGTTTAGACGATACAGTAATTTTACAAAAGTTCCAGTAGATAAGCCCAAATCGATTTCCAAGTGCGTGTGCGGTTAATAATTGCGGTAATTTCTAAGCGGTTTGGCAGCGGTTGTACGTACTAAGACTCGAGAGACTAGCCCCGCAATTTTGGTGGGCGCTTCTTTTATCGGTGCGGTACTGAAGCCCCACTAATTTTTACTTCACCAATTAATTTCGTTTGTTTAAAAATGTTCGAAGGTGACGCGAGGGCGCCTGTCTTTATTGGCCGCCCCGTAATTTACGCGAAACAAGCACGCACCTGACATGCGCGAAACACTCGATAGCGGGATCGATTGGCTTTCGGAAGCCACGTGATCGAACGGCGCATGTCTATTACATCGATAATCAATGCAGTAATCGTTGCTTTCGGTTGAGCAATGTTGTTGTTATTGACAGCTTGTTAGGATAATCCTGATTTATCGCCTACTTGTTTATATCGGGCGAGCCCTTTTTTCCGCGGTTTTTTCGCATATTCATGTAAGAAAATATCGATTTTTAGACTGAAATTACAGACTTAAATAATTATATTAATTTTCTTCTCAATTTCGAACAGAAAGAAAAATTCTTTTACCCGTGTATGCGTATTATGGCAGCATTTCCAACGAGTGATAAGCTTGATGAGATGCGCGATATAGATTCGTATACAGCAACGGGATTTCGTAAAAATACTCTTTCCTTCGGCAATCGCAAAAGATCTATTGACATACGTATTGAGATCAGTTGTTTCGAAGGCCAAGCTAGCAGCATTTAAAAGCGCCAAAGCATAGTCGGTAACAATTTCTTTAGGACATGGTACGCCAGAACGCAACCATTCACGTAATCAGTAAGTTAAGATAATTTTGCAACGCCTGTTGCGAAAGTTCGATTTTCGATTGCTGTTTAGCGTGCGGAAAATGGCTTATTTCTCAACGATTCAATGTATGCCTTACTTTACCACACTAGTGCGAGAAAAGCATCTTTATTATTTACATTACCGCACTAGTGCGGTAATGTGTTACTATGGTTACACTTTACCGCATTAGTGTGGAAAAAATCATCTTTCTTCTCGATTGACATAA
The DNA here is from genome assembly GCF_048542155.1 of Nylanderia fulva. Lineage (NCBI taxonomy): Eukaryota > Metazoa > Arthropoda > Insecta > Hymenoptera > Formicidae > Nylanderia > Nylanderia fulva. Next base: position 155,063 of record NW_028189464.1, on the reverse strand, counting down.
CAAACTTGAACGTAACGAAATTCACGCGAGACAAAACATCAATTTGTTATAACCTTCACTATTCAAGAAGGATTAAATGGATAAAAGAAACGAGTATTCAAGACCGTCCATGCCGTTAGAACTTATAGAAGGAGCTGAACCTGCAATGAAGACTTTATTACCGAAAAAATTAAGAGATAAGTACATGAGTAAAAACATCTCAAATCAAACTTTCGCGATAGCCATTACAATACTATATTGTGTATCAAGTGCGGAAAGTTGACAATTGGTCACGAGTGCGGGGGATGGACGCACGCGCCTTCGGCTCGTGCGTCCATCCCCCGCACTCGTGACCAATTGTCAATCCGCACGTGATACACATACTATTTTGTATTACAAGTGCAGGCAAAGTGACTTTGTTGCGCGTTTTCTGTGCGCGAGGCGGCCGATTGCACGCCGCCATCTTGCCGCGGCACGGTGGAGGAATAGCCGTGTTCAATACATTGCCTATGGCTTGAGCCGTATACAATGACTTTTAACGCGGCTCAGCCGTAGATAATGGCTTTGAACGCGGCTTATTTACTCACCGCGTCGCCGCTAGATGGCGGCGGGGGAAATCAGCCACTTCCCGCACAGAAAACATGCACCGAAAGTGCCACTTTGCTTGCACGTGTAATACAAAAAATATTGTATGTGGCATGTACGGAGAACAACGAATACATCGCACAAAGTTACCACATTCGCCTTAGCTTATGATGCATTCACACTTGTACTCGTGTGAATGCATTATAAGTCTTCGACTTATGCGACAATTTTACGCGCAATGTAATTTGTTATTTTCCGCACTTGTCACAAGACTATTGTATCATGCTTTTCTGAAATTATCTGAACAACCAGCATGATTTTTGTATCAAATGGAATTACACTCTGATAAAGATATATTGTCGAACTTGATCCATCCGGCTTTGTAATTTTTCGAATAATCGAACCCGTCGCATCTATACTTAGGCTACCAACTTTTGACATGTGTTTACAATATTTCTTATAGAGAAAGATTTGTTCCGGACTCCAGTACATTGCGAAGAATTTATCGATTCCAATTTCTCGAATGGTCCCTATAAATTCGGGACGATATTTTAATTCACGCACTGATTCAAGGAGATCAACGCCTTTATGAAGCCCTAATTCTCGATCGCTTTCCGTTTGCTTTGCCTTGCGTAAAACATCTTTGTTGTACAAATACGCAGGAACTTTGTCGCCAAAATCCATGAGCTCATTAGCCTTCTGTCTACGCCAAGCATATGTCGACTGAGCAATAACTTCTTTAGCAACTCGTTTTTTGTTTTCTCCTCGCAATTGACGTTTCCTTTTATGCTCAATATGCTTTGTGTATCTTGTTGATACTTATAGTGTGAGTCCATCTTCGGTTGTCCAAGACATATAAATTAATTCCAACACCACACTCAGTACATAAACCTTTAATCCACAAGAATGGTTCCCCGGGAGTCTCGTTAACTTTCGGATTTTTAAAACCATAACAGCATAGTAACTTAAGTTCTCGCCACAACTGCTCCTGAAGTACATTGATCCAGCTCAGTCGTAATACTTTGTAATTTCTATCCTTATACAATACATCACGCACTCGGATATTATTCCAGTCATCGCCTGAAATAGTGATTGTCACTCTAAGTGATGGTAATAATGATTCATTGGATGTATCCATTGACCCATTTGAGTTACAACTGGAATTCTTTTCCGAAATTGATATTTCGGTATTTTGCTTAGTGTCATGCCATTTCCTGAACATATCTTGGATTTTGTGGTCATTTCTAGAAATGTACAAGTACATGTGCTTTGCCGACATTTTGTTCTGCATTTTTACGACTACATCATTCCAAATGTCTTGTGTTAACGGTTTCAGTTTTCTGATATCATCCAAAAACTTTATGTCTTTTATTGCATCAAAAATAATATCGACAGAAAATTTTGCCGTGCGCGGAATTTTCACGGCTCTCTCTGTATATTAATTAAATAACGAAACTTAGATTTCTTAAATCAGTAAAGTTTTCCGGTTAGAGTTAGATGACTAAAACAGCTAAAGTTTCTGCGGTTCCGAAATGATAGAGTGAAATTTATATTATGTACGAATTAATAAAATTCTAGACTAATTAATAAAATGAAACGATTATGAATAAACTAAAAAAACCGGTCAACAAAATTGATCAAATAAATGATAATCCTTAAGAGTCGCCAGTAATAAATAATAAAAATCTCTCCTCCAATTTTAAAGTCGACCAGACTGGCAATAATTTATTTTAAATAATTAGTTTAATTTACAACGTTTCGGCTGTCATTGCAGCCCTTTTCAAGTAATCTATAAACAATTATATACATATAAATATACTCTTAATGCGCTTAATCATACAAATAATTATAAATTTACAAAAATATATATGTTTACATACCAGATTAATACAATAAATCATATTTACAGCAAACCCCGACAAAATTAACCATTGTTTTGATGAACAATGTATAACTGACAGAAGTAAGCCCGAAATAAATAGATGTTGACTGTTAGCAGAAAACTTAGTCACTACGCGTTGAGGAAATAGAAAACCAAAGTACAGTGTCTTTCGCAATTTTTAAACCGTCAATACAAAGTCAAATACATAAATAAATAAATATGTAACATGTGACAATATAATATATTAAATAGCTTCAAGAACGCGATCATAAATCCCACTGAAATTCTCCGTATCTTTTTGTAAATTAATGCTTTTTCTTTGGTTTTTTATATAGAACATTTCTGCTATTTCTCTTTTTCTTGTTTGTTTTTCTTGATGCAGAATCACAGGAGAATCCCAGCGGAACTCATGATCGTTGCAAGTCCGATGCAAACTAACAACTGAGTGTGATGTCGTGTCTTTTTTGATGTTATTTTTATGTTCCTTAATACGTGTTTCTAAATGTCGCTTTGTTTGTCCAATTCAAACGTAAACTTTAGTCGAGTGTGAAAACTATTAAAAATCGTAAGCATATCCTCCACTTTACATTTCGGAATAATTGAAAAAATGTCATCAACATATCTGAAATAACAATGGGGCTCAAAATCCAATTGACGCAAACAATACGATTCCAAATCGTCCATAACCATATCAGACAAAATTGGAGACAAAGGAGACCCCATAGGCGAACCGAAAACCTGCTCGTAAAATTTTCCATCAAAAACAAAACTAGTCGAGCGCATAACCGTGTCAATAGCATGTAAAAACTGTGCAATGTTAAATGAAATAGCAAGAAAAAGAGAAATAGCAGAAATGTTCTATATAAAAAACCAAAGAAAAAGCATTAATTTACAAAAAGATACGGAGAATTTCAGTGGGATTTATGATCGCGTTCTTGAAGCTATTTAATATATTATATTGTCACATGTTACATATTTATTTATTTATGTATTTGACTTTGTATTGACGGTTTAAAAATTGCGAAAAACACAGTACTTTGGTTTTCTATTTCCTCAACGCGTAGTGACTAAGTTTCCTGCTAACAGTCAACATCTATTTATTTCGGGCTTACTTCTGTCAGTTATACATTGTTCATCAAAACATTGGTTAATTTTGTCGGGGTTTGCTGTAAATATGATTTATTGTATTAATCTGGTATGTAAACATATATATTTTTGTAAATTTATAATTATTTGTATGATTAAGGGCATTAAGAGTATATTTATATGTATATAATTGTTTATAGATTACTTGAAAAGGGCTGCAATGACAGCCGAAACGTTGTAAATTAAACTAATTATTTAAAATAAATTATTGCCAGTCTGGTCGACTTTAAAATTGGAGGAGAGATTTTCAAAATTGATAAAGCAAGAAAGAAATAAAGTGAAAAGTGAAAAGTATTAAAAGTTTAGTAAATATGAAAAAGATCGCATAATTTTTGGCGACAGCAGATGGTAGATGCAATATCAGCGTCGAGAGATTGTAAGGCTTCGTAATAGTATAGATGTAGAAGGTGCTCTAGAAAAAAGTGCAAAGACGCTTATGCAAATGAACTTAGTTAATGTAAAGATGACAAAGGAGTCATTGCAAGCACATTAGATAAACAAAAGTGCACAGAAACTGCGCTGTGCGGAAGCAGTTATGCCAATTTCGAAACGCTGTCCATCATCATGCATGGAGAGCATATGACGCTGTCTATGACGTTGAGCGGCAGCAAGCACGTTCACAGATTTGAAATACCTTTTAATACGACTGATGCGAACCTGGCGTTTAATTTTATAAAAAAAATTAATTATATAGTTATAAATTTAACGTATAAGACGGGCAATAAGAGCCAAATCGCGGATGACAATGCGTTATCCTAACGAAACTAAACTATTTTTTTCGTTAGAATTAAATCCCGGTGCACAAGGCACCACAAATTTTACTTGGACACGGCCAAGATTTTAAAATATGAAATAATCTCATATTTGAGATTTAATTTCAATACCCCTTTAACCCCCCTACGGAAATAAATGAATGCAAGAGAAAAATATAGATCCGAAAGTCGCTGAATCGGGAATCGAACCCGAGACCTTTCGCTTGCCGGGCGACTGCTCTTCCATCTGAGCTATTCAGATCCCTTCGATTCTATACTTTTCTCTGTTATATATATATTAATGTTGGTAAACAAACGCCTTTAAGCCAGCGTGTATAAATTAAGAGTTTAACAAGGCTCTGTAATATAAATATAAATTTAACGTATAAGACGGGCAATAAGAGCCAAATCGCGAATATCTTAAAAATAGCAAACTTATACTTTTCGCGAATGTTAAATACCCCCGTATTTCCACTCCCGTAGGGGTACAAACTTAATGAAAAGTGGCATAAACGGGTACAAACGATTTGGAAGCAGCCCCCGTTTAGGGAATTGAAATATCTTAAAAAATAGCAAACTTACCTCGATCGCAAATTTTAAATATCCCGTATTTACACCCCCGTAGGGATACAAACGAAATGAAAAGTGCTACAAACGGATACAAACGATTTGGACGTAGCCCTTGTTTACGGAATTGAAATATCTTAAACAATAGCAAACTTACCCCTTTCGCGAATTTTAAATACTCTGTATTTCCACCCCCGTAGGGGTACAAACAAAATAAAAAGTGCTACAAACGAGTACAAATGATTTGGAAACAGTCCCCGTTTACGAAATTGAAGTATCTTAAAAAATAGCAAACTTACCCCTTTTGCGCATTTTAAATATCCCGTATTTACACCCTCGTAGGGATACAAACGAAATGAAAAGTGCTACAAACGGGTACAAACGATTTGGAAGCAGCCCCCGTTTAGGGAATTGAAATATCTTAAAAAATAGCAAACTTACCTCGATCGCGAATTTTAAATATCCCGTATTTACACCCCCGTAGGGATACAAACAAAATGAAAAGTGCTACAAACGGATACAAACGATTTGAACGTAGTCCTTGTTTACGGAATTGAAATATCTTAAACAATAGCAAACTTACCCCTTTCGCGAATTTTAAATACCCCGTATATCCACCCCGGTAAGAGTATAAACAAAATGAAAAGTGGTACAAACGGGTACAAACGATTTGGACGTAGCCCTCGTTTACGGAATTAAAATATCTTAAAAAATAGCAAACTTACCCCTTTCGCGAATTTTAAATATACCGTATTTCTACCTCCGTAGGGATACAAACGAAATGAAAAGTGCTACAAACGAGTACAAATGATTTGGAAGCAGCCCCTGTTTACGGAATTGAAATATCTTAAAAAATAGCAAACTTACCCCTTTTGCGAATTTTAAATACTCCGTATTTCTACCTCCGTAGGGGTACAAACAAAATAAAAAGTGCTACAAACAAATACAAATGATTTGGAAGCAGCCCCCTTTTACGGAATTGAAATATCTTAAAAAATAGCAAACTTACCACTTTTGCGAATTTTAAATACCCCGTATTTCTACCCCCGTAAGGGTACAAACGAAATGAAAAGTGGTACAAACGAGTACAAACGATTCTTTGTCGCGAATAACGTTAAAAAAATTAAGATATCTTAAAGTGGGGTTTTGACTATTTTTAACCCCTCGTATTTTTTAACCCTTTGAAGTACAAACGAAATAAAGAGCGGTACAAACAGGTACAAACGAAGTACAAACGATATATGTTATAAGTTTTTACTTTTTTAAAGTCGGGTTCCAGGTTTACATCTTTGGGCGGTTCGGTTGTCAGATCGCGCTGCTGGTGGTCCTCTGTTCTCGTGAACTCTTATTTGTAATTAAGATATGCCGGCATAAATTTTGTGGCGTCATGATAGGCGGTGTGGTATACGAATTGCAGCGCGGTGATATGTGCGTCCCAGTCGCATGCCCAACAAACTCGCTGATTATGGTTTTGATTGAGCGATTCGTCGATTCCACGGGATTGCAATGTGGAGCGCGCACCGGTGTAGTCCGATGTTCGATTGAGAAAGCTTCCATACATCAACTGGCCGGATATTAGTTGCGTCCCGTTGTCTGACAAGATAATTTTTGGGGCACCGTGACGCAGAATGATCTGATCGGTGATCGCTCGTGTGACGACGCCGGCGGTGGCCTTTCATAGCGGCGCCAATTCGATCCACTTCGTGAAGCGATCCTCTATCACAAAGAGCCACGTATGTTCTTGGCGGGAACGGGGCAGAGAGCGTGCGGATGCCGCGCCGGTCGACTACGTGGCCGAGGTACTTCAAGTGGTCGACGCAAAATTTGCATTTATCCCAGTTGAGTCGTAATTTCACGCAACGTAACCAGCGGAAAACCTCCCTAAGCAGTTCGAGATGTTCGAAGAACGTGCTGCTGATGACGATGATATCGTCTAAGTAAACAAACACGTGCAGCTCTAGCTTGGGGCCCAGAATGGTATCGAGCAGTCTTTGGAAATTCGCGGGTGCGGAATGCAGGCCGAACGGCATTACTTTAAATTGAAATAATCCCCGTCCAGGGACAGTAAACGCGGTAATTGGGCGGCTTTCCGGTGTTAATGGTACTTGTCAATACCCGCTTTTGAGATCAAGCGTTGTTAAGTAGCGCGCTCCCCGTATTTTGTCCAAAGTCGCTAAAATCTGGGACAACGGATATACGTCTTTCTCGGTGACGTCATTTATCCGGCGAAAGTCGATACAGAATCGATGCTTGCCATCTTTCTTTCTAACTATCACAATCGGCGAGCTCCACGCGCTTCGCGAGGCCTTGATAATTCTTTCCTTTTCCATTTTGGCGATTTTGTTATCGATAATGGCCTGCATCGCCGGATTACGCAGCAGGTACATTTGCTTAATCGGCGTCAGATCTTTAAGCCGAATACGATGCTGGGTGATCTCCGTGGGTCCCCTAACCTGAATGAACAACGCGAGTTTGGTTGCGAGAAATTCGGCGAGTTATCAATCCTCTTCCGGGGTTCGCGGGGCAAGCTCGCCGGCGGAACTGCATTTCGGTGACCTCGCGACGCGAGTGTTACACGGCGGTGGCAAAGCCAATTCCGTTTGGCTTCACGAGTCAATGCCGATCAACATTTCGCTCTCTAACGACGGCAGAATGGCGAATTCGTGGTGGTAGATTCGACCTTGCAACTGCACGGACAGCGTGATCGCGTCGGATATTTCCGCGTGGGTGCCATCGGTGAGTTGCACTTAATCGACGCCCGTGTGATCGCGATACCCCCACGTCCGGACGGTGTCGGTAGTCGCGGTATTTACGAAGGATACTTCCGATCCGGAGTCGAGAAGTGCGGTGAAGTTCCGCTTGTTAATACGGACGGTGACGTGGGGTCGCGGTGTAAACTTTACGTCGCGGAAGCATTGGGGCGAACGTCGGTCCGTACGACCTCGGCCCCTTTCGCGTTTCCCGGTGTCGGTGGCTGACATTAATTTGTCAAAACCCCGCGGCCACACTGAGAGCAAAATTTCTTCGTGGAGCGCCGGGAATCGAAATGTGTATGTTCTCGCTGTTTGCACCGCCAACACTGCGCGATTATATACCGCTGCTACAGTCGATATTTCGAGGGCGGTTCTTTCAGCTTCCCGGAGCTCTTTCCGTTGCCGCTCGAACTCCGCGAGTCGTTCGTGCAGCTCGGTGATGCCGCTTACATCGTCGATTCGGACGTAGATTTTATATTTCGAATCCACATTATCATAGATCTGGTCGAGCTGCTTCGGTCGCGAAAATCCGCCGGCGCGGCGCATCAACGTCATTATCGCCGTGATGTACGTTGCGAAATTCTCGTCGGGTTTCTGCTGTTCCATAATCTCGCGTCGTAACGTGACGCAGTACATCGTGGTAGGTACTGGTTCCGAAAGTCGATCTCGAAATCAGCCCACGAATTCCATTCGTCGCGCGTGTTCCGGTACCACAGCAGTACATCGCCTTTAAGTAATCCCGGTAAAGCTTTCAGCAATTGCGCGGCGGAGAACCCGTACCCGGTGTTTAGTTCTTGAATCCACTCAAGGAAGGTGACGGGATCGCGGCAAAATGACAACCCCATTTCCGAATTTGGTTTATGACCTTTGCATTGTCGCGCAGAACTGTTTCCGTATCATGCGCGCCCGGCGATGGTGTCTATTCAATCAAATAAAAGGCCACGAGACTGTTGCTGGCTTCTCCCTCCGCCGTCGCAAATTCCGTCGAATGCTCCGAGACGTATCGACTCGTCCGTTTCTGTAACTCATCGAGGGATCCCGCATCGTCAAGACCGCTGGCGGCGACGACTGCCACGAGTTGCTCTTTAGGGAGCAAATAACCACTGTGGCATGGTTTACAGGCAAGAATCACGCTCCGCTTATTACAGGTAAATATGTACAAAAAGAAAACTACCGTGGGTTCTGTGTACGGTCGGGGCAGGTCCCTGTTCGGGCGCCAAATGTAACAGCCTCTTTCGCGAGGGCTCGAACGACCTAGCTGGGATCAAAGCTCGTGAAAGGGGTCAACAGAACACCGCGGTTTAATATTAAAATAAACTGAATTTATATTTATTTAAAGACAAAAAAAATAAAGTAATATAAGGTAATAATATAATAGAATACAATTGCTTACAAAGGCGGAACTAATATATACGCAAATAAGAAAAGACAAGTAATACAACCACAAATAACCGGTGCAAGAGACGTGAGACGTATATGACACAACAGAAAACGGAAGTATAACCATACGATAATTCCGGTAGGCGCACAGATTTAATCGGTCGGGCGAAATCGGTGTACATATTTCTATTACTCGATGCGAACTATTAATATGACCACAAGCGCGGGGTCGGTTATCCTTGCGAGTAAGGGTACGACGATAATGACCGCGGGATCAATTTCGGAGGTAATGGGTAAACCGTGAATATAAGAAACCGCCGCGGGCGGATCGTATACGCGTAGCGGGGCGCGCGTGTTGCCGCAGGACGCGTTTGAGAATAATAGTGATACCCCCACACAGGGGAGTTGTTCTCCGACGAGGGAGAGTGGACGGCGCATCAAGAAGAGCGCGAGAGAGTTTCGGTATCCGGTGTCGATAATTGCAGGCGATGTGCCACGGCCGTCCTACGGATAGCGGGATGCACCGGCTTGTTGCAGTTCAGCAACGCAAGAGGATAAGCTTTCCTTGAGAAGTCGATGCAGCAGAGATCGGGGAGAGAGTGAGAGAGAGAGAAATAGTCGGTCTCAAAAATGGTTCAATTAATGTAACAATACCCCATCGTTCCCATCCGAACAGCTGATGGAAAGCTGCGCCCGGCGACCATCGGCCGGGCAGGACAGCAGGCGCAGAGCGCCCTATTTTATTTTTATTTATTCGCGGGCTTATTATTGTCGGTTGAAACGATACGTCGTTATTCTTGGCAATATAGGCACACAGCTCGGAGCCGAGAGCGCCCGACGGCCGATGTAAACAGCCGAACGTTGTAGCGCGAATCTATCGCGACCGTATAAAAGAGGATGAGATCCTAAACAAAAAGGATTCCGTCTTCTGATCCGAACTCCGCCGGGTCTTTCGACCGGTAATCAAAATACAAATTAGAAGTTTACTCTGCCTCTGCAGCGAGATTGTAGCATTCTGAGGACGATTCAGGAACCCGGAAAAATCCGTCTTAGTCGACATCGAGGTCGAAGCGTACTCCGCCTCTCCCGCGATACTCGCGAGACAAGTCTCTCTCTCTCTCTCTCTCTCTCTCTCTCTCTCTCTCTCTCTCTCTCTCTCTCTTCTCTCTTTCCCCCCTCACCCCCTTGACTCTAATCACCACTGCACCGGTCTTACTAGGCGGAGCAGCGCCGGCTATATCGTGCTCTTGCGACAGTCGGTGCATCCTGAGTATCCGCAGATCGACGGTGGCACGCCGACCTTGCACTTATTACCGCATTTTGGAATTCCGTTCGCGCCTCTTGCGACGCGCCGCCTATTCTCTCACAACGGAAACGGTTGTTCCTCCCTCCCCGGTGGAGGAACACAAGTATTGTCACGCGTCGCGCTCCGCGACCACGTGCGCCCCGCTCCGTATTCATGGTCCGCCTTCAAAATTTTTTTGTACGCGAATCGGCGATTTACCCCAAAAGTGGCCCCGCGGCCATTATTTCTATAATCCCTATTCAGACGGAGGGATATATCCGCCCTCAACCGTATTAATGGCGCGTGTGGAATATCCAAACCCGCGTATAATTGTCGATATATGTACATCCGCGCCGCTGCGTGACTCCGTATATTTGTAATCAGCGTGAAACCTCGCGACTTAATTATATTCAAGTCCGTTCCATACTGTGTCTCTACTACGTGTTCACGCCGCGAGCACTGTAGTGTCTTTCCGAATCGAGACTCTTTGTAAATCGTATCCGCAGTGATATTATATCCACGCAGTGATATTATATATTCTTTTTATTTGTATTATTGTATTATTTCGTTATTATTTGTTTAATAACTATTTTGCTTAATTAAATTACTCGCGGAGTTCTGTGCAACCTTTTCTCGAACCCTGATCCTGACTGAGCTGTCCGACACTCGCGGAAAAGTAGACGTTACAATCTTCTTTTAACTAGGTTAGTTTTTTATTCAATTTTTAAGGTAACTAAAATAATTTTGTAAATTATTAAAAACTTAACTTAGTTTAAAAAAATAATTTATTTATTCAATTTTTGCTATGTGTGTATATATAGGTATATATGTATAATTCCAAATGAACTATATTGATATCTTGTGGCTGTATTTACAGGTAAAGATTTAATAACTAATGATATTAAAACGAATGTAGTTTACAAGATTAACTGTGAAAATTGTAATGCATCATACATTGGACAAACAAAAAGACATTTATGCACTAGAGTGAAGGAACATGCCAGCAATATTAAATTACATGAGTCTAATCATTCGGTTTTGAGCAAACACAGATGTGATTTTGGGCATAACTTTGATTGGAAATCACCGACAATTTTACATAACGAGAAACATGTAAGAAAGAGAGAGATTGCTGAAATGTTCTTCATAAAGAAGCATGGCAATACAGTTAACCTACAGAAAGACACCGAGAATTTGACAAACATTTACGACAAAATAATAAAGATTGTTTAGTGGCGCGTTTCAAGTTTAGTCGTTGACGAAACATCATAACGATGGGACGTGTTCCTCTTTTAACGTTTAACTTTCGATTTCTAATAACACCGGTGTGATGTTATGTTAACCTCGGTTTAATTGATGGTATGTTTATAAAATTTATACTTATTTTATTAATTTAACACTTAAATGAGTTTTCGTATGTTAAAAAATATTGTGTAACATTATGTTGTAGAAATTTCACTTGAAAAGGACCACAACCAAATGGTCGAAACGTCGTGAAATAATCAAATAAAATTGCTAGTTACGTCGTAGTCAAGTCGTTTAAGCTTATTTTCACCACTAGCGACAAATATTAATTTTGATTGATATTAATTTTAATTGATCATATTTGTTTAAACATAAGAATTTGATTTAACATGAAAAATTGATTTTTTGTTTATTTACTTACATACACAGATTTTTCTTTTATTCTCTTTTCGCGTTACATAATCTTGTTTCTAGAAATTTTTAAATATTTCTAGAAGCTTTTTATTTAACGCGTACAAGTTTGAACATGAAAAATCATGATTTTTTACGTAAAATACGTCTTCCCCACTTTTATTTTTTAAATTTTTTTGAGAGAGGGAAAACGGTAATATAAGTAAATCGACATGTCGTTCTTCCGCATTTATTCGAGTTTGAGTTTACAAAAATACAAGTTCAAAGTATAATACGAAGAAAGAATTCCTCGCAGTTTTGCTATTTTACCGGGTTGTCCTGACTATTCGTGAAATTTTACAAGTGAAAACAATGACTACGCGCAAGGAAGTATCTAACTTTGCGAAATCCGAGCGCAATCGCGATATTCGCGAAACGGTTAACAACGACGGCATCGACATCGATAACGTCAGAAGACATGAACAACGTTATTTATTGTTATCGACGATGTACGGACTTAATTCTTCTCACACTAAGAAGATTGAGCGAGTCTCCGTTAGACAAGGAGCAGGAGCCGTTGAAGACCACTCTTAACTTTGTAGTGGTGCTGCCTCTCGCGTACGTTGTGATGCAAGTAGGAGGCACAGCGAGAAGAACCAGCAGACGAGAGCGGAGTCGGCTTTATGTGATTCAAGTCTAAGTATTGGCTCATGAACTTGACGTATTTCTGGCGAAAGTTGGCTTTCTTTGAGAATTTGTTGATGACATGTTGCAGTATTTTACTGGCAGCGCGTCGAGTGACTGAGAGGTCCGGAAGAGGTTCGATCGTCGGGAGGCGCACTATATAACAGCCGTCGGCTATGCGGGAGTGATGTCGTCGGAAGTTTTTCGCACTCCTTGTCCGCTTGGGAGAAGAGTTGGGGAGGACCTTGAAGCTCCTCCTGTTCCCAGAAGCGCCGCACCAGCCTGGTTAAATCGTCTTCAATCTGGCAGTGAAGAGTGTTGATGCTATGTTCCGTAGCCGCCTCGCCAACATTCCCGGAAAGTATCCAACCCAGTGTGGTTAGCTGGGCGATGGGCTCACGAGATCTTTCTTTTTTCAGCCCCTGGCAGATGATAGAGGCGTAGACGTCAGCACCGAGAAGGAGGTTAGGCGTCCTTCTCCGTTGTATCCATCCGCAAAGATAAGTGAGCTTGGGCAGTATCAAAGCCTCGACGGAGATGGAAGAGCTTCCGCCGAGTGATTGCAGGGTTAGTGTAGCTTTATCCTTGGAAACGCCAGTTTTTTTCCTGTCGATGCCGAAAATTGAGATGGAAGCGGAGGTTCTCGGCAGTTTGAGTTGTTGCATTAGGCATTCTGACACGATGGACGACTCTGAGTTCTGGTCGACGAGGGCACGAGCTGTATGCCAGGAGCCGTGTCGATCGAGCACGCATACACGTGCGGTTGTGAGAAGCACAGCATTCGGCGCCGACAGAGATTGTTGGGCAACGTGCGACATTCTGACCGTCTCGTGGTCGCGGAACGCGTCGTGAAGCGAGGAGTGATGTCTGTTGCCACACACGAAACAGTTTTTCTTACAAGGAAGAAAAAAATAATTAATAACTTAATTACACACTGTGCTTTATTTTAATACAGAAGATATATTCTCAAGTTTGTACAGCTTACAAAAAAAATTATTTCTAGAAATGAAAAAAGGAACTGCGTTTGTTCATAATCAAAAATGTTTATTAAGGTCTTTGTCATTGAAAAGCCCAAAGTCTGGGTTGTTTATCAAAATATCTTTAAAGATATAAGACAAGCAATAAGAGCCAACTCGCAGATGACAGTGCGTTATCCTAACAAAACTAAATTTTTCGTTAGGATTAAGTATCTGTGCACAAGGCACCAAATTTTACTTGGTCACGGCCAAGATTTAAAATATGAAATAATCTCATATATTTGAGATTTAATTTCAATAACCCTTTCACCCCCCTACGGAAATAAGTAAATGCAAGAGAAACTCTCGGGTTCGATTCCCGATTCAGCGACTTTCGGATCTATATTTTTCTCTTGCATTTACTTATTTCCGTAGGAGGGTGAAAGGGTTATTGAAATTAAATCTCAAATATAAGATTATTTCATACTATAAAATCTTGGCCGTGACCAAGTAAAATTTGGTGCCTTGTGCACAGATACTTAATCCTAACAAAAAATTTAGTTTCGTTAGGATAACGCACTGTCATCCGCGAGTTGGCTCTTATTGCCTGTCTTATATCTTTAAATTTATATTTATATTACAGAGCCTTGTTAAACTCTTAAAAAATATCTTTAGTTTCTTTAGGAAAGTGTAAACCATACTCAATGGCCATATTGTGGAAAATAGCACATGTGTTAACAATTTTTGCTGCAGTGGTTGGCGTATAATGTAATACGCGATGTTTCAATAAACAACGAAATCGCATTTTTAAAATTCTATTTACACGTTCTATGATAGATCTTGCACGACAAAATACATTGTTAAACCTTTCTTCTGGTGATTCAGACAATGGATCTTTGAATTGTGTTATAAGCCACGGACGTAAAGGGTATCCTGCATCGCCTATCAAAATTGAATACGAAGGAAACAAGTTAAAAAAAAAACAATTATAATTACATTCTTTATTTTCAATCAAGTTTTCTCTACCCGAGTAGATAGAAGCGTTCATTACCGTAAGCATACAATTTTCGCATCAAACGTTGAACGTTACTATTATTCCAAATAAAGGTGTCATGCGAACTCCCTGGATATCTTGCATTAATATTCACAATTTTAAAATTAGCACCGCAAATCTATTAAAAAATGTGTGTACATTGCATTAAATGTGCAATATATTTTATATTTTTTATAAGATATTTTTGGTATATGTTTTAATTTACCAATGCACATTTATAGAATGCCATCTCTTTTTGTTTAAATATATTCAGTAATAACGTAAATAATCTCTTAGCTATTAGGGTTCTTTAATTAAAACAAAACAAATCTAAACATGGCTTATAGAGCCAAGCGCAAGGTGTGTGGGAGCGCAAAAAATAACACAATAACTTATACTATAAACAAGTTTATTCAGTATAAACGTTTCGGTTCTTTCTTTGGATCATCTTCAGTATAATAAGAACATAAAAATACAAACCATGACAAAGAAACTGTCTCACCACTTACAAACTCTCAAACGCATTACGTATACTTAGATCAAATGAATACTCTTCTTGCTGATGAAAGTACGTACATTAGGGTACAGAAAGACCCTACTAGGAAAATCATCAACAACCTACACGATTTGCTCACAAGGTGGAAAAATTTAGATTATATATCCGACGCGACATATAGATCGTTAAATTGTTCAGAGGGTGTGCTGCTGAGGGCCTATAGGCTCCCAAAAATTTACAAGCCGGGATGTCCTTTACGAATTATCGTCTCTTCAACAAACACCTCATATCGGCTGGCAATATTCCTCCATAATATTATATATGTCAATCCCGGCAGCTGACAGTCATGTGGAAAACAGCTTCCAGTTGGTGAGGAGGTTTGCTGGAACTTACATTAGAGACCAACACGAATTAATTTCGTTGGATGTGGTTTCGCTATTTACCAACATCCCGTTGGATTTGGCAATTGATGGCATGGCCGCGAGATGGGAAGTTATAAAACATAATTGTACGATGCTGCGTGATGAGTTTCTGGGGGCGGTCCGGTTGGTTCTTCACTCCACGTTCTTCTCTTTTAATGGGGTAATCTATCAGCAAACGTTTGGGGCGCTCATGGGCTCTCCGCTGTCTCCGATAGTGGCCGACCTGACTATGCGCAATTTGGAGGGTAGGATTATAGGGGAGCTTCCTTTCGGTCTTCCGTTCTATGTGCGTTATGTTGATGATGTCGCATTGGCGGTCCCTTTTTCGACAAGTCGGGAAGTATTAAGACGCTTCAACGCATATCATGATAGATTACAATTTATCGTCGAGGAGGAAACGAGCGACAGACTGAATTTCTTAGATGTTACGTTCATCTTGAATAAAGGTTTTATTGAATTTGATTGGTTCCATAAACCAACGTTTTCGGAAAGATACCTGAATTTCTACTCCTGTCACCCTCTCTGCCATAAGAAAGGCACTATTCTTGGTTTAGTGGATAGCGTTTCGGCTGTCACATCCGAGATTTCACGAAAAGAATCTTGAGCTGGCATTTTGGCTCATTGGCATTTTGCGTGATAATGGGTTTCCATTAAATTTAATTTTTGATACGCTTCGTGAGCGGCTCAAGACGTTGTTTGTTAGAGCGCGGAATATGGACTCTGATTATGATAATGGAGTCACGGGTGTCAGTTCGGCGCCCGTTACATATTTTAATATATCAATGTACCTAGATTTTCTAAGCGGTTTGGTCAAGTGGTCCGTGATTTGGATGTAAAAATGTCTTACACGGGTATGGATAAGCTCCGTTCGTTCATCCGCGTTCATAAGGATACAATATCTAAAGATTGGCATAATAATGTTGTGTACAAAATTTTGTGCAAAAATTGTGATGCGTCGTATGTGGGCCAGATAGGCAGACAGTTAAAAACACGCATTAAGGAACATAGAAATCATATTAATAGAAATACTATACAGAAATCCGTTATTACGGACCACAGACTTAACGACCATGAATTTGATTGAGATAATGTTGAAATCTTGGATGAGGAGCCTTTTTTAAAGAAGAGACTTGTTTCAGAAATGTTGTTTATTAGGTTTAGAAAAACGGTTTAAATCGTCAGGAAGACTAAGTACCTACATCAGGCATATATATCGATTGTTACAAATATGCCTCAAATTCATTGAAATTCTGACCTTAGTTACGGTTATTACAAATTCTCTTATAGAGTCATAAATCAAGGCTATAAACTTGTTGTTAGTGAGATTTTTATATAATTAGGTTTGATCCCCTCCTAAAGGGTAATGAACCGTTGTTCGACGACCTATAAATAGTCGCACATCTTGTTTTCGCGCCTTATTTGTGCGCCGGACGCGTCCGGGTTAGGTAGCGTGCGGGTATGTGTGTTGTATCTGTGTGGGTAGTGGGTCTCCCATTGGAAAGGTTTACTGGCTGCAGTCAGTATGGGTTACCTTTGAAGGTATTATTACTATCTTATAATTCTGTGATAGTAGTATAGTGGCAGCTATGGCCCGTCAAAACAAACCCCCACCACCGGCCCCTCTGGCGCCGTGGGCGTGGCTTATCTTTCCCCCACCACTAGCGTCTGGTTTTTCCGAGTGTGGGTGTTGAGGGGAAAAAAAATGGCGACTGGCCCCAAAAAGAGGGGATAAGAATTTTATTTTTTCTGATTTTCTCTGAATTTGAACCCGAGACCTTCGCGTTTCTGAGCAGGGTCCTAGTATGTTGATTTAAACGAGATCTTACTAGTCTAGGGATTAGATGAAACATTTAAGCTAAAGTTGCGTAGAGTACGGTATGGGGTTCGGGTATACGTATGGCAAGAATAGCTCGTCGAATCAAATGGCCGATATTGGGCGGGGTGGGGTAAAAACAGTTTGACCAAAAAAAGCGTCATACGGTCGAACGGGGATCGGTGGCAGGTAGTGGCTGACGATGCCGTAGGGTAATAAAAAAAAAGAACACGCAAATATTTATTTAGGCGAGCATTCTGACTCGTGTCACAATAAAAAATAATACATCATCGTAGATTAGAAAGAATGCTTATTGTTGAAAAGATGGCAGATAAAATTTTATTTAAAAATAACGCGCGGCTTAATGAAGGTGAACAGGAACATGCACGTTGAGGAAATTTCTGGAAAAAGGAAGTAAAAGAAAATCGAACAATGGTTTTAAAAGTACCAATGTGATTTATTTTTAAAATATTTTTACAGAACAAAATTCATTTATTGATACCAAAATTCATATTATATATTGTTATGATTCGCTTGTTTTTTTGTGAGTAAAAATTTTACGAAATAAGTGTATGATTAAACGATCGTTATATTCACAATCTTCGGAAAAAAGAGCGAGAAACTGATTAAGATTATAACCTCTGCACATATAATTTAAAAATACACAGCAGTATTGTCCGCAAGTCTTAAAAAAAATTCCTTGTAATTGCTGAATATTCCAGCGATGGATGATGGAGTTTCGTCGAAGTCGGATGAGAAATCCTGGATACAAGGGGGGGCAATCCGTAGCTGTCGAAGTAAGTGGTTGTGCCGTGTTCATCGTGGTAGAAGGCGATCCAATGTTCTCCAGGTCGATCGTGATTGTCGGTGTTAGCGACGATAGCCGTCGACTTCGTCCACACCCTCGGAACTCTGTCGGCTGCATAGACTCCAACATGTCTGGCATCGAGATAACGCAATGCTTGTAGAATTTCGCGAGAGTTCATTTTTTTGTCCCGAATACGAACAAGTGTACGGTATTATTTGAACAATATCGGTTTTTACCTCTTTCGATAATGCGTCTTCTTCTATCTTGAGTTGTTTTGAGAGGTTTTCAATGTCAGTTTGCGTCGAGATGGAAATTGTTTCGTTCTTGTTTCTATCCGTCAACGTCGATGATGATTCAGAAATCACAAATCTCTCTTCTTCTTTTTCAATTTGCTGTTCGTTGTTTTGCTGATTTTTCTCCTCTGTCTGTATTTTAGTTATATACTCATTTACATCGCAAGAAACGGCAGCTTCGTATTTATCGTCGCTATCGTCGAAGGTAATTTCCCAACTTTCGTCAGAACTACAAGTAGCTTCAGTAGAGGTCGAAACGTTCTTGCAATTATTTTGCGCACTTAGCCAGCATTTTAATTCATAAGCATTGTATAACGCGCAATAAAAGGTTCCGAATTTTCGAATCCCGTGATGGCCGCAATATTGTACAATATCTTCCTCATCCGGTGGATTTTTAAATGCTGGTGAGGTACCCTCCAAATTATTTATATCTCTGGAAAGTAAATTCCTTAAGTAGTTTGCTTTTTCGTTACCTCTGACGTAAATGCAACGCGCCTGTCTTGCAATTTCGCGGAGATGTGAGGTAAAATATTTTGGATTAACTGAGCCGTCGAACCACTCGATGCCGTGATAATTTCGTGAGAGCCAATTGTTTTCTCGTCTTGCTTTTGCGGGTAATTTTCCAAACGCGTATGGTGGCATCATAATCCAATGCTCGACAATCGGAGTATCGATTGTGACAACGGCGACTTCTTTCGCGATAAATTTATTGGCTTTATCGCGGAAACCTTGTATGTTGACGACTATGTCTATATTGTGAGATTTTTGTTGGTGAGGTACAAGCTCTTAGCGAAACGTGCGCGTTTGTTCGTGTCTTGTACAAAACTGAATTCATTCTAGCGCGTTACATAGTTTCCACTCCGTGAAAAGCGTCATCGAAATTTCCAAAGAAAGAGGAGGGGGAAAATTTTTTAATCGCGTATTACATTACGGTGTATGAATACATGTTGGTGAACGAGCGTTAAAAGCTAACCGGAAAAATCGACGATAACTTGACGCGATGCATCGATTTCTATAACATTATCGAATTCGGCGTAAACGATACAATTAATTGTTTCGGTGAGTGCCTTCTCGAATCTCACTTCTAACTGTAGACTTCCGTGTCTCATGAGATTCCAATGACCGGCGCAATTAGCGGATAGATCGGGTGTAAGATCAAAAGCGAATAACGTATATCCCCGAGAATAATCATCTCTACTTATAGAATTTCCCTCGTTCAAAAAATGGATACCCGTCCCCGAGAAGAGCGTATGATAAGCTTCGACGTAAAGCGGTTCGCGAGACGAGAAAACCGGTTGTAACGGTCTACTGGGTATTTGTGTACCGTCGACGTAAAGCGAGAAGAAATTTATTCCGTAATTTTGGAAATTAAACGGATTCAATTTTCTGTCACCGTTAAACGCTTTATTATCGACGAAACCTACTATTATTCGTTTCGGTAATTGTCCCAGTATTACATTATCTAACGATTCACCCACAACTTCGCTGTGAATCGTAAATGTTTTAATTTCAACTCTCGTAAGCGGATACTTGGCGGTAACTTTGCTCAGCATTCTAGCATGCGCTAGTAATACTCCGGAGCTTATTTTCGCTCTTCTCACCATTAGGCTTGCATCGAGTATACGAATTTTCGACGTGCAATTAGTTTTTTTGAAACAAAACGTATCTTTCGAACGCACAAGTCTCAACCGCACCTCGACGCCATTAATTAAGAATTTATCCTGATTGAAAACGTCGCAATGGAGGTAACCTATAAGATCTAGCGCGCGCCCTCCGCGTATGTAACGAGCTCGTCTCGCTATAGCGGTATTGCCTTCCGCTCCTACCGTATCGTCCATGTGCCCGGGTGTATCCACATCCCATAAGCACGAGGTTAGATGGGAAGTTTTTGCGGGCAATAAATAATTTAACAACGCTTCGATGTATGCGCGGTACGCATAAGCGTTGTTTGGAGGCGACACGAGCTTTTGATTGAAATACACGTCGATTTGATTGAAGATGGAATGAAGAAAATGATTTACGGGGCCCACGTTGACGGCTGATCCGGCGGCGAGACCGAGTAGCGGCTCGGTTTCTACGCGTACCCAAAGACTTAGTAACGTGTGTGTGAGATCTAAATATTCTTCTCCGTGACCCGGGATGACGAATTCTAGCGGAGAGTCGTCCGAAAACGAGGTCACGGGTTTGTAATGAATCCATTGCGAACTTTCGATGCTAGTTTGCGTGGGCGGTAAAGAGAAGAGATCGAGCTCGCTCTTTAAACATTCGCTCGAGTGTGTGTGAAGAAATGACATTCTTTTCTATCGCCGCCCGTCCTACCAACGTTATTGTCACGGACAAGCGTATTAAGAATAATGGCGATTATGAAAATATATCGTATACTGTGCGCTTCTTACCGCTATTAGCTTTACGGCGTTTTGCGGACGACTTAAGTCTTTTTACAGTCGAGCAATTTTTCCTCGTATTATTTTTAGTTTTTTTTGCATTTGTTCTTTTTTTTCCACGAGACTTGATTTTCGATAAACTTTTTTTCTTATTTGTCTTACGCCGTTTACGCGACGCGGTTACCGAGAGTTTAGCGACGTGAGTCTTAAGCCTGCCGAAAGGAAACTGCGCTACATGAATTTTTTCATCTGATTTATATCCCGTACCTTTTATTAGACTACTTATTTTTTCCCTAGCTTTTCTCTTAAGATTGTCACGCGATTGTTCAAAATAATGTTTGACAACTACCTTTAACGGCATTTTATTTTTAACATCCTTGATTATATTAACCCCGGCCCGCAAAGCTTCTTTACCCACTGCTCCTAGACCTCTAGTTAAATAAGGCAATACACGTCTGAACATTTCTCCGAGAAAACTACCTATTCCATAACCTCGTTAATAGGGTGAACCGACAAAAACTCATGGAATTTCTCCGCCGCGAGTTCCACCGTTTTGTAATTCGTTATAATACTCCGAATAATAATCCATATTAATGAACAAATCCCTTCTTTCTTATCAAAAAAATCTTTACAGAGTATTTTTAAAAATCTAATCGATACGTTTAAAATGTAAAGTCACCGTTAACGTGCCGGATTCAAATGGTATATTTTTTCCAGTATCGTCTTTTATATCGATTTCAATCCGTCGGAAATTTGTTAGACGCACCGGGATATAATGCGGAAGTGAGAAAAGTTTCACTTGATTCGTTCCATATTTGTAATCGCGCCCCCTGTGACAGGCACTATTCGGAGAAGAGGAATTTGCACATCGCCTGTTATGTAAGGTTCGCAAATATCACAATAAACGAACAGTTTATCGGGAATACCCCGCGCCAAACTACACGCTTCGTAACTATAGAATCCATCGCGACGTACTCCATTTTCGTCAAGAAAACCGAATTTAAGAAAAATTGAAGTAGATTTTTCTTTGGAATTAAGCTTAGATGTCGTGAGCATAAAACAATAGTGACTTTTCCCCTTAGGAGCGTTATAAAGAAAATCAGCTAAACCATCAGCTGTGGTGGAGCATTTGCAAAAGTCTATCGGAAAAATGCATATAATGAATCAGATTGCAACCAGCAGGACACGCGAGGGCGAACAAAATACTACCGCCTGTAAATTTTTCTTGCTCCAAACGAATATGGGAACCAACTTCTTTGCATGATGAATTAATCATGGAGACGAGCTCTTCCATGTTATTATAAACGCCATTCGGTATTACGGTTTCCTTCGAAGTTAACATTTCATCTTTTTTATTTTTCTCTTTAACTTGAGGGTCGATATCGACGAAACTGAGTATATTTTCGCCGCGCCTTCCATGAAAAAAGGTATTAGGGAATTGGATTTCGCTCAACGCGACTTCCCATTTACCGTGTAAGTGCAGCGATTGAGGTAATTCCGTAATGAACGACGAGGTTTTATTGTCGGGGAAATAGCGCATACCGCTATTGCTTGGAAGAACCAGAAGAAATTGATCCACCCTTATTTCGAAGAATAGTTAAATTCGAAGCGGGTATCCAGGAGTAAAATTTAGAAGGATAACCTTGCCAGCTAACTAATAATTGTTTATTGTTACCGCGTCCTCTGCTTTTTATCACACGATCGACGATAAATTCCTCGTCGCGTAAGTCTTTAATAACCGGTGCTAATTCTTGTTCGTAAAAAATTCCGTCTATAACTTCACCCAATAAATCGCTTAATTCATATACGCGGGGTTTTCTCCATTCAAGAACTCGATGAATTCAAAATATCTCCTCGCTCCACTTCGCCTCGTATCCTTTCTCAAAGGTTACTTTTGCTCTACTGACGCGTACGAGATCGTCCACGCGATATTTAGCCTTTTGTTTACGCCCACGTTTCTTTTTCTTTTCTTTATCGTTATCCCATCGTCGTTTCATATTTTCGCAGGCGGTACGAGCATTTTCTCGCGTAACGACAGCGGATTGCATTTTGATGGTGGAATGACGAGTATGATTGTAAGCGTGAACAACATCTTGTAAAACATCAAAGTAACGACGTGTATTTTTATGCGTAAAATAACGCCACATCCGCTCCTTGAGTGTCCTATTAAATCGTTCCACTATAGACGCTTTAATATCGGGATTGCGCGTTACACGAAAACGAATGTCTTTTTCTTTTAAGAAATTTTGTACAGGGCGGGCGATAAATTCTTTGCCTTTGTCGGTCTGTAAGTATACAGGTAGTTGACCCTCGTTTCTCGAAAATATTTGTTGAAAGGCCTTTATTACGCAGGTGGCTGTTTTGTCACGTAAAGGTTCTACCCAAAAAAATTTACTAAGCACATCGATAACCTTTAGTAGATAAGAATAACCGTCATTATAGCTTTTGAGATTACGAAGATCGATCAAATCGGCTTCCCATAAATCATCGATATTTGTTACGTTATAATGTAAACAAGAAAATTTTTGTCGTACCGGACGATGCAGCGTGTATGCATCCTACGATTTAAGCCACTCGACGACTTTGTTACGCGTAAAATTCGGTTTAACGGCTCGCGATAAATTGTCCACCGCAGAGTAGCCTGCATAATGCGAGGGCTCGTAATACAATTTTTCGAATTCCATCAATTAAGATTTATCCAATCGAGTAAATCTCTTCTTCTCTTTGACGGAGAAACTACGCTATGTGCTAATGTTCTTTCGTCGTCACCGTCGTCGTCACCTTTCTCGTCGGCGGATATAAATTGCGTATCTCCTTCGGTTTCACTCGCTTCGTCTAACCTGTGACTGTACGATTTTGAACGTGTGATCGGAGTGGAGGATCCGCGAGGTAACGCGGAAGTAATATAGCGAAATCGCGCGCCTGCTTTTAATAACTTTTGATTTTCTATGAGACGCGGTGACGTACCTATGTCACGTAGTAATCGAGCAAACTGATTTCTTCCGGTTGCTTCTACCGTTTTCTCTCGCGTACCGCATCGTTTATAAGTTCCGCGATATTCGAACCCTCCACAATGTCGCCGTCTATAGTTACGAGCCCTTGTCTATTCCAGCTAATCTTAGATAACGGAGTAACGAGCAGATGCTTCATTAGTAAGCGTGCTTTACTACGATAAGTTTTCGGAACACTATTAAGTACTTTTTGTATTATTTCCGCTGATTGAACGCGTTTTTTCTCGAAACTACTACTAACGGCGCTAATGTTACCGTCGTTGCTAATTAAAGTTTGCGTTTCCATAAGTTCATCGTCATCATCGAAGTTATCATCCTCTTGCTCTTTCGTGTCTTCGTCCTGCTCTCCATCGCGTTCACCGCTGGCGTGCACGTCTTTGCGTAAACGTTTTCTCGCAGCACGAATAAACTGAAGATAACGCTGAAGTACCTCCTTATACATTTTCCATCTTTCGTCCTCGCTGACCTGAGGCGTGAGATTCAGAATACGCCACATCTCTGCATCGAGCCGTGACAAAGGAGTTTCCGGGGTCCGTACGAAATTATTAGTATCATTTTTCACATTCGATATCTCGGTAATTTTATTCGATGAATTATCGACCGGCGCGTTAGAGGAAATTTCCGGTTGTTGCTGCAGTCTTTCGAGATTTTCCGACAAAATTAGAACCATTTTTTTTGCTCTTTCCATTATTGAATTGTAAATATTTTATCTTTTTCACATTTGACGCAACAAATATACACAGAATAGCGCCCCTTTTTTAATCTCCAATGATCCGGGATAATATAGCTCCGAGTATAGGAGCAATAAGATAGGGTAAGAATCGTTGCACCAATAGTTTTCCCTTAACTTTCAAATTACCTTTTTTCGCAGCAATACGCTGTAGGATCGATTTATGTCTAGCAAGGCGTTTTTTTTCACTATTCGCAAGCGGAACGTTACCTTTAAGAGTATTGAAAACGTACTCTTGAATACACTTTATGAGATTATTATTGACGGTACGTAAAAACGCTGTTCTTTGATTTTTTTTCAGATAACATAAAGTTTTCAAAAGATTCGTGTTTCTTTCGCCGATAGATCGTCTAGCGATTTTTACCGCGCCGTCGGATGAATTCTTCGACGACAATGATGCCGGTTGCGATTTTTTTTCTTTTTTTACCATCGCAGTGTAATTGCACGAGTGAGAAGTCGTGTGTGAATACGAGTCTTTTATACGTCTCCGCCTCTTTTGATCGATCTACGTGGAATGTACGCGTAATGCAGCTTATTGTTGGGAAAGATACACGTCCGAAATCGATATTCATCTGGAGTCGATTGTTTTAAATCGAGCAATAAATACCCGTGAGACTTCGAGGTAGCATCGTAGTACGCTTCTTCCATAAACTTAGAATCGTCCGGATATACTTGACGCGCTAAATGCCGAATTTGCGCGCGATTGCGTGGATTTTTGAAAACTACTATGTTATTCGCATTGAGAGATATGTCGCGTTGTCCGCGTCCCTGATGGAAGAGATTTTGCGAAATGAGAATAACACTGAGATTCTTATGATGGCTTCCTTTAGTAAACAGATCTACGATAACATCGCACGATGACGACTCTCTCATAAGATCGTCGATTATCACTAATTTCGGGGTAAGTGGATCGTAAGAATAATCTTCCGGGCGCGGTAAATCCTCGTGAAATTCGATTATATTTTTCTTCGAATTTATCGGAACGCTATTTGCATATACGTTCTTTTTTCTTACGCTACTCTTTTCTTCTCTTTCATTTTCATCGCATTGCAGGCGTTGATAGGCATCTTGCCACTCGGCAAGATAAAATTATAATAAAATAAAATTCTCTCGAATCGAGTATCGGACACGTCGGACAAATAACAAAGAAATGTTTTCACAAAAATTGTTTTTCCACATCTCGTAGGCCCGCAGACAATCGACGTCCAAAGATGTTTCCAGCGCACATCCATTTCCCCAAAATGAACGCGATATTCACCGTTTACGTACAATCTCGTAAATGAAAAAAAGTCTAATCCGGGACGTTCTTAAAAACAAAAAATTAGCGTAAAGAGCGCCCGCATATTTAAATTTTAATATTACTCATAGTATAAAATGAGTACGGCGGAAAAAGCTTATTCGCGCACCGGGGACCAACCCGCGGCGGTCGCATGCTCGTGCTAGCGTACACCGAATAGCGCCGATCAGCTGATGAGCGTCTGGTTAGCTCGCAACTACCGATCAGTTGATGAGCGCCTGGTTAGCGCACCGCTACCGTTCAGCTGACGAGCGCTACGTTGCGCTGCCCACAATCAGCTTTTAATCAAATGTTCTTGTTGGTGTATATGTCTTGTGATAGTAGACGTATGTGAGTTCGGCACGAATATATTTGAATATATAAAAATCGTACGTAACAAGAATTTTTTAAAAATTAAATATTTTTATGTTAAAGTTTTTCAGACAAAAAAATTTATTTTAAAAATTTTGTTAAAAATTTTATATTTCACTAAATAAAAATGATTTCGCTTAAAAGGTTAATTATTATTATTAAAACTAGGGTGGGGAAACAATATTTTTTATTAAAATATTAAAATTTTTATTAGTGAACAATATTTTTTATTAAAAATATAAATTTTTGTATTTATATTTACAGAGTATTTTTTTCTTATTACTAATATCTACATCTTCTAACTTTAGTTAAACTACTCCTTGTCCTTCCTATTTGTGCAAAAACCTTCGAATTTTTTTTCTCACAGAACGAAAAATATTTATTTGATTACTGGTTCGAGTATTTGTACGGATTAGGCAGGATGTGATCTTAATAAATTACTCGTAGTTTGTTAAATGTGTGAGTTTATTCAAAATAATTAAAGTAAAAGTAAACTTGATTCGCTATCTCGGCTTTGCTCGCGAAAAACTCGAACGAGCTCTTGGGATGATCGTTCTCCACCGAGCTCTTTGGGCCGACTTCTCTTCAAAATACGCAGGATCGACGGCAATGGCAGTCGATTGATTCTTCGCTTGGACGCGTGGCACGCGCGTGCAGAAAACGTGATTCGCTAGCGAGGCTCAAAAGCTCGAGACAAAAGCGCGTTTTTGTCAATTTCTCGCGCTCGGAATCGAAAATACGCGGAAAAACAACTCGGCGGCAAATATATTCGCGACCTTGCTTTAGCATTCTCGCAAGGCTTTTATAATTTTAAACATACCGCCCGCCTTGCATGCGAACGGATGCAAAACTATTTAACCGCTCAACAAGTAAAGTACAAATACAATCGGTGTTGATATAGGAATAATAAAGCGAGAGCTAAGAAAGCAAACATCTATACAAAATAAACTCAATATATTTCTACATTGTCAGGACGACTTACGGAACAATAGAAATATAAGCACTGAATACATCACAAGTCACAAAGTCCTTTATATGACAATGTTTTTCTTAATTATCGCACTGAACTGGCAGTCTACACAGTAGCGTGATTGGTCGTTTCAATATTGAACGCGCGGTTCTTACGGTAACTACTCGAACGAGTCCGTCGGATCCGGGATGGACTCGAGTGACTCGCGCGAGTTCCCATTTGCTCGGAGGGAGCAAAAGATTTTTTAACAACGTGAGCTCGCCAACGCGAAAACAAGGCGATCTTTCTGACCACTTATGTCGCTGTTGCAGCAAATGTAAGTAGTTTTGCGACCAAGCACGCCAGAGTTGTTCCACTATCGAATGGACGAACTGCCATCTCGAAAGTCGATTCGTATCTATCGCGAGTACTGATTCTTCCGGTATCGCAACGATCGGTCAGCCTATTAAAAAATGACCCGGAGTGAGCGCGGACAGATCGCTCGGGTCGTCGCTAAGAGCCGCAATCGGTCGGGAGTTCAAACATGCCTCTATCTGGCATAGGAGCGTAGCGAATTCAGCCTGCGACAGGGTACGTGAACCGGCTATCCGCTTTAGATGCGATTTGAGGCTCTTCACGCCCGCTTCCCAAAGTCCTCCGAAATGAGGAGCTGCGGACGGGATAAAATGCCACTCAATTTTATTGTTAGCAAGAACGTCGCGTAGAGACAAATCTTTCATGAGCGCCTCAATATCGCTGTTTAATTTCTTTTTAGCGCTGTGAAAGTTAGTCCCGTTATCAGAATATAACTTACACGGTAAGCCTCGTCGGCTCGTGAATCGCCGAAAGGCAGCAAGAAATCCAGCACTGGAGCAATTCTTCACTAGCTCCACGTGGATCGCCTTGGTAGCGAGACAAACGAAAAGGGCCACGTAACCTTTTCGTGTCCTTTGTCCTCTTCCAACGAAAGGCGTAATAAAAAAAGGACCAGCGTAGTCCACACCCGTATGCGTAAACGGTGACGACGGTTGCACGCGAGGAGAAGGCAAATCCCCCATCAGCTGACTCGATACTCTGGCTGAATAACGTATACACGAGACGCATTGCCTTATATGATTTTTCACTAAATTTCGACCTCCTAGCAACCAATATCTTTGTCGGAGTGTACGCAACACTAATTGAACTCCACCGTGGAGAGTGTGTTTATGAGCCTGAGCGATTAAAAGGTACGAGACTTGTCCTCGCGGTACTAAAATAGGATGTTGCTCTTCGTAAGTGAAAGCAGCATTTTTCAACCGCCTGCCAAGGCGGAGTACTGCATCTTTGCCAACAAATGGAGTTAAAGTTCTAAGTGAACTTTTTTTTGAAACTGCGTTGCCTTTCTTTAGTACTTTGATTTCGAATTCAAAAGTCCTCTTTTGTACGTACGACAGCCAAAATAATTCCGCTTTATTAAGCTCGTTGACACTCAGCGACGAGGTTGAAATTAACTTTCCTTTTCCTATCAATTAACGCGAGAAATATACACACGTAAGCAGTTACTCTTATCAGCTTTGTCCAACTTGAGAATTTATAGAGCAAATTCCACTCGTCTGACCCTTCAACGTGAAGGACGGTGGGTTTTCGTTGCTCGCTAGATATCCTTTGTACTGCATCCATGGAGAGTGGAGCAGTAACGTCATGGATCGGCCAGGACGTGAAAGGCTCTTGAAGTCAGGGTGGTCCGGTCCACCACAGAGGATGTGATATTATTCGGACGCGGACAAGCCTCGAGACGCATAATCCGCGGGATTGTCTCTCGACGGCACGTGATACCATCTTGCAGAAGACAAGTTATTTTGTACCTCTGATACTCGATTGGCCACATACGTGGTCCACTTAATGGGATGCTGGCGTAGCCATGCCAGCGCGATTGTTGAATCCGTCCAGCAATAGATCGGAGTTTTCACTAAATTTAACGAATTAATCGTTTACTTTATTAGGCGACTTAACAACACGGCGGCGGTTAACTCGAGTCGCGGAATGCTCACGGTTTTTACTGGGGCGACCTTTGTTTTTGCAGCGATCAAACTAATTGTAAAATCCGACAATGAATGAAAGACGCGAAGATATACTACCGCGGCATACGCTCGATTTGACGCGTCGGAAAATCCGTGGATTTCAATCGCTATATTGTCTGGATTTTGACCCGTCCATCGCGTAATTCTAATTTTCTCTAATTTATTAAAATCTGAGACAAAGTCATGCCATCGTTGTTCTAACTTGTCGGAGATGCGCGTATCCCAATCGCATCGCGAAAGCCACAGCTCTTGCAAAAGAATCTTCGCGGTAATTACGACGGCCCAACCGAGCGGGTCATATAATTTTGCCACGAAAAGATAGTACGTTTCGTTGGAGCAACGGATTTGATTGAATTGACAATGAGGCAAAAGGAGTCCTCGAAAGGAATCCACGAAAGTCCGAGCACTTTAAGAGACTCATCCGGCAATATAAGGTGATCGTTGACTTCCGGTTGATCGTGCGAAAGATCACGGAGAAGCTCACGCGTATTCGATGCTCATTTTCGGAGTTGAAAACCTCTTCTCCTCATTAGTTCAATTAATTGAATTCGCGTATCGTTTAGTAAATTCATATCGTCGGCGCCAAACAAAGTGTTGTCTACATAGATCGATTCATTTAGAATCGGAACCGCGGCGGGGTAATTGAAACCCTCATCAAGAGCGAGTTGTTTGAGAACGCGCATCGCGAGATACGGAGCCGGAGCAAGACCGTATGTAACCGTTAAAAGTCGAAAGTGTTCGACCGGTGCGTCATCCGTTGGACGCCAAAGAATTCTCTGAAAGTCTACATCTTCGGAATGTACGCGAATTTGTCGGAACATCTTGGCGATGTCCGCCGTATAGACGTGGCGCCATTTACGCCAACGTGAAAGAACAGCAGGAAGGTCCTGCTGTAATTTAGGCCCGATTAATAGATGGTCATTCAACGTCGTGTCGTTCCGCGTTTTGCACGAAGCGTTGAAAACTACGCGCAACTTCGTAGTACAACTGGTTTCCCGCAGCATTGGATAGTGTGGGATGTAAACCGGCAAAAATTTTGTTTTTTCCGACTTGTTCACTCGAGTCATGTGTCCGAGAGATTCGTACTCCGCAAGAAATTCATTATACTGCGAGTGAATTTCGGACCGATTACGTAATTTTTCTTCCATGCGGTTATACAAGGAACACGCGATGGATTCCCCGATGTCGATCGGTGGATCGCGCTTAAACGGCAGTCGAACTATATACCTTCCGTCGGAAGAACGACTATGTGTCTTGACGAAATGCCGTTCACACCTCTCTTCTTCTTCCGTGAGAGGAGAATTCGACGAAATTTCCTCGTTTTCCCAAAACTTTTGGAGAAGCGAGTTAATGTCCTCGGCGAGGACGCTATTTACCACGGCTGCTTCCTTTGAAGCTTGGCTGTTTTTTCCAGTGGGGCCGGAAATTATCCACCCGAGCGCGGTTAATTGAGCGGTGGGAGTTCCGAGAGGTCCCTGCCGCAAATCGCGCATCAAAAGCGATCCGTAAACGTCCGCCCCAATCAGCATATGAATCTGATGCTTGCTTGACGGATCCGGATCCGCTAGGGAGATGCCTTGCAAATGAGGCCACGAGTCAACAGGCTTAGTTCGCGACGCGGCGTACGACGTGATTCGTTGAAACACGTACGCGGTAATCGGAAACGCGGGATTCGATTTCTTGGACGGTGTCAATCGCAAGGACACTCGTGATCTCGCAGCACCGGTATGTTTCTCACCAAATCCTTTAATTTGCAAATCGGCTCGCTGCCTTCCGGTTCGTATCGTTTGGCACAATGCTTCCGAAATAAAACTAAAATTGGATCCTTGATCCAACAACGCGCGAACCTTAAATGATCTACCCTCCGCGGTATGCACGTCAACCCACGCAGTCGCGAGAAGAACGGTCGGAGATGCGATGCTCGGCGATTTAATTGTTTGAACGCTTGCGACAGTAGCATTGTCGGAAACGGGCAAGGAGTCCGTTTTCGAAATCGGCGGTACGCTTGTCCTGGTCGACGCCGAACTTTCATTTATGTCTGACGCTTGACCGCTCGCGTAATGCAACAATGTATGATGCGATTGGCGACAGTGGGTGCATCGCTGCTTGTGCGTACATTTCGGCGAAATATGTCCCGGTTTCATGCAATTAAAGCAGACTTTACTCTTACGTGCAATTTCACTTCGCTGCGCAGTCGATTTTCGGCGAAATTCTTCGCACTTACAATTAGTAACAAAGTGATTGCCCAAACAACAAATACATTTTACTGCAGCGACATTATTAATTGACGACCGCGGCTTGTCGCGCTTTGCATTAGTACTTTCCGTTGAAATGTCAGCAAAGTCTGATAATCCACGGATGCACATTGTGAGAAAATTGTGAATGTTTCTATAAGACGGAATCGAATCCATAGTGGAACGTCTCAAGTTCCACTCGCTGCGTGTTTTAGCACTGAATTTTTGAGATATAATATATACCAAGAGATCATCCCAATGACCAACCGGTCTTTGCAGATTATTCAGCGCGGCGATTGATGCAGCCACTGTGTCGCGCAATTTTCTTAGATCTACCGCGTTTTCATGCTTCATGACAGGCAAACTCATAAACGCATTTAAATGAGAATAAATTAAAGTTAATTTATCGTCGTATTCGTCGATCAAAAGTTGCTACGCGGACGTGTAATTTTCCTCCAAAATTCTCAAATTATTAATTATTAAAGCAGCGTCTCCGATAACGCTTGTTATCAAATAATAAAATTTCTGCGTATTTGACAGCGTATCATTTCTAGCCACGAGTGACTCGAAAGTATTTTTGAAACTTTCCCAATCGGAAAACTTGCCGGAGAATTTCGGAAGAGTAATCCGCGGCAACTGAAAATGATTATTATTGCTATCGCGAATGGAAGAATCCGTACTGCGATCTAACGAAATCGGAGTTTGACTAATTGTAAGCCGACTTATCGTGTCTTGAAGAAGGTCAGCCGTCTCGAGGTAGATTTCTTCTGCCGTCAGGAATTCTTCTTTGAGGAAGTACGGCAGAGTTTTTCGATTCTCCGGGGTAGCCTCGAGCTGTATCCTGGCATGAAGTCCACGGCAGGAAACCCAAAGTGACTCCAGGTTTGTGAGACGCCCTTGCGTCTTGGGCAATGTGATATTAGCCTTCGCTAACTTCTTAAAGTTCACGATGACTCTTTGCAACGTGTCGATTGTCTCGCTCTGTTCGGCGAGTAAAACCTTTAACTCGGCCATTATAACCGCGAGTTAAAATCGTTGACAAAAAATGTCACAGAATGAGCGTCACGGTTTTTCCTAGGCGCGTATAGCTGCGCCGTCGGAACTTAAGTTCGCGACGAAAACTTATTTAACGCACCGTGCGAGCAATTATGCCGACGGTGTTTTATTCGCGAACGATATCGTATCAAAACGCGAGAGACATATATTTGTCCTCAGAGACCGCACTAACAATAAGACTTACGCGCTATTCGAAGATAACGATCTAATGCTAGTAAAAAACTTCAATGCCAAATTATTCGAAGCACAATGGAAAGGTCCATTTTCTGTTGTTCGACATGATAACTTTATAACATATCATATCAGAGAGAATAGACTAGTAAAACAATATCACAGAAGTGATATTAAACCTTTTATTTCAGACGATCAAAATGGATCTGAGACGAGCTATTTCAATATGTCTTCTCGTAATTCTTCAGTATCATCCTATTAGCTGCACAGAGAAATATTCTATCAAGCAACTGGAGTATGATGAAGTAATTTATCTCGAAACCTTAAGTAAAGTAAAATTGCATCATGAGCAATAGAGAATTGTAATGGGATACGATTTATTTGAATTAAAAAAAAAATATCGAGTTCTTAGAACCACATATACTCAATTGCTTAAAGAGTGTTCTCGTCAAATTAATCATCAAGAATGGACTTGTTCCTCAAAGAATCGTTGTCACGTCCTATTAACCTTCCTACTCTCTCAATTCCTAGGCTAGAAAGAACAGGGCGCTCTCTATTTTTTATGAGGCAACCTGCATACACCGGCTATACCTCAGGGACGCCGAAAGCACGGACTATACTATGGAACTAGGGCTCGAGTACTGGGACGTTGGCGAGAGAGAATTTTAGTTACTAGTGAGAAAAGGATTTCTACTAGCAATTCTTCCTAGACTGTCCAATGAATTGATTAATTGATTGACTGTAATTTCCCATTTAAGTAATTATTAATTAATAAATTAAGTAACAAAAATATTATATAATTCTCGCATTTAGAGTCTTGAGAATTCCTCATTGGGACCTTTTATTGAACAATTATTTAGATTACACGATGGATCTGGAATGTTATCTAAACAGACAAGAAATTGATCAAGATCGATATTTCCTTCCAAGACGTCTGTTAATAAAGCAATAATTAGTCTTATCACCGTATGAATTCCTTATTGATTAATTTTTGGTTTTCTTTAATAGTGCATTCTGTTGACATTGGAGAAATAATTTAAATATTTAAATAACTAGCATATTGATTGATTTTAAATAAGATGTCCGGACACTGTTCTTCTAGAAATTTGATTAAATCCTAGGAGATTTCTTCCTCTGTTTGCAATACTAAATCGCACAATTCTGTGAATAATGATGATTCAAAAATGTCGAGTATAAAATCAAATGAATTAGGTAGTTCATCGATTGAGGGTTCGATTATTGTGTCGGGAAAAGTTCCTTCGTCCGTAAAGAGGGTTTTGTCAAGTGCTTGTCGTCGGAGCCAACGTAAAGTAGATGCGGCGCGGTTAGCTCGTGTTTTCTTACGTGCTCTATGATTACATTTTTTCCGACATGCGATTTTCTGTTTCCGCGTCTTCATGCGGCATAGAATGGTAGTAAAATATTTAATTTAATAAGGGGATATTATTAAGGAGATATTAATAAGGGGAATGTACTGATGGAGATTACATCAATATAGGTTTATTGCCGTATTAATTTTTTCGTTGATTTACCGCTGGATTCTGTCAATTGTATTTAAGTGGACATTAGAAAAATAATTTAAATATCTAGATAATTAGCATATTGATCGATTTCAAGTAATTTGTCTGGACACTGATCTTTTAATGACTGTATTAAGTCCTTACGATGAGGTTGTTCCCAAAAGGTATTCTCCTCTATTTACAATACTAAATCACACAATTCTGCAATTAGTAATTGTTCAAAAAACTGATCTTTTAATGTTTGTACTTCATCTTTAGGATAGAATTCCGGGGAAGTATTTTTTCCCACTTGCGATACTCATGTAATTTTACAATTAGTAATTGCTCGGAAGAATCAGTTTCTGAACTAGATATATTAGGTGGTTCGTCTGGCAAGGATTCTATTCCTGTGTCAAGGAAAATTCCTTTGTTTGAGATTGGTGATAACTTGGAGAAGTTAGTTCTGAGATTAAAATAATTAAGTGCTTCTTTTATCGAGGGATCAATTGAACTTGGTAGATCAGTTATCAAGAATTCAAAGGAATTAGGAGGTTTGTTGATCGACGGTTCGATCTCAGTATAAGGGGGAGTTCCTTTGTCTGTGACGAGTTTATTGTCAAAATCTAGTTGAATAGATGAAGTCTTTAATCTTTTTATAGTCTCCAGAGAAATGGCAACTATTTCACACAATTTGATGCAAAGTTTATTTTTCAATGACTGTCGTCTGAGCCAGAGCAAGGTCGACGCGGCGTGGTTAGCACGATTTTTCTTATCTGCTCTATGATTACGTTTCCTCCGATATGCGATCTTCTGTTCTCGCGTCTTCATTTATTATATGTCATAGAATAGTAATGGAATATCTATTTTAATTAGAATATATTACTAGGAGGATACTACTAGGAGGGAGGGGTGCTGAAGGAAATTACTTCAAAATAGATCGTGTCTTTTACATGCTCCTAATCTCAAAATCAAAAGGAGAGTCAAAGAATAGGGGACTTTTGATAGAAAATAATCAAGATGTTGATGGGAGAGTTGCCTTCGGTGCGCTATTCAGTGCTCGAGGCGATGAAAATATGAGGATGCGAGGTAGAAAGTTACCTGAATGCAAACTTGGTAACGTGGTAATCAAGGTTGGACCACGTCCGAATTAAATTAAATTAAAGAACTAGTTGAAATAACATTTATTAGATAATTAACCTCTTAGTACCGTTTGTCAGTCGAGGCCGCTTCGGGCTGAACTGTGACGATGGAGTTTTAAAGGGTGTTGGTGGGAGAATTACCTTCGGTGCGCTATTCAGCGCTCGGGGTGATGGAAACGGGAGTGGTTCACTTGGACACAGTTCAAATAGACACAGTGCAAATGGACACAGGGCAAATGGACACAAAATTTTCTACACGGCTCAATTGGACACAGTGCAAATGGACACAGTGCAAATGGACACAAAATTTGATACCTACAATATTAGACATTGTTAAGATATACACCATTAATTTGTACACCGTTAATTTATACATTGTTTATTTGTACACCGAAATTTGTACACCAAAATTTGTACACCAAAATTTGTATACCGTTTACTTGTACACCGTTCAGATATACACCAAAATTTGTACATTGTTCATTTGTACACCGAAATTTCTACACCGAAAGTTGTACACCGAAAGTTGTACACGGAAAATTCTACACGGAAAGTTATACACCGAAAATTCTACACGGAAAGTTCTACACGGAAAATTCTATACGGAAAGTTGTACATGGAAAGATCTACACGGAAAGTTGTACACCGAAAGTTCTACACGGAAATTTCTACACGGAAAGTTGTACACGGAAAGTTTTACACGGAAAGTTCTATACGGAAAATTCTACACGGAAAGTTCTACACGGAAAGTTGTACACCAAAAGTTGCACATCGAAAGTTGTATACCGAAATTATTGGACATCTTAATTATTTTGTGAATATTAATGTTTTTATATTTGTTACTTATTTTTGAACTCAAAGACTCTCGATTCTGAATAATTATAATTAAATTCCGATATTATGTGAAGTTGTATAAATTTATATTTCAAGAATTATACTGAAGAAGACCGCGTGCGGTCGAAACGTTTATAGAATGATTTTAATTTGCGTTAGTTTTAATATCTAATGACTGTAGTTTTATAATTTATACATGTAATAAATGGTAGTTGACTGAACATCTCGAATATTCAGCTCGATAAGTTGGCCTTAGATTTATCACTTTGTTTTCAATATACGAGCGATAATTTGTATTAATTTACTTATTTTTTATTAACATTTATGAAAAGAAGCTTTGACATACAGATATAAAAGAGATAAAGGATGGACTAATGAGAACATCGAGCAGAATCAAGACGCAAATTTGTTGAAAATTTATTATAAAAATGAGGGATAAACAGATAATGTGCGAAAAAGAATATAAATTTAAGACATGTTTTTTATTTAATATTCAAACAAGCTGTACAAAAGTTTTTTGCGTAATATTTTTGGCAATGTTCACAACTTTTATAATTGTATTTTATATAATATAGGACAGTGTTTTTATTAATGTAGTATTTATTTTATATTTTATTCCTCAATATAAAAAAATACCACGTTTAAAATATTCTATTATTTATATTATATATTTATAATATATATTATTTTATAATACTTTAACGTTATATCACAGAACTTAACACAGAATCGCAATACACTAGACTTGACACACTTAAGGCCCTGCGCACAATAGGAAAAATATTAAATACTAAATATTAAATATTAAATACTAAATATTCAATATTTAATATTAAATATTTAATATTTTATTATGCGCAAGACCTAAAGATAATGTTATAAGAAAAAGTTGTCAAAATCCATTTTTAGTGTTAAATACATTTCTAGAAAATAAAATCTGTACGTAAAAACAAATTATGTATACTGATTGATAATTCACTATGAGAACTTGTACTTCCGTAATCAAACGTCCTTCAAATGCTAATGATTATATTGTAAGGGTTTGCGATTATGTTTAAGCCGCTTTGTATATACCGTGTTATGCTGCGCGCGCCGCGGCTACTTCCCTGTTCATTGGCGATTTACCGTGTTGATCTGATTACCTAGCGACATGTGACCTAGCGCTTCGGTGATTGGCCAGCGAGGCCAGCGACACCGGAAGACGCGCGAGAGCAATTGTTAATACGCAGTCTTTTTCCACGACTCGCACGAAGTACTCGGCCCTGGCAATAAATTTCTGATTGTTCCTATTACCGAGTGATCACTACGCCTAATCCTTTGAGAACCATTTCCACGCTTTTTCCTGACACCAACCTATCAAGAATACCCCTGTCACAAGGACGATCTTACAATATAATGGTGCGTCATATTTTAACAAGGCAATTATTTTAACAAAAACAGTAAATTTTTGTAATATTGCTATCTTAACAACTTAAACTCAAATTTGAGAAACACAATTCGCAATTTCACCATAAATGCAATATTATTACAACGTATTATAAGAAGAGGTACAAATACCTCTTTGGCATTACATATATTGCTTGAAAATAAAATATGGATGTAAAAACATATTAAGTATATTGATGGAAAAAAATTTACTACAAGAAAACTTGTACTTCTGTAATCAAACTTAAATTTTTTAAAATCCTAATTAATGTAGAAAATAAAATATACTAGTAATACAGTATGTTGTACAAGTGTCATTTTGACTGCAACACAAAATTATTTAAACTTATGTAGTAATATTGCGTTTCATAATACGCGTCACATTTTAGCAAGGCAATTATTTTATAACAATAACAGTAAATTTGTGTAATATTGCTATCTTATGTATTTAAACAACTTAAACTCATAGTCGGACAAGACATTTGCAATTTTATCACAGAGATGCAATACTATCACAGTAATATTATAAGAAAATGTAATCAAAACTATTTTTGGCGACAGCTTATGTAGTAATATTGCGTGTTTAAAGATATAATTTATAGAAAAGTCTTTTTACAAAGTATTGCTTGGAATCGATCTTATAATATTATAACTCGAACATAACTTTGAAAATTTACATTACATATCAGACACCGATTAGCTTCTAAACGTTTAATACATTGGAAACAACAAGCGAGATGACCACGTGGTATGAAAACGTGTGTTCGTTCGTCATTATAACACAGAATACAAGAGTCCGAGGAAGATTTTTTTTTAGCTGCATCTTGACTATCCTGCAGCGTCCAGTCCACAGCATGATATGGAACATTTACAGATGCATTGCTCTCATCTGTGTTTGTGGGCAAAATTTAATATTTGTTTATTTATCTTCCTGTGTATTATCTTTAGTAAAATTATCTTGCAAATATGTTAAAATATTTTTTAAAGCAACGTATCATTTATAAAAAAAAAGAAGGATATTAATAATTAATTTTACAGATATGTTCTGCACATACGTGTTATATATATGTATATATATATATATATATATATATATATATATATATAACGAACTTTTAAAAAATTATTAATATTAACAAAGTTACAGTAATTTCCATCTAAACACACTCTTAGATAAATAAATAACCTAACGTATAGTAATAAATTTTTAATATCATAATAAAATCCATTAACAATTTTTTATTTTTTCTATCTTCCAGGCGTATACTCTTAACCATTATTTAATTATAAAGTAAGCATATACATATAAACTACTATATTAAACTTACCTTGTACAAATTAAATTCTGTGATGTTTTTTTATTGGTTCATCAATTTTGTGTAAAACCACAGATAATTCTTTTAACTTAGTAAAATTAATATTTTTTTTGTGTAAGTCGTCTTCGTAGAAATTTTTTGTCAATAAATACAAAGCAATAGTTAGTAAAAAATATTCAAGAAACAGTAATAATGATTTAAAAGAAAAGTGAAATATAAATTAGAAAATTATATGCAAATATATTTTTCAAAATGAATATTGTATAATTAGTTTTATAATTTATTGTAAGCTTTAATAAACGTACATTAAAATATCACAAATCAAATACGAAACTTAATTATTATTTAATATAATTAAATTAAAAGAACTTGACAATTATCATAACATAGAAATTTGCATACCCTTATTAGTGTTTAATAGCTTTCTCTTTAGACGTGTCATGCATGAACTATTGCTTTCTTCATGATCGAGTAATTCTTGTAATAGCATTATTGTTTTTTTCTTTTCTCTTTCAGTTTCAATATTATGTGATATGTTTTTTGTTGTATAAGGCGCATACAGAGCATCTTTTTTGTCAGATGTCAAGTTATGTTCATAATTGTTATTTTCTGCAACAAAAAAAATGCAATATTAATATTCTGAATAATAAAGAGCAAATTAGTAGAATATACTATAACCATATTAATAAAATATACTTCAATGAAAAAATTCAAAATAATATATTATATTAAAAAATATATCTTTATAAAGAAATGTGGCCTTCACAAAGTTTTCACATCTATCGGTGAACATACGTAAGAAATGTTCAAGATTTAACCTACGAGAAATAGAAAGTACAGTCTTATTACATGTAAGATATGATACATAAGAAGGAAATATTAACAGACTATATATACCATAATAATTAAATTTTAATTATTAGCAGCATACGCAATAATATTAATATAATTAAATCTTAATATTATCAAATAAAAAATATAAAACACGTTTTTTATTATTAGCTAACCTGCCAATCGTTAAGTCTGCTTGAGCTTCCAGTATTTTATAATCCCGTTTTTTATTTTTAATACTTGCACGCCACTCACCTACTTTGATTGTTTGTAGACGTTTGAGTTTTATCTCTTCGTCAATTATCAATTTGCGTAGATTATATCTATAAGAATATATTATTTGTTATAACACTCAATAATTTGTTAACTATTTTTAAAATAAAAAAAATGTTAATCAAAAGTATTTCACATTAATAATTTTTTGCAATTAAAATGTTTTGCTTTTATTTCATTTTATTCAAAAAATTAGAAGTATAGCAATGTTACCTAAGAAATTCCAAACGTTTCCATGAGCTTTGCCAAATTTTTTTCCTGCTATGTTATGGAAACTTTCTACTATGTTATTTGTTCTTGCAGGACAATCATAAACACTAACTTTTGCTGCCAACGGTAACCAGGTTTTACGTACATAAGCTAAAAAATTATTGACAGCAGGATATTTAGAAGAAATTTTATTAACTTCAAGTTGTATGATAGAAAGTGCTTCTTCAAAACAATTAGATGGAACTAATACCATAGTCATTGTCATAGATAAAATATTTCTTGGTGCTTCCATTAATCCTAATCGCTGCCATTTACGCAAAAGTGCCTATAAGTATATTAATGTTATTTAGATTTATGTGGATAAATATTTTGAGATGTATTAATATCAATGTCAATTAATGTCAATGTTCATAACCATTGCAATTTACTTTATTAAAGCAAGAAACAACTTAATAACGTTATTTTTTAGATTATTATATAAATAAAATAATGACTACATTATTATACAATTAATACACGTATTATCTTGATAAGTATTCTATATATCTCTCTATATATTATAATTATAATTACATTTTTATGTATTATCATTAAATTTATTTATAGTAAATAATATGGAATAAGGTTCAAAAAATTATTAATATTTAATTTTAAAAATATACTTGATTAAAATGAAACCAGCATCCATGAGCCTCTGCTGCTAGAAATTGTTCATTTATCACTTTCATGGCAGCTGTCTCATAATCGCTCATTATAAACTTTAAATTTTGTTGAAGACTTGGTACTAATTCTATAATTTTTTTCCAAATAGCTGTGTACATATTACTAGAGCGACTTTCACATAAGATAAAAATCATACCAATACCCTGTGAAAAATATATATAATACATACAACTAAAAATATATATACGACAATAAATCTAATTTATATAAGAAAATATATATTCATTATAAAATAATATATTACATGTTTGAAAAAATGTGTAATATAAAAAATAAAATGTAAAATGTAAAATGTGAATTTAGTATATATTATTTGATTTTTATTATATTAAAGCAATATAAAAGATAAAAATAATTATATTGTTATTTCAAATAATTGTTTTATAATTATTTTAAATGCACATATAAATTATTTCTTTTTCTATTATTTTTGTCTCTACATTAAAAAATTTAAATCAATGTTTATAATTAAATTGTGAAAATATATATTCATTATAAAATAATATATTACATGTTTGAAAAAATGTGTAATATAAAAAATAAAATGTAAAATGTAAAATGTGAATTTAGTATATATTATTTGATTTTTATTATATTAAAGCAATATAAAAGATAAAATTATCTTTCTTCTAAAATTGTCTTTTGTGAAAACACTTGATTTAAAATGCAAGCTCCAATTATTTTTTTTATATATTTTCGTTTGTTACTTATTAAAAAACATGCACATGATATTTAAACAAACCAATTATACATATTATTACAGTGTACTATATTATTATAGTGTAATTTTGATACCTACGACATTCATATATTGAGTATGAATCGAATACATTTGGCTCATTAGTGGTGTACGTGGAACAATCTAAAATCAATTAACATAATATAAATGTATTGTATTTAATTATTGTATTTATTTGAATATATATAAATTATTTATTTATATATATAAAAACAATAATATACTTTGTAATAATGATATATAAAGTTTCTATATATTTAAATAATAAATTTACTTGTTATATGAGCTTACATTAAATGTGCCATCTACATAAAGTTCTGTTGACTTTTGCAATTCTTGTAACAGCTCATTACTTGTAAATATCAGTGCTTTCTTTCCATCGCTGCAAGTTACAATTCCTTTATAAAATCCTTCAAGAGGTGCATATGTGGATAAACTTGCAGCAAGAGTTTCCATATTATTTGGTAATTTTTGGTAATTTTCAAAATTTTTTAACTTATTTCTTTGGTAAGGAATAATATGTCACACTCTGTATAACAATTGTTAAGAGAAATGTACATATATCAAGTTAATAAAAAATATTAAATATTTTAAAAATTTTAATATTTTTTTATATAGTTTTATTATTCCGCCATAACAAAAAATTCTTAATCTTATTATTTTTATAACAAATATTACTTACATTATATTACTTGAACTTAAGCTACATTGTACTTTTTATAGGCTGTACTGCGTAAATGGCGAAAACTACATCTTTCAAATGCTCCAAAAACGGTACTTTCTATGACAATGGCATTACCTTTATTGCCACCAGAAATGTTTCACGAAGCGTTATTTATTATACAAACTGAAGCTGATTCAATTTCTTCTGAATATCCAATTATTTTACAATTTACATCTTACCTGAGACTTACCTGGTCAAATATGGCATCAAAAATTAGTACTTATAATTGCCCTGTACGTACAAACAACATAGTAGAAAGTTTTCATAATACTGCAGTTCAGAAACTAGGCAAAAGGAATATTAACATTTGGACATTTTTAGGTAAGATTTACGATAATATATTTTTCTTAAATATTTATAATTATACAAATATTCATAATTATATATTATTTCTCAACTTTCATGTTTATTAATAAAAATTATTCAATATATTTTACTTTATATATTAATTTTAATTAATTTTTTGTTTTTAGAAAAGTTATCGAATTTCATCACAGATCAAGAGCTGGATTTTCGACGTTTAAAAAATGGTATTAGATCTCGGCGAAACCGCTCACGGGCAAATAGAGAACGCGATACCAAAATTATTAATGCACAACAGGACTTAGTTAATAAAAGGTATAATTTTGTAATCTACATTTGAGTAAAAGGATTATGTTATACATAATTTAAGTTATATTAAAGCTTAAATTGTTTTCAGATTGCCACTAAAAGATTTCCTGCTGATGTTTACCACGAATATCGACATATTTCAAATGGAACAAATGCCATTGTTAGAAGGTAAATAAATT
This sequence comes from Nylanderia fulva, assembly GCF_048542155.1. NCBI lineage: Eukaryota > Metazoa > Arthropoda > Insecta > Hymenoptera > Formicidae > Nylanderia > Nylanderia fulva. The sequence continues at coordinate 111,847 of NW_028189464.1, read as the reverse complement.
TATTGAATATATTATGTTTATATTATTTTATAAATATAGGTTGCGATCAAGACTGCGCTACGAGTGCTTTAAAACATTCTATTTTTATTCTCATGGAACATAAAACAGAGATAGAATAATATTTCGAAGCATTCATAGCGCAATTTTAATTGTATCCATACTATTATATCTAAATCACTATTAGGTTTCTGTATTATAATTTTATTTTCATTAAATTTAAATAAAAGTTAAAAATAGGGAGAGAAAAAATAATTATACTATAAATTACCATAAACTTATTGTAATAAAAATGTGTATAATAGTTTTTTATCTTTTTAGATACTGAGTCAAGTAATATTGTACAAGCTGCAAACATGGAGTTATTTGCAGATAATTTGGACGACACACTTCAGACAGGTAAATATATAAATGTTGTTTAAAGTTAGTGATCAAATTAGCGTTAATTATTTTAACATTTTTTCTTCATCATTATTTTTCGTATATTCAAGTATTTTTGCTAGATTTTTAAACTTATCCTTACAATATTCTTATAAAATATTTTATTCTTTTTATTTCAGAAAAGCAAAATTTTATTAGACGAAGATTACGAAATGTAAATTCATCTAGAAGAGAATCTAGTCGTAGAAGACAAGAAAATGTATCCAGAAGAGATGCAGGTATCAAATTTTTTCATATTTTAAAATCCAAGTTTATTTCAGATGTTTCCATCTTAATATTAATTATTGTTTACAATAAGTTTGTTAAAAAAAATGGATAAACTTAATTTTTTATTTTTAGACCAAAACACAGATAATTCTTCCAATACACAGACAGAAGTCACACACGCAATATTTACGCAACCGACGCGTGAGGAACCTGAGACAGTTGATATTACATCTTCTAATTTTGAAACTGAATTTCCAAATATGCAAGGTATAGTATTATTAATAATATTTTGTCATATTTTAAAATTTAATTTATATAGCAGACTTGTATATAGATAAATAGAAAATATATACGTATATATATATATATATGTATATATATATATATTTATTTAGTTATACAAGTTTACCATTTTTTTTCTTGTTTTCCTATCTTAATGTTCTTTGCGCAATATTTTGTTACTAATTAAAATATTTAAATATAAATGTGTAAAAATTATTTTATATAAAATAAATTAATTTTTCATTTCCAGATCAAAACACAGATAATTCTTCCAATACACAGACAGAAGACACACTTGCAATATTTACGCAACCGATGCGTGAGGAACCTGAGACAGTTGATATTACATCTTCTAATTTTGAAACTGAATTTCCAAATATGCAAGGTATAGTATTATTAATAATATTTTGTCATATTTTATTATTTAATTTATATAGCAACTTGTATATAGATAATTAAGAAAGATACATAAATATATATATACATATATATACACATTTATTTATTTATACAAGTCTGCTATTTTTCTGGTTTTCCTATCTCAACGTTCTTTGCGCAATATTTTGTTACTAATTTAAATATTTAAATAAAAATGTGTAAAAATTATTTTATATAAAATAATCCAATTAATTTTTTATTTTTAGATCAAAACACAGAAAATTCTTCCGATACACAGGGAGAAATTACATATGTAACAGTTGCGCAAACTACGCATGAGGAAATTGAGACAATCGATATTAATTCTCATTCTGAGACTGAATTCTCAAATATCGAAGGTTTATATTATTTAAAAGCTAATTAAAGATATGAATTTGAATCTCGCACGTATAAACTATTTTTACATTTCCTTTTCTTTTATTTTGTATAGATCCATCAATATACGAAACTCCAGAAGATGATTACGGATATTTAAATTCTCCCACAAACACAGATGACAGCAATGCATCTGTAGATGTTCCATATCATACTGTGGACTGGGCGCTGCAGGATAATCAAGATGCATCTAAAGAAAAATCTTCCTCGGACACTTGTATTCTGTGTTATAATGACGAACGAACACACGTTTTCATACCATGTGGTCATCTTGCTTGTTGTTTCCAATGTATTAAACGTTTAGAAGCTAATCGGTGTCCGATATGTAATGTAAATTTTCAAAGTTATGTTCGAGTTATAAAATCATAAGATCGATTCCAAGCAATATTTCGTAAAAAGACTGTTTTCTATAAATTATATCTTTAAACACGCAATATTACTGCATAAGCTGTCGTCAAAAATAGTTTTGACTACATTTTCTTACAATATTATTGTGATAGTATTGCATCTCTGTGATAAAATTGCGAATGTCTTGTCCGACTATGAGTTTAAGTTGTTTAAATACATAAGATAGCAATATTACACAAATTTACTGTTATTGTTATAAAATAATTGCCTTGCTAAAATGTGACGCGTATTATGAAACGCAATATTACTACATAAGTTTAAATAATTTTGTGTTGCAGTCAAAATGACACTTGTACAACATACTGTATTACTAGTATATTTTATTTTCTACATTAATTAGGATTTTAAAAAATTTAAGTTTGATTACAGAAGTACAAGTTTTCTTGTAGTAAATTTTTTTCCATCAATATACTTAATATGTTTTTACATCCATATTTTATTTTCAAGCAATATATGTAATGCCAAAGAGGTATTTGACTACCTCTTCTTATAATACGTTGTAATATAATAATATTGCATTTATGGTGAAATTGCGAATTGTCTTTCTTAAATATGAATTTAAGTTAAGATAGCAATAGTACAAAAATATACTGTTATTCTTAAAATAATTGCCTTGTTAAAATATAATGCGCCATTATGTAATCATTAACATTTCAAGGACGTTTGATTACGGAAATACAAGTTTTCATAGTGAATTATCAATCAGTATACATAATTTGCTTTTACGTACAGATTTTGTTTTCTAGAAATGTATTTAACACCAAAAATGGATTTTGACAACTTTTTCTTATAACATTATCTTTAGGCCTTAGACATAATAGGAAAAATATTAAATATTTAATATTAAATATTTATTATTTGGTATTTAATAGTTAATATTTTTCCTATTGTGCGCAGGGCCTCAGTGTGTCAAGTCTAGTGTTTTGCGATTCTGTGTTTAGTTTTGTGATATAACGTTAAAGTATTATAAAATAATATATATATTATAAATATATAATATAAATAATAGAATATTAAACGTGGTATTTTTTATATTGAGTAATAAAATATAAAATAAATACTACATTAATAAAAACACTGTTCTATATTATATACAATAAAATACAATTATAAAAGTTGTGAACATTGCCAAAAATATTACGCAAAAAACTTTTGTACAGCTTGTTTGAATATTAAATAAAAAACATGTCTTAAATTTATATTCTTTTTCGCACATTATCTGTTTACTAAGGTAGTAGATATTAAACTGACTACACTGGCTGTCTATTAGATTTGTTAAACTATATTTATTGACGTTTCGACCATACGGGTTGTGGTCCTTTTCAAAATTACAATAGAAGCATTCTAGAAATTAATGTACATGCAATCAGAATCAACATTTAAATTGAAAACGTGAAATGTAACAAATGAGACTTACAATGAGTTACTGCATATCGTTATTGACATTTAAAAGTACGCTCCGGTGAGACTTAACTTAAGATCGGATGGTAAATTAACTGCGTTTCACTTGTGTCATCTTGCCACGACTGAGCACACTGTACTAACGAATAAACACGCCGAAAATTATGTCAAAGTTAAAAGTTAACAATATTTACATTCTCGCTAAATTGTGATGTACCATGTGGCAAATTACTAAAATAAAATATAAAAAATAAAAAATAAAATATAAAAAGTATAAGATAATAAAAAGATAAATAAATAAATAAATAGATATATTCGGTTCGCTTATGTCATCCTGCCTTAACATACCAATAATAAACTACTAATAATAGCTCCCAACAATGTATGTTGAAAATTTTTTTACTTCAATTTCTAAACAAACTGTCATATATCGTACTAAAGCTTTCAATGTCTTTCTGTAAATTGATCGTGGAATTCAATTTCTTGATAAAGTACATTTCGGCTATTTCTCTTTTTCTTCTATTGTTTTCTTTATGCAGAATTAAAGGATTCGACCAATCAAATTCATGTCCTTGATTAATCACAACCTATAAACAATGAAGATAAAAAAATTATAAAAGTAGATTCGACGGATGTTTCGAGGGAAAATTTCATCGTCATTCCATATTGTAATCGGTTTACTAATGACATATATAGATTTCTAAACAAAAAGAACCTTAACGTAATTTTTACCATCCCCAAAAAACTGAACTGTTTAATGAAATCGGGGAAAGATAATTTAGATATTAACAAGCAAACCGGCGTAGTCTATTGTATTAATTGTAACAATTGTGATTCTAATTATGTAGGGCAGACAAAAAGACATCTTAGTACTAGGATTAACGAACACCGACGTAATATTAAAAATTCAGTGAGCAATTTTTCTGTTGTTAGTGAGCACAGAATTAATCAAGGACATGAATTTGATTGGTCGAATCCTTTAATTCTGCATAAAGAAAACAATAGAAGAAAAAGAGAAATAGCCGAAATGTACTTTATCAAGAAATTGAATTCCACGATCAATTTACAGAAAGACACTGGAAAGCTTTAGTACGATATATGACAGTTTGTTTAGAAATTGAAGTAAAAAAATTTTCAACATACATTGTTGGGAGCTATTATTAGTAGTTTATTATTGGTATGTTAAGGCAGGATGACATAAGCGAACCGAATATATCTATTTATTTATTTATTTATCTTTTTATTATCTTATACTTTTTATATTTTATTTTTTATTTTTTATATTTTATTTTAGTAATTTGCCACATGGTACATCACAATTTAGCGAGAATGTAAATATTGTTAACTTTTAACTTTGACATAATTTTCGGCGTGTTTATTCGTTAGTACAGTGTGCTCAGTCGTGGCAAGATGACACAAGTGAAACGCAGTTAATTTACCATCCGATCTTAAGTTAAGTCTCACCGGAGCGTACTTTTAAATGTCAATAACGATATGCAGTAACTCATTGTAAGTCTCATTTGTTACATTTCACGTTTTCAATTTAAATGTTGATTCTGATTGCATGTACATTAATTTCTAGAATGCTTCTATTGTAATTTTGAAAAGGACCACAACCCGTATGGTCGAAACGTCAATAAATATAGTTTAACAAATCTAATAGACAGCCAGTGTAGTCAGTTTAATATCTACTACCTTAGTATTTCATTCCTGGCGAACGAAATTTAATAATTTATTGTTATTATCTGTTTATCCCTCATTTTTATAATAAATTTTCAACAAATTTGCGTCTTGATTCTGCTCGATGTTCTCATTAGTCCATCCTTTATCTCTTTTATATCTGTATGTCAAAGCTTCTTTTCATAAATGTTAATAAAAAATAAGTAACAAATATAAAAACATTAATATTCACAAAATAATTAAGATGTCCAACAATTTCGATATACAACTTTCGATGTATAACTTTTGGTGTACAACTTTCCGTGTAGAACTTTCCGTGTAGAACTTTCCGTGTAGAAATTTCCGTGTAGAACTTGCGGTGTACAACTTTCCGTGTAGAACTTTCCATGTACAACTTTCCGTGTAGAATTTTCGGTGTATAACTTTCCGTGTAGAACTTTCCGTGTAGAACTTTCCGTGTAGAATTTTCGGTGTATAACTTTCCGTGTAGAACTTTCCGTGTAGAACTTTCCGTGTAGAATTTTCGGTGTATAACTTTCCGTGTAGAATTTTCCGTGTACAACTTTCGGTGTACAACTTTCGGTGTAGAAATTTCGGTGTACAAATGAACAATGTACAAATTTTGGTGTACAAATTTTGGTGTACAAATTTCGGTGTACAAATAAACGGTGTATAAATTAACGGTGTACAAATTAATAGTGCATATTTTAACAGTGTCTAGTATTCTGGGTATATAACTTCGTGTCCATTTGCACTGTGTCCATTTGCACTGTATCCAATTGAACCGTGTAGAAAATTTTGTGTCCATTTGACTTGTGTCCATTTGCACTGTGTCTATTTGAACTGTGTCCAAGTGAAGGCCACTCGATGGAAACCCTTATAGAAATTTATCACTAATAACGCCAATTTATTACTTATTTCGAGTACTTAATCACTTATTTCGAGTACTTAAATTACTGTATATCAGTATTTTAAGTACTCGAAATAAGTGATTAAATGGCGTTGCTAGTGATAAATTTCTATAAGGAAATATGAGGATGCGGATGAAGAGAATTATTCGAGTAATAACAAGAGTTCTGTCTTTACGTTAAAATCTACCATCTGATATTGATGTATTTTCTCATTGATAGGACAATTGAAAGATGATTGGATAATGATTTAAAGAAATCTGCGCAATCTTCGAAACTTGTTCGAATTTTTATGCAATACTGGAGTGTCGGATGATCTGCGTAATTAACAGAATCCTACCTTTAAGACGACGAACTCTTCGTTGACCTGTGATGTGCTTGACCAGCTTTGTTCCCTCGCAAGGACCTCGGTCGTGGAGTGCTTATGGCTAAATCAAACACCAGATTGTACGATGCACTGAAGTTCTTTATTCGTCTTTTAACCCGTTTACAAATTGTGCGCGATTATAAAGTTAAGAAGTCAGCGAGGTCGACGGCTAACCCATGACTTCAACAAACGCCAAATTACAAGTTGACGTGGAGTTACAGCGACTAACTGTTGATGACAAAATTGTATGTTCCGAGATTCGCGTTATAACTTGTGATGACTTTTTAGAATGATACGAAATTGTTGCTGCGCTCCTCGGCTAGCGATAATTCAAGATGATACAAAATTGTTGCTGCACTCCTCGGCTAACGACAATTTAAGATGATATGCCGCAACTTTTCTATGATGAAATGCCGTCGTCCGGCCAGATTTTCTAAGATTTATTCTCGAGCGTTTCTTGTCTGGATCTTGACTATTTTATGATTTCTATGTTTCAGGTCACCGTGAGAACTAGGACATCGCCGTGGAATCGCCGTGGACCTTTGGTTTCGCTGGAGAGGATTGTCGTGGGAACGACAGCAACGGGTAAATATACTGACACAGTTCTTTAGACAAAGAATATAATATATACTTCTTTTTTGTTTCAAGCCAACGCATACATGTACATTATCTTTCCGCGCACAATACACAGTTTGGTATCTTTATTCGCGTAAGTATTTCACACTATCTTAGCGATCGCGTTAATAGTTTTCTTTTCCGCACGTCGTAAACAACGCTCGCGATGCATAAATGCACTACCGTTCGGCGGCGTACCGATATGCTTACTCTCCGATTAGCCGACTGAAACACGACGGTCAGCCGTCACTTTAACACTCTACCAAATCGCTCTGCGTTTGGTGAAGCTTTAGTGCCCAGCTGAGGTCCTACTTCTCGCTGTTATGTCGAGTGACCTGCAGGAACTGCTCGTCGAGCAATCTGCCACGATCGCTTCGATCAAGCGAGTACTTTCCAATTTTAAAAAACTTGGCAAGGCTAACGTCACCTTATACAAGACGAAGAATCGACTGGAAGGCCTGGAGACCTTATGGGAGAAGTGTCAACAGCTGAACGTCCGGCTTCTCCTCGCAGCATCACCCGAGGAACAACGAACGAACGGATACTTCACCGCAGAGGTCTTCTTCGAGGTTGAGGACGTCTATCACGAAGCCGCGGACTATCTCGCTGATGTAATCGGTAAATTCACTCGATGCGAGTCGAACGCGGCTCACTCGGTAAGCGACACCTCTATACGGGAACCCTCTATTGCGTTGCAATTACCTCGTATATCTCTGCCGAAATTTTCCGGTAATCTAACGGAGTGGGGAAATTTTCGCGGAATCTTCGAGTCGCTTGTTGCCTCTAAAGAAACGCTATCGAACACTCAAAAATTACATTACCTAAAGGCGAGTGTTACGGGCGAAGCCGTGTTATTGATAAATCATATCCAGATAACAGACACGAGTTACGACGCTGCGTGGAAATTACTTGTAGATGAGTACGATAACCAATACGCTATCATCTTTGCGCACATTCAAGCCTTTGCAGAGCTGCCGATTATGAAAACGGAAACTGCTGCCGATCTTAAGAGGTTGCAAGATGTTGTTGCCTCGTCATTGGCTGCGTTAGATAATTTAGGCAGACCGGTAGATCAATGGGACGATTTGTTAGTTTTTATAATCTCTCAAAAATTTAGTCCACGCACGCGTAACGAATGGAATCTGTTACGCGGAAAAACAAGCGCTTATCCGACTTACGAAAATATTCGTGATTTCATGACGTTGCGAATACGAGGGTTGACGGATCTTTATAAAAATATCGATTCTTCGCAAAATAAAATTAAAGGTTCTAACCGCTGCAGTTATAATCGCGCCTCTGTACACAGCGTGACCGCCGATAAATGTTTGAATTGCCCCGGCAATCATCGGTTAATGCAATGTGATGATTTCAAACGTAAATCAGTTGAACAGAGAATTCAGCTTCTCCGATCAAATAAATGTTGCTTCAATTGTCTAAAGGTCGGCCACTTCCCTAACGATTGTTCAAGTCAAAAACGATGTAATGTGTGCCGACGAGCGCATCATACGCTCCTACACCGGGACGTTAATGCTCAAAAGACGAATGTAAATTCTGTCGCGAATAATGCGACGCTCAACGCTCAACCGTCTGCTACTGCCTCTGAGGCTCAAGACGAGTCCGCTGTTGTCTCTGTTCAAACGATTAGCGCTCCGATAAAAAATCCACCGAATGTATTGTTAGCTACTGCGTGGGTGATTCTTCGCACGGTCGAAGGTCGTAAATTTAAAATACGTGCGTTATTGGATCAGGGTTCTGCCGTTAGTTTTATTTCGGAGTCATTATGCCAAACGCTGCGCACGAAACGTTACCGCGCGAGATTACTGGTACATTGCTTTGGTGAACAATACAGTGGCGTAGCGAAAGCGCAAGTACCGCTCAAGCTCGAGCCGTGTCAAACGCAAGGACCTTCTTTACCTCTAAATGCGTTCGTATATCAAAAAATAACGTCGTACGCGGGTTCTCGAATAAAACCTCTCGATTCTTGGCCTCACTTATGTGGATTAAATCTCGCGGATCCCGATCCGTTTAGCAATTACCCGATTCATCTGCTCCTCGGAGCGGACATATACGGCGCTTTGTTACTGCATGACGTAAAGCAAGGCCCAATCGGAACTCCAACGGCTCAGCTCACTAAACTAGGCTGGGTCTTATCCGGTCCCACCGGAACTTCTACTCAAAGAACAGAATCGGTTCAAACGCTAAATTGCGTCCTGGACCCTCCGATAGATTCTCTGCTCCGTAAGTTTTGGGAGATCGAGGAGATTTCTTCCGACTCTCCGATGTCGGAAGAAGATCAAAAATGTGAATTGCATTTTAAGGAAAGTCATACGCGTGCCAACGACGGCCGTTATATCGTTCGGTTACCGTTCAAAACCGATCCTCCGCTCGAAATCGGTTCTTCATACGAAATTACCGCGCTTCTATATTCTAAATTAGAAAAACGTCTAGATCGAAATTACGATCTTGCCAAACAATATAACGAATTCTTGTCGGAATATGAAACAATGAGTCATATGGAGGCCGTTACGGATGACGATAAGCCACGCTTTTCTCCGGTTTATATCCCGCATCATCCGGTGCTCCGCGAGTCCAGCAGTACAACGAAACTTCGCGTCGTATTTAACGCGTCGTGTAAAACTAGTAACGGCTCTACGTTAAATGATTATCTGATGACCGGACCTAAGTTACAACGCGAGTTAGCCTCTATTATCCTGCGATGGCGACAATTCCGCTACGTGTATACAGCGGATATTGAAAAAATGTTCCGACAGATTCGCGTTCATCCGGATGATACGGATTTAGTACGGATTCTCTGGCGATCCGCAAATGATAAACCTATTAAAGCCTATCGATTATTAACGGTTACGTACGGCACTGCTCCTGCTCCTTATTTAGCCATGCGAGTTCTTAATCAATTGGCTCTCGATGAAGGACATGCATTTCCGAAAGTTCAATCCATCGTTCAGGAATTTATATACGTCGACGACGTGTTATTCGGCGCCGACGACGTTCCGGAGCTCAAAGAAAGCCGCGATCAACTTCAGTCACTAATGTCGCGTGGCGGTTTTCACTTACGCAAATGGGCTGCTAACGCGACCGAATTATTAGACGATATTCCGGCTGGCGAGCACGAATTAGCTGTCGAACGAAAACTCGGTGAAGACGATATGTTAAAGGTACTTGGTCTCACGTGGAGACCGCAAGAAGATTCGTTTTGTTTCCAAGTAGATATACCTACTGCCGACTTTAATACTAAACGAACCATTCTATCATTTATCGCGAAAATTTTGATCCATTAGGATGGGCATCTCCGATAGTAATTACCTCTAAAATAATGATCCAAGAGCTGTGGATCAGAAAATATGACTGGGATTCTCCTGTATCTGCCGAATTATTAGAGCCGTGGAGAAAGTATTGCTCGGAATTTTCCAAACTAAATGAAATACGCATCCCGCGCTGGACTGGACGACATCGAGAAAATTTAGCTGTCGAATTACATGGGTTCGCAGACGCGTCGACCCGCGCGTACGCTGCTGTCGTTTATTTGAGAATTCGTCACTCGTTCAATAAAATTTCAGTAGTTTTATTAACAGCTAAATCAAAAGTCGCCCCGATTAAGACAATAAGCGTACCGCGAATGGAGTTGAGCGCAATTGTATTATTGACTAAATTACTCGAATGGGTGCAAAATTCGTTGAATTTGCAAAAAGCGCCTGTATACGGATGGACCGACTCGTCTGTCGCCTTAGCCTGGATACAAGGCCATCCATCGCGATGGAAAACCTTCGTCGCAAATCGCGTATCTGAAATCCAGACTCGACTCCCTTCGGTTCAATGGAATCGTGTCTCATCGAGCGATAACCCCGCAGACTGTGCGTCGCGAGATTTATCGCCGGCTGCATTCAGGGACTTTAAGCTCTGGTGGCACGGCCCCGCTTGGTTGAGTTCTACGGAATCAGCGTGGCCAATTCATAAGCATAATCAAAATCGACCCGACGCTAATCGAGAAATCGTCGAATCTGAAATCAAACTCTCTTCCGTGTGTCATACTCGAGTCTCCTCGGAATGGGAGCTACCGCATATCGTTTCTAGCTGGACGAAATTAATTCGAGTTACCGCGCTCGTGAAACGATTTATTCAAAAATTAAAACGCGAATTTATTGCACCAAAAACGATAGAGTTGTCAGCTGTCGAGCTCAAGGAAGCTTCCCTTTTTTGGCTTCGGTACGTACAGCTCCATCAATTTCCGTCGGAAATTAAGGTTTTAAATGCGAAAGGTTCAATTCCGAAATCCAGCTCCTTGTCGACTCTCTGTCCTTTCCTCGGAGAAGACAAATTAATACGCCTGGGCGGGCGGATCGAAAACTCGCCGTTGAGTTTTAACGAACGGCATCCCATCATTTTGCCGAAGCATCGCATCTCCGACTTATTAATCGCGCACGCGCATAAAGCCGCCCTTCATGGTAGCACTCAACTTACGCTACGTATTTTACGACAAAACTATTGGATAATTTCCGCTCGCACCAGCGTCAAATCCCACATTCATAATTGCGTAAGATGTGTCCGCGAACGCGCGCGTCCGTCGCAACAGCTGATGGGGAATCTTCCCGTTCATCGAGTCAACCCATCGCCCCCGTTCACGCATACGGGCGTCGATTACGCGGGACCGATGAATATAATTCCAGTCGTGGGAAGAGGTCAAAAATCGAGAAAGTATTACGTGGTAGTATTTATCTGCCTTGCGACTAAGGCTGTTCACTTAGAGTACGTGGACGACTACACTACTGCCGGATTCCTCGCTGCTTTCAAACGTTTCGCGAGTCGTCGTGGCCTCCCGTCAGACATTTACAGCGACAACGGCACGAACTTTCAGGGCGCAGATAGGGAATTGTACTCCGTTTTTCAAAGACTTATCGCCGATCCTGAACTTAAAAACACCATTGCCAACGACAACGTAAAATGGCATTTTATTCCTCCCGCCGCGCCGCATTTTGGCGGACTCTGGGAAGCCGGCGTAAAAGGATTGAAGTTTCATCTTAAAAGAGTAACCGGCTCGCGTACATTGTCGCAAATCGAGTTCGCTACGCTACTGTGTCAGATTGAGGCGTGTCTAAATTCACGACCTATTTCCGCATTACATGACGATCCGAACGATTTTTCTGCGATTACTCCGGGCCACTTTTTAATCGGCCGCCCGTTAATTAGTTTACCGGAAGAGTCGAATTTAGAAATAGACTCTGACCGTCTCTCGCGATGGCAACAAGTACGCGCGATGCTCGAACAGATCTGGCGATCTTGGTCGGCTGATTATCTGCATACTCTTCAGCAACGACAAAAATGGCGCGAGAATCAACCGGATTTAAAGATCGACGAATTAGTGTTATTAAAAAATAGTCTCCTTCCTCCTTCTAAATGGGAACTCGCTCGAATAGTAGCGGTTCATCCAGGAAAGGATAGCCATGTCCGCGTTGTAACGTTACGTACCGCAAAAACAACTCTGAAGCGACCATTAACACAGATCTGTCGACTACCGATAAATGCGAATTATTAGCTCTTAGATTAATACGCTCCGCGAAATGAAGATTTCGCTCGATTACCGTCTCAAATAAGACTATGTCGCGACGTCAAATTATGATTATGTAGACATAAGTACAATGTAATACCAAATTTCAGCGCCTTACTCCGTTATCATCTTCGATCTATAACTATTGTACTTAATCTGTACTATTTCTTCAATCATGTATCATGTAATCAACTGCATATTTCTTTGTTTTGCAATGTTGTCTTAAAACCTCTCTAGATCGCTCAACCCTGAAGGACTGGACTTTAATCTGTTTGAGAAGTAATTATTTCGTTACCTATCCGGTATACGAGGCGAGCGGGATGTTCGAGAAAGAGACGATCACAATATAGATAAATTCTCGTTTGATTTATAACTCTTGTTTCAAAGAACCAGTCCTCGGGCACATAACATTTGCTTCGGATTCTAAGGAATTATTTACCTTTAGTTTTTCTGACATTACTGTTGCTGCCGAAATCTGACAAACATCTCGGTGGTCGATCGTGATTGGTTGAAGAAATCATACGACCGACACCGAGTATGTTATTGTATTTGACTCGGTAGGGAATATTATCGAGGATTGAGCAGAATCGGGACTGTGAGACGAACCTCGATAGCGTACGCATCGTCCGGATTTTACGCGCGATCAGTACGGAAGCTCGTAGTTCGTACAATTTATCCGGGTCGGCTTTTTGATCGGTCTAGAGAACCTCGTCTTGTTAAATCAATGGTGTTATTCTGGTGTTAAATATATACGTTTGTTAATTAAACTCCATTGACTTATTATTATTATTCCACCCGGGACAAGTGACGAACCGGTAATAAAAAAAAGATATATATTAGTTGTTTTTTAAATTAGTGTTTCACGCGTAAATCGAAGGCGGGTGAACAAGCGGAGAGTAAGCATATCGGTACGCCGCCGAACGGTAGTGCATTTATGCATCGCGAGCGTTGTTTACGACGTGCGGAAAAGAAAACTATTAACGCGATCGCTAAGATAGTGTGAAATACTTACGCGAATAAAGATACCGAACTGTGTATTGTGCGCGGAAAGATAATGTACATGTATGCGTTGGCTTGAAACAAAAAAGAAGTATATATTATATTCTTTGTCTAAAGAACTGTGTCAGTATATTTACCCGTTGCTGTCGTTCCCACGACAATCCTCTCCAGCGAAACCAAAGGTCCACGGCGATTCCACGGCGATGTCCTAGTTCTCACGGTGACCTGAAACATAGAAATCATAAAATAGTCAAGATCCAGACAAGAAACGCTCGAGAATAAATCTTAGAAAATCTGGCCGGACGACGGCATTTCATCATAGAAAAGTTACGGCATATCATCTTAAATTGTCGTTAGCCGAGGAGTGCAGCAACAATTTTGTATCATCTTGAATTATCGCTAGCCGAGGAGCGCAGCAACAATTTCGTATCATTCTAAAAAGTCATCACAAGTTATAACGCGAATCTCGGAACATACAATTTTGTCATCAACAGTTAGTCGCTGTAACTCCACGTCAACTTGTAATTTGGCGTTTGTTGAAGTCATGGGTTAGCCGTCGACCTCGCTGACTTCTTAACTTTATAATCGCGCACAATTTGTAAACGGGTTAAAAGACGAATAAAGAACTTCAGTGCATCGTACAATCTGGTGTTTGATTTAGCCATAAGCACTCCACGACCGAGGTCCTTTCGAGGGAACAAAGCTGGTCAAGCACATCACAGGTCAACGAAGAGTTCGTCGTCTTAAAGGTAGGATTCTGTTAATTACGCAGATCATCCGACACTCCAGTATTGCATAAAAATTCGAACAAGTTTCGAAGATTGCGCAGATTTCTTTAAATCATTATCCAATCATCTTTCAATTGTCCTATCAATGAGAAAATACATCAATATCAGATGGTAGATTTTAACGTAAAGACAGAACTCTTGTTATTACTCGAATAATTCTCTTCATCCGCATCCTCATATTTCCTTATAGAAATTTATCACTAGCAACGCCATTTAATCACTTATTTCGAGTACTTAAAATACTGATATACAGTAATTTAAGTACTCGAAATAAGTGATTAAGTACTCGAAATAAGTAATAAATTGGCGTTATTAGTGATAAATTTCTATAAGGGTTTCCATCGAGTGGCCTTCACTTGGACACAGTTCAAATAGACACAGTGCAAATGGACACAAGTCAAATGGACACAAAATTTTCTACACGGTTCAATTGGATACAGTGCAAATGGACACAGTGCAAATGGACACGAAGTTATATACCCAGAATACTAGACACTGTTAAAATATGCACTATTAATTTGTACACCGTTAATTTATACACCGTTTATTTGTACACCGAAATTTGTACACCAAAATTTGTACACCAAAATTTGTATACCGTTTACTTGTACACCGTTCAGATGTACACCGAAATTTGTACACCGTTCATTTGTACACCGAAATTTCTACACCGAAAGTTGTACACCGAAAGTTGTACACGGAAAGTTCTACACGGAAAGTTCTACACGGAAAGTTCTACACGGAAAGTTATACACCGAAAATTCTACACGGAAAGTTCTACACGGAAAGTTCTACACGGAAAGTTATACACCGAAAATTCTACACGGAAAGTTGTACATGGAAAGTTCTACACGGAAAGTTGTACACCGCAAGTTCTACACGGAAATTTCTACACGGAAAGTTCTACACGGAAAGTTCTACACGGAAAATTGTACACCAAAAGTTATACATCGATAGTTGTATATCGAAATTGTTGGACATCTTAATTATTTTGTGAATATTAATGTTTTTATATTTGTTACTTATTTTTTATTAACATTTATGAAAAGAAGCTTTGACATACAGATATAAAAGAGATAAAGGATGGACTAATGAGAACATCGAGCAGAATCAAGACGCAAATTTGTTGAAAATTTATTATAAAAATGAGGGATAAACAGATAATGTGCGAAAAAAAATATAAATTTAAGGCATGTTTTTTATTTAATATTCAAACTAGCTGTACAAAAGTTTTTTGCGTAATATTTTTGGCAATGTTCACAACTTTTATAATTGTATTTTATTGTATATAATATAGAACAGTGTTTTTATTAATGTAGTATTTATTTTATATTTTATTACTCAATATAAAAAATACCACGTTTAATATTCTATTATTTATATTATATATTTATAATATATATATTATTTTATAATACTTTAACGTTATATCACAAAACTAAACACAGAATCGCAAAACACTAGACTTGACACACTGAGGCCCTGCGCACAATAGGAAAAATATTAACTATTAAATACCAAATAATAAATATTTAATATTAAATATTTAATATTTTTCCTATTATGTCTAAGGCCTAAAGATAATGTTATAAGAAAAAGTTGTCAAAATCCATTTTTGGTGTTAAATACATTTCTAGAAAACAAAATCTGTACGTAAAAGCAAATTATGTATACTGATTGATAATTCACTATGAAAACTTGTATTTCCGTAATCAAACGTCCTTGAAATGTTAATGATTACATAAAGGCGCATTATATTTTAACAAAACAATTATTTTAAGAATAACAGTATATTTTTGTACTATTGCTATCTTAACTTAAATTCATATTTAAGAAAGACAATTCGCAATTTCACCATAAATGCAATATTATTATATTACAACGTATTATAAGAAAAGGTAGTCAAATAC
This sequence comes from Nylanderia fulva, assembly GCF_048542155.1. NCBI lineage: Eukaryota > Metazoa > Arthropoda > Insecta > Hymenoptera > Formicidae > Nylanderia > Nylanderia fulva. The sequence goes on along the minus strand of NW_028189464.1, from coordinate 95,468 downwards.
CTCTTTGGCATTACATATATTGCTTGAAAATAAAATGTGGATGTAAAAACATATTAAGTATATTGATGGAAAAAAATTTACTACAAGAAAACTTGTACTTCTGTAATCAAACTTAAATTTTTTAAAATCTTGATTAATGTAGAAAATAAAATATACTAGTAATACAGTATGTTGTACAAGTGTCATTTTGACTGTAACACAAAAGTATTTAAACTTATGTAGTAATATTGCGTTTCATAATACGCGTCACATTTTAGCAAGACAGTTATTTTAACAGTAACAGTAAATTTATGTAATATTGCTATCTTATGTATTTAAACAACTTAAACTCATAGTCGGACAAGACATTCGCAAGAGCGCTTAGAGGGCGAGAGTTGAGAACCGCCTCGATCTTAAGAGCGTGTTTATCTTCTCATAGGTGAGCAGCGTGTCACCTATGACTCGCCTTTTTTTTGTGACGCTGGGGAAACCGTCATGGTACCGCGCACCTCCGAGTAGAAATGCGGGTTATGTGGGACTCCTTGTTCCCCTTGATCGAGCCACGAATGGTTCGACCAGGGGCCCAAGACCTACCGCACTAAAACCCCAGCGGGTGTTTTTCCCGAGCGTTGGATAGGGGACGGCGAGGATGCTGGTATCCCATGCCGTCTCGTCACCCCCCCGCCAAGCCGTCTCCGGGGAGCTGCCTTGACCTTACGGCCGAGACCCCTCCCCGACCGCACAGTCAATGACTGTGCGGTTCCACCGCGGTTGCGGCGCAGGGTGACACCGACCCCACGCCGCGCCCTCCCAAAGAGTTTGGGGGAACGGGGTCACGACTCGAGTTATCCCGCTCGAGCCGCCACCCCCCGCCTCCAGAATGGTGCTTCCTCCCCCTCCCAAAGGGAATGAGGATTCGGCAGTCTGCCCTGGAGGCCCTGACCAGGGAGACCCTTCCCTGAAAGGGACCCTCTACGGCGTTGATGCCCCCCCACCGGTACCTTACGGTTCCCGGTGAGAGGGCCTTCCCGCTGCATCTACGTCCGTGAGGGGAGAGGCCGCACCCCGCACAAAGCCAGACAAAGCGCGACCCCGCAGGGGGAACGACCCCTCCCTTCGGTCCTTCCGGCTGCGGCTCCTTCCGCTCCCTTGAGAGTTAGGATTCGGCCACAGCCGAGGGAATTTTCCATTCGGGGGCGCGGCCGCGCCAACCCCGCCTATGCGAGGCGACGCACCCGCGCCCCCGATTCTCGAGAAGTCTTCGGGGGGGAGCCTTGGGACTTAAATGTCCCCGACTCCCCCCCCCCCCGGGGACCTCATCCTGCGTCGTGTTTCAACGCGGATGTGTGAGTGGCGGACCTCCCCGATCCCCGCCATCACTGATGAGCAAGCTCACCGATAGCGGGGAAAGAGAGGGCCCGCCCCTTTCCTCTTCTCTATCCGTTGCTCCTCTCCTTCTCTTAGGGGCGCTCCCTCCCCCATCCCCGCCGCCAAGAAACAAGCCTACCGACGGCGGAGAAGGAGGGGGCGCGTCCCCTTCCTCCTCGCTTTCTCCTCTTCTTCTTTCTCTTGCGTTGGGCCCCCCCCCCATCCCCGATACTACAAACGGCCACAGCCGCCGATGCCGGGAAAGGAGGGGACCCGTTTCCGTTCTCCGTATCCTCTCCTCCCTCCTTCTCTTCCGAGGGCTGGGAGTTACCTCTCCCAGCCCTTTCCCTCTCTCTCTCTCTGCCTCCTCCTTCTGCAAGAGGACTCTCTCGCAGAAGGAGGAGAAGGCTCCCCACCTCTCTCTCGCCCCCACTATCGCCGACACCACTGTCGGCAGTGACAAGTCATGTCCCACCGCGGCCACCAGGTCAGCCCTTTCGCACACCCACGCGGGACAGTCCGCGAGGGTGTGCTAGGCATCATCTCTTGGGTGGCCGCAATGGTGACAGACCGTTGTCGCCTCCTTCCTTATACGACCTAGATACTCACCGAAGCATCTATGCCCGGTAAGCACCTGGGTCATCCTATAGGTGACACCTCCATGTTCCTTGCTAAGCCACTGGTCCATGCAGGGAAGGACAGCCTCGACGGTCCTACGGCCCGGCAGCCTCGGGTCCCGGAGGCGGCCGGTCCATCTCTCAATTAGGACCCGTCGTTGTTGGACTCTTATTAGGCAGCGAGTATGGTCCGTTACGGCGACTTTCGCCGTTTGCAGCCCGCGTGTACGCCTGTATACTTCGGCTTACATGCGGGCCAGCAAGTCTGCAGGGGGTACTCCGGAGAGCACCTCTACTGCCACACCGCTTACCGTACGGTAACCCCGGCATATCCTGCACGCCACCCGCCTCTGGACTCGAAGGATCGAATCCCTCAATTTGCGGGTGGCGCACACCTTCTCCGCCCATACCGGGGCCCCGTACAGCAGCATCGCATGGACCGTACTCGCGTATAGTCGGCGAACACTCCCGCCCGGTCCCCCGAGGTTTGGGAGCAGGCGACACAGCGCCATCGCTGTTCTCTCCACCCTCGGGGTACCTATGACTCGCCTAAGGTAAAATTTGACAGATTTCACCCCAGCTTTCTACTTTCCACCAAAGTGAGGAGCCGAGGGTGGATTAAACTTCCACGTAATTCCATTGTTGGCGAGCTGGGAGACGATGTGAATCCATTCTTTTGATGAGGCCTTGAACAATAGGAAGTCCTTATAGGCTATCTTGAGAGAGCGTGCGTTACAAAGCGCGCTTCCATTCGTCGGAGCATCCTGAGCGCTGGAGCGCGAGAATCACCAAAGTCACTTACGTTTTTTCGGAGCGGTAACCGAACGATAAAGCATCCATGCGCGTCACGAGAATGCGTTGTCTTGAAGTGTTCTTCACACTGAGATTCTTCTGGGATGAGTGTCACGTTATGCACAGGCGTGATTTCCTCTTGAGCCCAGAATCTCTGGAGCAGATCGAAGAGTTCACAATCAAGAAAGCACTGCAGACCATTAATTGATTGTTCTGTTGAGATGCGATCATGCTCAGAGTAGAGTTGTCCTGATAGTATCCAGCCGAGAGTGGTTTTCTGAGCAATTGGCGTACCGCTAGCTCCTCGACAAATGCCGTCTTCGAGAATTTGCGCACAAACACCTGCGCCGAGAATCAGATCAATTTTTCCTGGCGTTGCAAAGCTGGGATCTGCAAGCACCAATCCGTGGATATGAGGCCACTGAGCATTTACAATAACTGCAGGTGGCAGATAAGAGATGAGTTTCGGCAACACAAAAGCTTCGATCTTTAGAGAAAATGCCAAATTAACGCGTGAGATAATTTTCAAAGAGACACGTCTGTTGGAGACACTGGATCGCTGAGCACCGATCCCGATAATTGGAATTGCAGCTAAAGTGCGTGAGAGCCTTAAGATTTGTGCAACGGATTCAGAGATAAATGATGCCTCCGATCCTTGATCAAGCAACGCGCGTACTTGATAACGTTCGCCGTATGATAAGACGACGGTAACGAGAGCGGTAACGAGCAGTACTGACGTACTTCGAATTATACGCGATTGTGTCACATGACTGCATGCTTGAAGCGTTGATTTTTGTCCATCGGCTTGCGCAAGATGCGTGGAGGTGAGTCCAATGTGCGAGGTCGACGAAGTCGAGGCAGTCGGCGACACCGGCGTTATTGCGGCTACCGGTTCGTTTGATGAGAAATGTAGCGATGAGTGATGTTGCTTGCGACAGATACGACAGCGCTTTGCATTATGACAGCTTTTCAAATGATGAGGACCGAGACAGTTATAACAGAGGTTTTTCGATGAAACTGTCTCGCGTCGTTGAGCGGGAGTCTTCTCAAAATATTTTGGACACGCCGAAATATAATGGCTTGAATTACACAACGCACACTGCTGTTCGGCGGTAGTGGTAGCGTATGATCTTGCGTTTAGTTGAGGTCGTGTCATATTTGTCGCTGGATGTTTATGTGAGGTCGTGGATCTTTTGATAGCTTCAAGAGTATGCACGCGTCCAACGAGAAAAATTTCTAAATCGGCGAAGGAAGGCGCGGTAGTTGTGCCGAGTGTTTTTTTCCAATCCTTCAATGATTCGGAATCGAGATTGCGCACAGTCATAAAAACAATAAGATGATCCCACTGGCGCACCGGGCAGTCGAGAGCTTCGAGACCACCAAGGATTTCCTTATCGTCGCCGAGAAGTCGCGTGAGTTCCGATGATGACTCGGTTTTCAGTTTGCGAATTGCGAATAACGCTGATAATTGTGCATCAATTAGTATTCGCTTATTTTCGTAGCGAGCAATGAGCATTTTCCAGGAGCGTTTGAGATTTTCACTAGAGATAGTCACAATTTTCAAGTATTGCGATGGCTCCACTGTCAAGCTTATCTTTAAATAATGTAGTTTCTCGACAGCCGATAGATCATTATTTTCCATGATCATGGACGTAAACAAATCTCGATAATGACTCCATTGAGCGTAATCACCTGAGAATTTCGGTAAGTCGATACGAGGCAGTCGACGAGAATGAGATGCGGTAGACGTCGTCATTGAGTTCTCGGTCGCAGACGCACTCCTTTCCGGCGCGAGCTCATCTAACATGTCAAGCATGATGCCGTTCGCATCGATGTATTTCTCTTTGCACAAGGCATGGAGGTCGTCGGCGAAATACGGCAGCTTTGCAATTTCGGGGTTCCGCACTTTGCACAAGCTATCATGAAAACCCTGGAATTTCTCCCAATTAGCCTTGAGTGCGCTCACGCGACTTTGCACTGCTCCACGAGTTGTTTTTGTCGGTCCGAGTTTATGAAGATTTTCGATTGCGCGAGAAATCAAACCGAACAAATCATTCTAGCGAGCAATGGTGTTTTTGATTGTTGCCATCTTAGATGGAGTCGGAGTAACTTGATTGGAGAGAACACAGCACTTGCGAAATATCACTGATTTGAGAACCCTCACGACGTTCGGTAATTTCGGTTACGAGAAATCACGAGATTCGCGAAATCCAAAAATCCGGCTCGAAGGACCAGCAATGTTTGCGCGAGTTATTTAGAGTTTTCCAAAGCTTCCGGGAATTGCAAATGAACTATATGAGAATCCACACTTTCACTGAAGACATCGAAATTAATCGAACGGTCGGATAGAGGAAGGATGAAATATCGGTGCTTAAGAGAGATTACAAAAATGAGTTGATCGTTTAAGAGTTTATTTGAGACACACAATTGAGATGGAGACGAAACTGAGCTTGAGACACGCAGCCTTCGACTGTATCTCTCAGGGGCACTACAGACTCATTCCTGTAGTGTACGGGTGTCGCGAGCCCGAGGTACTCAAAGTGGAGTGTGTGGTGATGGATGAATGCGGTGTGACGGGTGGGACGGATCCCAAAAGGACTTTGATCCACCGTCCTAGAGGAAGGACACCTCGAGAAAAATCCTTCTTTTTGTTACAGATGGGGATACGCAAAAAGAGAGAAGCTTTACCGTCCGTGGGTGATTGGACACCCAGGGGACGGCATGGGGGGGGGGGTCTAGGCCTGGCTTCTCCCTTGTCGACATCTAGCGACAGGTCATCCGCGGATTTGCCGGCTGGGTTCGCGGATAAGCATGCTACAGTGCTGTTGAGGGACGTGTATGACCGGCTGAGGGCGATACAGGCCAAGTTCGAGACCCGTGTTATCGGTGTTGATTCTCGGGACTTGGTACTGGAGATGGTGGCTCTTATTGGATCAAAGGAGGTTCGATTCTTCCGTGGAAAGGAGCCATACGAGAAGATGCTGGCCTTTTGCCGACTGTTCTTAAAGTTCTGTGCCGTGAGCGTTACTCGGTGGTGTGCTGCGCATAAATGTACCTTAATTGACCTTGAGGATGATAAAGTGTTGCCTCGCCCAAAGACCTCAAAACTGGACAAGCGTGCCCTGCAGGCTGAAGAAGAAAAGTGGCTTAAAAAATTTGATCCCCAAAATCTTAACGGGGAGATGAAGGAGATCCGGGGGGACTCGCCACTGGACAAAATTCCTGAGGTTAGTGGTATGAGCGACGGTGCACTGGGCGCTGCCTCTGCCTCCTCTGGGGGGTTCGATGGTGCGCTTGATGTATCGGAGCCCTGCGTTTTTCACAGCCCGGTGGAAGTCCTTGACAGAGAACAAATCCTGTCGGACAACTGCCGGGCCTATGCGGAGGAAAATAAAAAACTTAAGGAACGCGTTAGCATATTGGAAGCGAGCAATAAAAAACTCCGTGAAGAACTGGAGATAATAAAAAGAGCGGCAGCTCCCCTTTCTCCCTCTTCTGGGGAGAAAGAGGCGCCCCTTAAGAAGAAGAGATCGCGACAGAGACGGGGTGAGGAGGTGGTCTCTAAGTTGGAAGTTTCCGATAAAGAGATCGCTTCTGGGGTGCGGAGAACTCTGTTTGAGTCCTCCTCTGATGTAGTTCCGAAGGGGCATCCACACCAGCTGCTTTTAGCGCAGATGGATCTTCTTATTGAGAAACGCATTTCTGGGGCGATCGAGGGCCTGAGGAGAACTGTAGAGTCTCTCAGGTCCTCATTGGATTTCCGGGGAAGAGGGGAAGGTTTGCCTGCCTCTGTTCCGTCGGTCAACGAGGTTTCCCCCGTCCTCTCTACGCGTATGCGGGAAAGGCGGGGTCGTGGCGGTGGAAAGGTGGTTTGCTCTCCTGGGGTTGGGTCGCTTGCCCTGTCGGCGGCTATTATGGCTGCTGGTGGGGCGGGTGGCCTGGGTTCTGGGAGGGTTCAGGCATCGGGCCTCGCGGCTGGTCTTGGACTGGGCGCGCGGCGGGGCCAAGTGACACGAGCTGTACGCGCTTCGGGTACGTCGGCGGTGCAACTTCTCTCGACCGGAGGCAGGTCCTATTCGGATGTTCTGAGGGAGGCAAAAACGCGCGTTAAGAGTTGGGTATTGGCCCGATGACAATGCGGTTTGGTGTGACTGGGGGTCTGCTTTTGCAGGTCCCTGGAAAAGACACGGTAGAAAAGGCGAACCTGCTCGCAGGTAGGCTGCGGGAAGTCTTTTCGGAAAAGGACGTGGTGGTCTCCCGCCCCCAAAAAACCATGGAGCTTAGGCTTCGTGGGACTATGGGGGAGGGGATCACCACATGCGAGGAGGTTTTGGAGGCGCTGACGTCTCTGGGGGGATGTAGTGCGGGGGATATCCGACTCGGATCAATTTGATCTCTGCCGCGGTCCTCCTGGAGCACCTTGTGGGTGCGTTGCTCGTTAGCCACTGGTCAAAGGGCTTTGTTGGCGGAAAAACTGAGAGTGGGATGGAACACTTTCGGGGTGGAGTTGCTTCGTGCCCGCCCCTTGAGGTGTTATAGATGCCTCAAGTTGGGGCACGCGCGTGTGAGCTGCTCGTCCGATGTCGATCGCTCGCGGCTTTGTTACCGCTGTGGTGTAGAGGGACATCAAACGGCGGGGTGTGTCGCCACTCTCCGTTGTCCGGCTTGTTTGGACGGTGGGGAGTCGGCTGGACATGTCCTGGGTGGCCGAGGGTGCGTTTCGCTCCCCCCTCCTCCCGGGCAACGAAAAACCGGGGCGAGGGATAGGCGCCAGGCTCCGGGTCGTCCCGATGGGGGAGGGCCTTGGAATATTGAGGCTGCCTCGGAGATGGTTTGATGTTAAATGTTTTTCTTGTCTAATGTGGTTATGGGGACCGCGGCTGGCATTAGTCCTTAACGGGGCGCGGCTGGTTCGGATGCGTTCTCTGTGTTGGTTTTTAGTAGGTAACGGCGATGGGTAATTGAGTGTCGGGGAGGTTGCCGAAAGGTGACTCCGCGGCCTCTTCACCCGCGCCAGGTTTATGTCGTTCTAGTCCTCTTGTCCTACGTCAATAGGTGGTGTGAACATCTCTCACCACCTTTACCTGTGGTCGGCCATAGTGCCTTTGCTGTGGGCCCCTAGAGAGCTGGGCCTGTGGCCCTTATTTATTCGTTAATGTGGATTGTGTACATGTATTGTGCACGTTATTTATTGTAACGCCCTGTGACGTCTTGCGTGTGGGTGGGCGACTGCGGTCGTCTCACTAATCGGGTTTGGCAGGGAAAAGGGTGAGGGCCCCGATCCCATTGCACGTCGACCCTGGGAAGTCCGGGGGGAGCTAGTAGCTCGGCTCCCTCCGATGCCCTATCTGGGCAAGGAAATGTCCTTTCCGGGGGGATACCGGTAGTATCCTCTCGGGAGATGTGTCCTTTTTAGAACGCCGGTCGGGTGTCCACCGTGATGTTATGCGAAAGCGGTTCCGCGGTGGCAATACCCATACGACCAGGGGCTTCAGTCAGGTTTTAGGTCGGTCCCCCGTCCGATAATCCTTCGGGATAGGGCGGGAATCCACCACGAAGCCTCCTGGCCCTCCCTCAGGGGTCAAAAAATAAAAGCCTTCGACTGTACAACCTCGCTTGAGCCGTGCCCAACTAACTTGTTGACGATGGGCCGAGAGAAAAGAATTCCCCGTTGTAAGGGTGAAAAGGGGGAGCAAGGTATGTTTACTTGAGTGCGAATCAGCTGATCGGAAGCTGATCGCCAGCTGATCGGCAGCGAAAAACAACAAGGAATGTCAGTCGCGGCACCGTAACGAAATGAGACTCGAAAATAATATATTTTTTACGCTGAAATAATTGGCTATACAAAGACGTGAGATATAACTAAAACGATTCGAAAACTTTAAGGCCGAAATATAAGATTAATTAATATGCGATAATTTTCACTTTGTCCAACTCCAAACAGCCCTTAATATGCACTCACACTACTAGGCGGCGTCATTACGGAATACTTTTCCGTAGATAAAAAACCTCCCATAATATATATAAGGACCACAACCCAAGAAAGCTCAATATCGGAGCTCTCAGCCCTGAAGATGCCAACTGCAACGTTTGCGAAACGTCGGCATTACGCTGTTAAACCACGCGGCATCCATCCGGAAACCTTTTGCATTGGTGATTCCAATGGCCGCGAAAGTCTCAAAACTAGTATCACTTTATTATTTAATAAAGCTTTATGTTCTTGTGTTTTAGTTATTTTAGCGAGCCAAAATATCTCAATAGAGAGATGTAATTATTTGAAAAGAAATTTAGCAAAATTATATTTTAATTTGGTTTATTTTAACATGCGAACGGTGCGAACAGTCAGACCGACGCGAGCGTGGCGAGACCCAAATGCACTGGCGCTAATTGGACAGGTAGCGGGGTGACGCGAGCGTGATTGGCCGGCGAGCCAGTGGTGGGGTGCGCACTGTCACCGCGGATATAAAAATCAAGACCGAGAAGCAAGGTGGACTCACTTGTGCCAGAGCTAGAGAAGAGTTTACGTCGCGTCGCGCGGTGAATAAAATAAACTCGCTCAGCATAAGGCGTTGTCCAGAAATAGTAGCGGAGAGTGAGCATATCCCGTTGTTGTCGTTCCCACGACGATCCTCTCCAGCGAAACCAAAGGTCCACGGCGATGTCCTAGTTCTCACGGTGACCTGAAACATAGAAATCATAAAATAGTCAAGATCCAGATAAGGAACACTCGAGAATAATCACCTCGCAGTATTGCGTCATTCGACGTGTTTGTTGGGCGGCTATCTTGAAGTCCTTTGTTCAGCATAAGAGTTCAACGGCGATTGCGTCAGCGACCCGTCCAGACGTGTAGCAGCGGCTAAAAACATTTACCTGGAGCAGAGAAAAGAAGAAACAAGGATTATTGACAGTAAAGCAACCTTGGTATTTATACTGGTTAAAATATCTGGCTACCACAAAGAAGGCGAACGTTTCGCAGTCTGCTGGCCGGTAAGTCGTTTTTTGATACGTTCGGGAAGTCGGTCTGGTCACAACCATTAATGGTCATAAAGATAATAGGCGACGAGAAAATGTAAGTTATAATAAGTCGTAGAAGTCTGTGATTCGTTGGTTCCCAAGTTTTACGACGTGCAGATATTAACATCCCGAGTAGGAGGTGCGAACGGCGCGGGATTGCTTATCGTATCAAGATCGAGGGCGGTCCGGGCGACAAAGAAAGTTCAAACGGTAGACGCACGTTGGGGTTTCTATTGTTCGCTTATTAGCTCTTGTACGTTACTTTTTTTAAGTAAGGCGCATTGTTTGCGTTATGTTATAAATTAAAAAAGGTTTTATGAAATATTCTATGACAAATAGTCCGTCATTAGAATTTATCAATTTTTTAAATTCATTCACCATCGTGTGATTAAGGTACTTAATCCGACGATTCATCATATTAACTATTCCATAAACAATATTATTCAATTTCAAACACGTTGATTATAGGGTTTACACATTGATTAATAGGTTTGCACACGTTGATTATATTTCGCATTTATCATTCATATCGTTAGGGTTGCAAGAGACGGCTAGTCATTTCTAGGTATGCGCTTGTTGCGTTGGATTGATCGCGTCGTTAGTCCCTAGACTAGTTAGAATTAGAAGATTCCCTATGCTGATATTACTAACGATAAGTGATAAAAACGTCTAATTCTAAGTTAAATCATTCGAAAAATGATTGATTATATAGTTTCTCGCAAGAAATGATGTGTCACGTCCAAGTGATCTTCTTTCCTCCTCTATTACTCTAGATCTGGGAAGAAAGGGTTAGCTCTCTATTTATTTAGGGCAATCTGCATGCACCGACTATACCCTGGGCGCGCCGAGAGCTGGAACTGACTTTTCGGATCTGGGGAATTTTAGGAATAGGGAATGTTTCGTAGGCACGTATGATAGTTTCTAAAAGAATTAAAAATAATTCGATATCATATTTTCTATTTAGACAATTAGATAGGAAATTAAAATATATTATTACTAATATTAAGTAATATTCTATTATCAAAGATTTAAACATTTAGAATAACCTGTAAATAATTACGAGTTAGGATTACTAAAGATTTAGATACATCGGATAGTCGTCGATTTCAAAGTGAGGCTCTAACGGTCTTGAGTTTACTAATTTGATCAGGGAGACAGCAGGAAAATTATATTCCTCGAAGAGTGTAAAATCTTGGTTGGAATTCTTAGATGATTCCACTAATTCGTTAATTATATTATTAATCTCTTCAAGAGTAATTGGAGAAAAAGATTCTATTTTATATTAAAAATTGTCGATTAATCTTAAACCTTGAGGTAGGTCAAGAGAGATTATCTCTTGAGACTCGGGTAATTGTTTATCTCCGGATAATTTCTCATTAGAATTTAATAAAGTATTCGCGATAGATCTATATTTCTTAATTAATGAAAAGCAAGTACGCTTTTTCTTACGGACGAGCTTGTTTTTTCAGTTGGCCATCTACAGGGGTATGTTCATTCTTATTGTATTATTTAGTTAGTTATTAGAGAATGATAAGGTTGAACTGAGAGTTAAAGAGATTAGTTCTCACTTGATTTCACACGGAGATGAAAATCTTCTTTGTTGTTTTTGGCGACTATGCCTGGGCTGTAGCTCACCTGGAGGATCTCGGTCTCAGGATGGAGTTAATAAAACAGACGTGCATTGATTTTGTTACTTTGATTCTTTATTCCTTCCTTTATGAACAATTTCTAAGTCTGTGATTTATAATCGTACAATTGGAGTTTACGAATTAAGACTATCAGATGAGTTTAACTCAAATGATCGACTAGCCTAAGGAATCACGAAAAGATATCAGTACAAGTTGACACGAAAAGCTCGATTAACAATAGTCGGCTAAGTGTAGGCTTTAGAAAATAGTAATACAAAATGCTCTATTCTAGAAGTTGACACGAAGTGCTCGCAGAACGCAAAATCCGCGGTTTATATACCCTTCGGAGGACCAAAACGTGCTTAGATTTTGACAGGTTTATTGTTCCGCTCTTCTAAGAACTCGGCTTGCATCATCGAAGAGAGAGTACAACGGCGAAGAGGATGGTCCAGCAGCGAAAATGATTCGTTGGCGCAGAATAATTATAATTTTTAAGGGGATGCCAGATGATGTTTTTACCGACCGAATGCGAGAATATTTAGTTTTTTTATATAACTTTTTATTGACTATACTGATCAATAAATCCTTTTCCACGATTAAAGTACTTATAAAAACGGACCGCGCTAGCTATGTTTGCATATATAAATCATATAAAAATCAAAAATTACAGTTTTGTTATCGGCTACTTTGTATCAGTTCGTAATAATACTTATTTAATAAAAAAAGTTCTGCAGTCTGTGCATAAAATATAGTATGCGCGGTAAGGATTATATGAAGAAATATTAGTAAGCAATTAAAAGTGAGATTGCAAGTCTAATAAAAAAGTTATAAAAATTAAACAAATCAAATATAGTAGGCCAACTGAACGAGCAAATAAATAAGATGTAAAAATTTATTAATAGTTAAATAATTAAATTAACATTCCGTTACAGCAGAGCTGTCCACATTTTGCTCTTTTCGGCCGATTTCCGAGATTCACCGCCCAGCGACCCCCACTCGCGCTCGAGGCCTTAGCAACGCGTTGACCGATAGCCGTAACTAAGACGCACGGCGCTCCGTCTCAGGGACGATGCATCTGTAACGCGATGCCGTTCCGTACCCTTTCTTTAACTTTAAATTTAACTAAATATTTTCAATATTTTAAAATCGCGATTTTTTAATTATTATTTTTATTATTAATTATTTATTATATTTTATTTATATATGTTTATTTTTAGATTATATTTATATTTATAATAATTGTGGCAATAGATTTCCACGTTAACAATAGTACCTCATGGGTGACGTGGAAATCTATTGCCACAATTATTATAAATATAAATATAATCTAAAAATAAACATATATAAATAAAATATAATAAATAATTAATAATAAAAATAATAATTAAAAAATTGCGATTTTAAAATATTGAAAATACTTAGTTAAATTTAAAGTTAAAGAAAGGGTACGGAACGGCATCGCGTTACAGATGCATCGTCCCTGAGACGGAGCGCCGTGCGTCTTAGTTACGGCTATCGGTCAACGCGTTGCTAAGGCCTCGAGCGCGAGTGGGGGTCGCTGGGCGGTGAATCTCGGAAATCGGCCGAAAAGAGCAAAATGTGGACAGCTCTGCGTTACAGAAACAATATAAATCGTAAACGTTTCGACTGCACTACAGTCTTTATCAATACATAAAAGTTAAATATTAAAATACAAAGTTAAATATTAAAAATACAAAGTTAGTTAAATATTAAAATATAAAATTAAAACGATTCTTCGCTGTTGACCAATAGATGTGCAAGGCGATTGGTCTAAGATGCCAAGTTATGCGACATTTAAACATGCTGCGGATATAATACGCGAATTAAATCAATGTCAGAGAAAATTAAAAAATCTTTCAACTTACATTATCGTTTTAACAAGTCCTTTTTCCCGATATTTCAAGTGTGTGTTGCGAAGTCTGAGTAACAAATGTCAAAGTAGAGAGCGTGATGTATTTATTTATTACCAATGTTTTTTCTAAACTATGATTCAGCAAATTTTTTAAGTATGTCAAAGTAACTACTGTCTAACAATTCGGTGTCTTTATTTAAATTAATTCCATTTTTCTGTTCTTTAATGTGGATCATTTCAGATATTAGCCTTTTATGATAATTCTTTTCATGATCCATAATTTTAATATTGTCCCAGTCAAATGTATGTTGTTCGTTTAGAATGTGTTCCGTGACAACCGAATGTTTAGCAGAGTCTAATTTAATATTATTTTTATATTCTTTAAGTCTCGTTCCTAATTGTCTTTTTGTCTGTCCGACATATGTGGCGTCACAATCGTTGCAATTCAATTTATAAATAACATTAGAATTCGTGGGGCAATTATTTCTGTCCTTTTGAACTTTTATGAAGTCATTCAATTTTTTAATGCAACGATATCCTACCACTACGTCAGGTCTTCTTATTGCTGAAGCAACTTTCTCAGATATTGATTCTATATATGGTATGACAAAATATTTAATGTTAGTATTAGTATTATTAGTATCTGTTATATTGTTGTTATTAGGCTTGTTAAATTTCTTAGTTGAGAGATTTTTCAATCTGCGTTTTATTTCTGTGAAAATTAGATCAAGAGGATAACCGTTGGATTGCAAAATGTTAATAGTTTTCTCTATATTTTTTTTGTGAAATTGCGGATGTGATAGTAATAAAGCTCTATCTACCAAGTTATAAATTGTTCCTATTTTATGACAAGTCGGATGATTTGAAAAAAAATGAAAGTAATCTACCTGAGAATGTCTTTTTGTGATACCAATCTAAATAAATTTTATTATCTATTACTTTGATCATTATGTCTAAAGAGCTTATACACCGATTATCCTCTTTTTCCAATGTAAATTGTAGTCTATCGTTATAATTGTTGAATTCGTTCAAAACATATGTAATATTGTCAGCGGAAGTGCATAAAATAATGTCGTCTACATAACGGAAATAAAAAGTCATTTCGCAATTTAAATTATTAATTACCAATGTTTCCAAGTCCTGCATGACTATATCGGCAATGATCGGAGAAAGTGGGGAACCCATAGGAGTCCCATAAATTTGTTTGTAAGTTATGTTATTGAAAGTGAAAAATGTAGAAGTTAATATAAATTTTATCATACCTATGAATTCATTTTTGGGAATCTTTGTGTGTTGTAGCATTCATCATCCACACCTTTCATTTACACTCTACACTTTTATTACACCTTACACTTTTCACTGCACTTTTACACTTTTTACATCTTTATACATTTGTAATAACTTCAATTCATTAATATACATAATGTTTTTAAGAAAAATCAATATTTCCATAACAACACATTCATTCATTTATTTGTTACATATTAATTCTTTTTGTTCTTTCGCTTTATACTTTCAATGAATAAACATTACTTTTTCAAAGATCTGGTGAATTTATTTATAAGTCGCTACAGTGTGACTCTATAAAATGCCATCTATTATTGATACCGTTTAATGCAAGATCTACGGAAACATTAGTAAATAATGAAACAACGTCCAATGAAACTATTATGTCGGAATCTTGTAGTGTTTTCCCTGATAGAATGTTGCATATATCGAAACTGTTATTCACAAAACTGTCAGCTCTAGGAAGGCTATCTTTTAAAATTTTATGAAAGAAGGAAGCAATATTATATAGAGAAGTATTTATTGAGGAAACTATTAATCTAAAAGGAATATTTTCCTTGTGGATCTTGGGGAGCCCATAGGCTTTAGGAAGAAGGGAGTCGCTTGAAAATAAATAATAATATTCTTTTTTGTTGATGAAATCTTTTTTCAACCATTTTTTTAAACAATTATTGAGGTCTTTTTCTATTTTTGTTGATGGATTGTTTTTAACTATGGTATACGTAGAATCGTCTTCTAGGAGACTCTCAACTTTTTTTATATAAAATTCTTTTTCTAATGCGACCGTAATGCTGCCTTTATCTGCTCTAGTGAATAAAATATTGGGGTTTTGATTGCAGAATTTAATTGTGTCTTTATGCATGTGAAGTAATTGTTCTTGTATGTCCGTTATTTTGTCATTCTTGTTTAAAAATAATGAAAATTGTGGAATGGCAGCATTACGAATCGAAGTACGATTTCTGATCCCGTTAGAATTGCTCTCTATATCTTTGATAAATTCGTGTATGGCTACTTTTTTATTTAAGTTAACTGGGAGACTAAATTCAAAAAAGTTATATATTAAAAACATTTCACGCATATGTGTGTGCAAATCGAGGCTGCGAAATAAAACAGAGCATTAGATTAATTGCGTGATATCGTGATAGATGAAGCTGCAACGTGTTTCTCTCTCTCTCTCTCTTTCTCTCGCTCTCTCTTTCTGTTTTATATACTGTATACAATTTATACTGAACACAATTTATATTTTCCATTTACAGTAAGAATAATTTGTATAACAATTTACAGCTATATGTGAACAAATAATAAAATTCATTAGAATCAATTTCTATCAAATATGCTTATTTTAGTAAAATCATTACTTCAACAAATTTCGACGTATGATGTAATAATAAGATTCACAGTTTTTTTACAAATTATAAATGCATATACTTATTATCTATAAAAATCATGTGAATATTATTGTATTGTGCGAATATAATAAAATTGTATGCCATTATATATTTTATGTTTGATAATATAAATAATACATCAATTTTTTTCTATAAAAAACTATATATAAAACAGAAAAAATTTTGTGTTATTTATATTATCAAACACATGAAATATATAATGGCATACAATTTTATTTTAATTATATTCGTATAATACAATAATATTCACATGATTTTTATAGATATAATAAGTACATGCATTTATAATTTATAAAAACTAAATCTTATTTTTCATACATCGAAGTAATTCGAGTAATGATTTTACTGAAATATATATATTTGATAGAAATTGTGATTCTAACGAATTTTATTTGTCCGCATATACCTGTAAATTGTTATAAAAATTATTTTTACTGTAAATGTAAGATAAATTGTATGCAATCTATAAAACAAAAAGAGAGAGACAGACAGACAGAGAGAGAGAGAGAGAGAGAGAGAGAGAAGCGCGAGAGGACGTCTAAAAGAATATAGAAGCGGTCGACAGTACAAATTGGAAAGAAATAGAGGAAATAAAATAACTATAAATATTTAATATAATTATATATTTTATCTACTTTCACATATTTAAACATTTTATAGTAATTATAGCTATAATTTTGTACTGTTTCCGTGGCATATATGTATTATGTAATTAAACAATATTTTTTAAACAAAATTTTAACAACAAAAAATGTTATAAAATAGGTTTAAAATGTGTAGTAAAATATTAGCTAATTTCCATTATGACTAAAATGCAATTAACTAAATGCAATTAAAAAAAGACATAATACAATAAAAAAATAAAAACAAGCAATACAATAAGAGTTTAAAATATAATTTCAGAAAGTTATGTATGATTATGATTATGAGATGAATCGGTACCTTTACCCTACTTATAGTACATATATGGTGTCGTCCCGCATATATGGTATCCCGCAGATGGCCCGGGCGTATATCCCGGTGCAGGTACGTATCCTGCAGACCCGGGCATATATCCCGGTGCAGGTACGTATCCTGCAGCATCGGGCACATAACCTGACGCGGGAGCGTACCCTACTGCGCCAGGCACATATCCCGGTGCCGGCATGTATCCTGCGGCACCGGGCACATATCCTGGCGCAAGAGCGTATCCTCCTGCGCCAGTTATATATTCTGGTGCAGGAATATAACCTCCGGGTGGCCCGGGCATATATTTTTGTGCGGAAACTGCAGGTCCGGGTCGTCGGTTCAGTTTTCGCCGCTCTTTGTTCACCGCCCGCCGTACGGCCTCATTTATGCGCTGAAAAAGAAATAATTGTATATATTTTACATACACTTATATATACTCTCTCTCTCTCTCTCTCTCTCTCTCTCTCTCTCCCCCTCTCTCTCTCTCTTTCTTTCTCTTTTTCTCTTTCTCTGTTTTATATACTGTATACAATTTATCTTTTCCATTTACAGTGAGAATAATTTTTATACCAATTTACAGCTATATATGAACAGATAATAAAATTTATTTGAATTAATTCATATAAAATATATGTCAGTAAAATCATTACTTTAACGAATTACTTCGACGTATAATATGTAATAATGAGACTTACAGTTTTTTTATGATAAATGAATATACTTATTAGCTATAAAAATCATGCGTGAATTATTGTATTGTGCAAATATTATAAAATTGTATGCTATTATATATATCATGTTTGATCATATAAATAATACATTCAATTTTTATTATTTATATTATCAAACATAATATATATATGGTAATGGCATACAATTTTATAATATTTGCACAATATAATAACTCACATGATTTTTATAGCTAATAAGTATATACATTTATCATAAAAAAAACTGTCTCATTATTACGTATCATTCGTCGAAGTAATTCGTTGAAGTAGATTTTACTGACATATATTTTATATGAATTGGTTCAAATAAATTTTATTATCTGTTCATATATAGGTGTAAATTGGTATAAAAATTATTCTTACTAGAAAAGATAAATTGTATACAGTATATAAAACAGAAAGAGAGAGAGAGAGAGAAAGAAAGGGAGGGAGACACACGAAATAGAGGTAAAAAGTATGAGACCTTCGTAAAATTTGTATATTTGCCTATAAGAAAAAAATTGAAGTTGAAACTGTGCATATTTATTAATTTTGCTATGTATAAATTTTTCAACTTATAAATCGACAATTATCTTCTAAAAAAAATTACAATTTTTGGAAATAAAATTTACAAAAATTTTCATTTTTATAGAAAATAATTGTAATTTTTTTTAGAAGATAATTGTCGATTTATAAGTTGAAAAATTTATACAATGCAAGACTAATAAATATGCACAGTTTCAACATCAATCTTTTTTTTATAGGCAAAGATACAAATTTTACAAAGGTCTCATACTTTTTACCTCTATTTCGTGTGTCTCCCTCTTTTTCTCTAACAAATATAACAAAATATTATAAAACTAACCTTTTTCACATTTTTTCCCGGTGCCGGAGTCGTCGTCGGCATCACCGTTGCCGGGGTCGGCGGCGGCATCGCCGTCGGAGTCGACGTCGGCATCATCATCGTTGCCGGCGTCGGCGGCGTCATCATCGTTGCCGGGGTCGGCGGCGGCATCGCCGTCGGTGTCGACGTCGGCGTCGTCATCATCGTTGCCGGGGTCGGCGGCGGCATCGCCATCGGCATCATCATCGTTGCCGGAGTCGACGTCGGCATCATCATCATCGTTGCCGGGGACGGCGGCGGCATCGTCATCGTTGCCGGCTAATGAGTTCGGCCAACGCAATTTCATAAATTGCTTATTTTATAAAACGTATATTTGTCATTATAATTGATATTAAAACGTTTAAATCGCGTGCTTCAGAGGCTTTTACAAAATGTGGAGATTGTAATTCTTTAGGTATTCATTATGATAATAATTGTGAGGTTTTATTGTTTAAAGCGTGCAACGTTATTCTGTAAAAAATTCAAGGGCTCGCTTTTGATAGTCTGAGTTCCCATATAGCACACAAGTTTGCAGCAATATTGCAACAACATTGCAATATTGAACATTGCATAGCAAAATTGCAGAAATATTATATAGGCATAAATTTGCAATATAGTTTAAACAACGTTGCAGCAACATTTCAGAAATATTATGAAAATAAAATTCACGCATAAAATATTATGTGCAAAACGGAATGCTAATTAGGAAAGTTGAAAGCAGGATAGCAGAAAATCACTTCGCGTAACGTTAACACTCTGGATATATTTAATATACTAACACACAGAAAGTACAATTAGAGAAACGGAGAAAAATTAAGCACAAAAGAACAGCCGAGTCGAAAGTATAATCAATTAACAATAAACCAAAAGAAAAGCCGAGTCGAGAATATAATTATTTCTGTCCGTAAGCAACGGTATTTTAGCGCAAAAAAGACAAGCGATCTTTTTTTGGAAGTTTGAATCACACTCTGTTCGCGTCGACTAGCAATCGGAAAGAGCACCGCGGGCGCTTGAGAGGAAGTTTATATAGTTCGAGAACTATATTTACTAAGTTCGAGAATATTCGCGAAAGTTCTTAATATTCTATAGTTCGGTTGAAGACAAAAGAACGTGTATTGTAATTGTTTATTATCCGAGCAACATCTCATATTTGTTATTAGTATAACCGTTTTTTGTCTCCTCTTGCGACCGCGGTGTTTATTGTTTAATCTAAGATAACGCGAGCGCTTATTTTACGAAGGCGCGGAGTAATCGTATACCCTTGCGGCCGAGCGCTATTTTAATGACAATACATTTTCTATTTTACGTTGCATGTTGCATGTGGCATGAAAATGATGCATGAATTCCTAATGATATTGCTTTACAGGATTCGTTTTTGAACGTTCGATTTTCGAACATTCCGCCCGCCTTGCAAAAGTATACCTGCAACCGTAATCGTCGCGCAAGAGTAAGGGCTCGTGCCTATTCACGCGCTCACGAGTGACGGACACATGGCGCGCACGTGCTACAACGAATTTCGTGAACGGCAAAGGAATGCGAAGACGGTCAGATGTTCTCGGCCTTCGCGATTTGTCGCATCAAACAATTTTATCTCGCCGCGTGAAAACCGGGACAATTAACACGGTCCGTTTTGGAGTGCAGTGGTCCGAACTAACTAACAGTGATAGTGCAGTGAGATAGTTGCAAGAACAAAAATAAAAAAATTAAGTTAGAAACGTGACGCCGGATTATATTGTGATTTCTTTTCGAGCAGTTTCATTGCCGTCGCAAAGGAAAACCAATTTGTTGACAGGGCGCGTCAAATTAGTATTCGCGATGCGGATCTCGACGACGCGCACGTGGCCGTCGGATCCGGGGTGCAACTTGGTGATGGACGCGAGCGGCCACCGCGTTGATGGAGTGGTTTCGCTACGGATTAGGCAAAGACGACCGACGCGAACCTCCTGGTTGACTCGGGACCATTTCGGCCGATGGGCCAGCGTGTGTAAGTATTCGTTGGACCACCGAGACCAGAAATGATTTTTCATTTATTGCAGGAGCTGCCAACGGGAAAGGCGTGATGATAGCTCTTGTTCAAGAAACGGTTCGGGGACGGCGGAGAGCGCGGAGCCGATCAGGAAGTGACCGGGGGTGAGGACGGCTACGCCCTCAGGATTGTCGGACAAAGGCTGCAGCAGTCAGAAGTTCAGGCCTCAATTTGGAAGAGCACCGTCGCATTTCCTCATAGGTTGTGACCGGGCGTGTATGGGTAGGTATCCCTCCTTCCGACTTACCAGTATGACAGCCCCGCTTTCACCACTACGGTCGCCAGTTCCTTTAACCTTTACTAGGAACAAGGTGGAAAAGTGATCTCGGGTTGTTCGGCTCAGAGGTCGAGGATCCAAGGAGGCAGTCTCCCGCTGACGTCCCGATCTGCGCCTATGGCTTCGTTGAGGAAGGCCGGTGTCTCGATTACTCGAGGACGTCGTAACATACCATGTATGCACGACGGCTGCGTCCCAAGCACTTAATTTTATTTATCCTTTTGTTTCAGGTCTACGTGGGATTCTACGATCACCGTTGCAGCTCGTACTCGAAAAGGATGACTACAGGATATGCGCGACAAAGGTAAGTACATCCACACTGTTTGTATTAGTCCAAGGCACTTTATTCCGTTAGACACAATGCTCTATCGTACTATTACAAATGTCAAAATGCACAATTTACTCCCGCAGTAGTTTTTGCCGTCGCACGCACTCTCCCATACAGCACAGATTATTGCAATTATATTGCAGCAACTTTGCAATGTTGCAAGTTGCAATGCAACATTATAAAGACATTGCAGAGATATAGGTGCACAAAATTCCAGCACACTTGTAGCAACATGACATTAATATTTCGGAAATATTGCATGTAATCCAAATTCTATAATTTATATATTGTAATATATATACATATACCCAGCAAACACCAAGTTACAGCTATATAATTGTTAGTTGTAATTTCCCACTCAAAAATATAATACGTGTATTATAACAATTATATTGTTGAGTGGAAAATTACAACTAACAATTATATAACTAACTTGGTATTTGCTGGGTATAATACTGTAATAAAATAATTTTTTGCAATATTGTACAATAAAAGATGTTAACGATAATCAATAATTTTATTATCTTCCAAAAAGCGGACATTTTAACATTGCTGCAATTCAACAGCAATGATGTAGCAACATTTTGCAGTAAATTTGCAATATTGCAGTATTGCGGTGAAAGATTGTTGTAATGTTTTTGCAATCTAACGGTGCTGTATGGGCTCGCGAATGCTTCGTTCAACGACACGGGTCGCATCAGCCGCTTACGCGAACTAATTTTCGCGAACCGTGATCGAGTCTATCGCCTCTCACGAGTACGATGTGCTCGATCAACCGACGTCCGGATTTCCGCGTAACGCTTCGTCCGTACGTCTCGACTCCCGGAAACTCGCGACTTCTCAACCGCGATATCGAAACTGCCGCTTAACAATTAGCGCGTTCCGTCCATTCGCCGCGACAATCGAAACTCGTATTACTACGATCCGAACTGACGTAGGTTTCCCTAACGCGGTTCGTCGACTGTCTTGACAAGTCGAAACTCGCGAATACGCGATTCAAACGAACGCAGGTTCAATTAGCGCCGTCGGTCGACTCTCTCTTGACCGATTTACCGCTGCCTTATATACCCGCGCGGAGTAGCGCGCCCCGCTCCTTGACCGCCGGCCAATGAGCGCTCGGGCGCCCCACCGCTGGGGCTCCGGCGTATCGCGACGCTCGGGTATAATTCCTACTCGCTGAGAGTTCCTATTCTGATTTTCGAAATATAGAGCTAGTTCATAAAGAGTTCTTATTTTATGAATTAAATTATTCAATGCGCTTTTCGGACTTGTAACTATTTCTATGTTACTGCTATGGTGTTTACACATATGTACATCCTACAAACTAATTATAAACGATAAGTATATACATTGTTACCTTATTTATGTAACTTTAATTTTTATATTGTTTTTCCGTTTTTCCGGTTTTCCTATAAAATAATTATAATCATTATAAGAACTCGTTAATGACAATATTTCCTAATTAACTAAAAAGTGAGTCGTAAATTTAAATGCGTTAAAAAATATTCATATCTAATCGTTATCTAATACTCGCGCTCGCTATCAATCCCAACGAATCCGATGATCTTGCGTCGTTACCTATTGGGTGTAACGAAATCCAAAATATTTCCGTTATATCGGAACCTCATGATATTAATGATTATCGGATTTGTTGTCCATTGAATCAAATCAATTTATTGTCTATTTCGCGCGTTTAATAACTTTCGACTTAAAATAAAATGTTCGGCCGAATCGCATGGTGGAAACGATTCGTTAGACCGCTGGATGGAAAACGACTCGATCGTCCCCACACATTCCATCATTGTTCAAACTTTGAATTTATGGTTGAAAACCTGGGGTTTCGATGAAACTCCAATCCCCGTTGATTTCATGGGTAGGAATGTGTATCGGATGGTGGAATCGCTTTCTTATTTAATAATAAAATAAAATAAAAAGTTCGGGAATATAATTCCACGCGATGGTTTGGAATCGCGCTCCGGTCGCGATTCATCATTAATAAGTAAAATAAACGACGCGCTTGGATTATACGACTTGCGTGTTCGAATCTTAACTTAACTTAATATTCTAATCGTCTAATTCCATGGAATAGCCGTGGATCGCTCATCGATCGCGATTAGCCATCGATTTAATTAAGATGAATAGAATGAAATCATAAATGAAGAGAACTTAATAATCTTGTCAACACACGTGACTTCGTGTCCATTAAATAAGAGTCAAAACAAAAGGATCATGTTCACTCGCTCGTGAAATATCGTTTAACGGTTAAAACTACGATCCGACTTATTTCATGGATTAGAATTATACCTATTCTACATCTATGGATAAAATAATTAAACCTGTGGATAAAAAGTGATCTATATATATGTTAACCTAATGATTATATATTTAACCTTATTCTATGGATTAAATACTTAGTGATTGTATATACTGCCATTCTAGCGCAACCTGTGGATTAACTTATCGTCCTAACTTATTCTATGGATTAATCTGTGGATTATATGTATCTATCTTATTACCTATGGTTAAGTTATGGATTAAGTATCTTATGGGTTATATATGTATCTTAACTATTATTTTAACCTATGGATTAATTATTTTGATTAACTAATATATTTGTATTTGTATTATAGGAGGGCTTACTCGGCGCTGGAAGAAGTTAGGATGGAATGCTATGGGTCCATCGACGTCTCTGGACTGGAAGGCTGCTGGACTTACGATGGCATGGTCTCTGGACCACGATCATCCATCGGTCGCAAGGTAAGGGTTGCATCGCCTATTACTCGACGAAGATGATGCTTCATCGATTTGACGGCGGCTTCCCACATGCCACCAAAGTTAGGCGCCGCCGGCGGATTAAAACGCCACTGGATTCTGTCTTGTACGGCGAATGTGGCGATGCGGCGTCTGTCGGCACTGGCGGCGAAGAACAGGGAGCGAAACTACGTGTCGGCACCCACAAAATTGGTCCCGCAATCGCTGTACAGCAAGTGGCACACACCCCGCCGAGCAATAAACCGTCGCAAGACTGCGATAAAGGCATCTGCTGAGTAGTCTAAGGCGGGGTCTAGATTAACAGCTCTGGAGGCTAGGCAAACAAGAACAACAATGAAGCCTTTAGTGGCTTTATGTCCGCGACTTTTGGATGTGCGCAACCAAACCGGTCCGGCGTAATCGACGCCGATGTTCACGAACGGCCGGCCTGGCATGACCCTCTGTGCCGTGAGATCGCCCATAAGCGGCTGAGTGATGGCGGCCCGCCATCTTGTACACCTCATGTAGCGACGGATGTGACTCTTCACCAAAGAACGGCCTCGAGGAATCCAATACTTCTGGCGAAGGGAGCACAGGGTCAGCTGAATGCCGCCGTGCAACGTCCGCTGGTGGTGATCGTCTATGACGAGGTTCGTGTATTTTGATTTGCTAGGCAGTATAAACGGATGAGCGGCATCGAACTGCATCCGTGCATGTCTTAGGCGTCCGCCGACGCGAAGGAGTCCCTCGCCGTCCAGGAATGGACTGGGTTTAAAAAGAGAGCTTCGCGACGGCAGAGGCTTTTCTTCTTGCAGCAGTCTTATCTCGTCCTTGTAATTTTCAGCCTGGATTAATCGTAGCCAAGAGAATCTGGCCTGGTTGATCTCGTCAGCACTGAGGATGGCCAGTCTGTCCTTAACGTGGGATGGACCACGGCAGACCAGCAACCAGCGGCGGCACCAAGCTGTTATCCGGAGCAATCGGCTCAGCGATGAGTAACGCAGCAGCAGGTTTTGTCTCCTGTTTATCGATGGCGGCGGCGTGAGCACGGGCTCTTCTCTCCGGAAGTTCTCCGCCATGAGGATCCTCGTCGTTGTTCGTCCAAGGGCCGCTTTCCGTGGATAACCAGGCGGGTTCCCGCCACCAGAGAGGATGATCCACCAGCTCGTTCGGGTAGAGTCTTTGGGAAACGCAGTCCGCGGGGTTGTCTCGACCGGAGACGTGATGCCAGTGGGCTTCCGGGAGCAGTGACTGTATCTCACTGACTTGATTTGCTACGTACGTGATCCACGAAGATGGATGTCCTCTGATCCAGCCGAGAGTCACCGTAGAGTCCGTCCAAAGATAAAGGGGCGCTTTCTCGGCGCCGATGAGAGGGCAGATCTGGGCGACCAGTCGGGCTAGAAGTGTAGCCGCAGACAGTTCCAAGCGAGGTAAGGAGGGCTTCAAGGGCGCCACCTTGGTCTTCGCAGTTAGAAGGGTCACCTTTGTAATGCCGTTTGTTTCCGTTTTCAGATAGATGACGGCGGAATAAGCACGCACGGAGGCATCGGTGGACTCATGGATCTTCTGGTGGCAATGGGCCTCGCCGCCCATCCAGCGGGGCGTGTAGGTTTTCCAGATCCGGCAGCTCGTTCTGGAAGCGCTGCTACTTCTTCGCCTCGTCGATTGGCAGCGGAGAGTCTCAATCGAGGTCTAGCAGCCACGTCGCCTGGATGAGGATCTTGGCGAGCACCGTCGTTGGAGACAACCAGCCGAGAGGATCAAATAATTTGACGGTCAACGAGAGGACTGATCGTTTTGTGATGGTCGACAAAGTACTCCTCTTGCTTGCGAAGGAAAAGCGATCATCACATGGTTGCCAACGTAAGCCAAGAGTAGAGTGCCTCTCGCCTGGCAGCTACCATCTTGCTTCTTGCTGTAGGCGATCCTCCGGTCCCACGGTGTTCAGCAGCTGTGGGTGATTGATAGACCACTTCTTGAGGGTGAAGCCGCCCACCTTGCAGATCCGCACCAGTTGCTGTAGCATAGCCTCGACTTCTTCAAGAGTCGATGCACCGGACAGGATGTCGTCCATGTAGACGTCTCCTTGCAGAATGGCGGATCTTTTAGAATGGCCCTCGTCCTCGGCGAGTTGTTGCAAAATGCGGATGGCCAGACACGGTGCGCGGGATAAACCGTAAGTGACGGTATACAGCCAATACTCCTAAGTTTCTTCCATGTTGTCATCCTTCCATAAAATCCGTTGTAGGCAGCGGTCGTCAGGGTGCACCAGAATTTGCCGATACATCTTTTCGACGTCTGTAGCAAAGACGTATCAGTGGCGCCGTCAGCGACGCAGGATATCTGCCAATACGGGGAGAAAATTCGGTCTCGTCTTCAGGGATTTGTTGAGGGAGTATCCATTTGGCAGGGAGCTCGAGCCGTTGAATACTACGCTAAGTTTGGTGAAGGCGCTGTCCAGGCGTAAGACTCCGTGATGGGGCAGGTAACAGACACCCCTCGGCGCGTCTGTCGACACAGGAGCAGGCATCATATATTGTAATTCCAAGTATTGTTGCATGAACTTCTTGTACATGCGGCGGAAAGTACTCTATCTCTCAAACTTTCTCGTGATGTGTTGCAGGGCACGATTGGCTGAGCGGCGAGTACCAGACAGATCCGATAGAGGTTCGATCGTCGGGAGCCGCACGATGTATCTACCGTCGGCAGCTCGAGAATAATGGAGTTTGAAATGGTCCTCAGATTTCTGGTCCACCTTAGAGAAGAGCTGAGCAGGGCGGCTAAGTTCTTCCTGCTCCCAGAAACGGCACACCAAGCAGTTCACGTCTTCCTCGACTTGGCAATGGTGAGAAGATATGGTTTTTCCGGTCGCCGTCTCGCCAATGGTGCCAGACAAGATCCAGCCCAAAGCGGTCTGTTGAGCTACCGGCTCACTAGAACCTTCTTTTTTCAGGCCCTGTAGGATTATGACGCTGTAGACATCGGCGCCAAAAAGGATGTCCACCGGATCGGATGAGTAGAAGTCCGGGTCGGTAAGCTCCAGATCCTTGAGATGCGGCCAGGACGACCTGCTACCCCGACATTCCTCGGAGAAGAGAGTGAGCTTAGGCAGCACTAATGCGTCGAAGGAGATGGCGGGCCCGCAGCTCAGCGACTGCATGATAAGTATAACTCTCCCATTGGAAACTCCAATGTTCTTCTCGCCAAGCCCATAGACGGTGACTGATGCCGAGGTGCGAGGCAGTCGCAGCCGTTGCGTCAGCCGTTCTGAAATAATGGACGACTCAGAGCCTTGGTCGATTAGTGCGCGGACGGAGTGCCAGGATCCATGGCGATCGAGGACGCGGACGCGAGCGGTGGCAAGAAGCACCATCACTGGAGGAGTACAAGAACCTTGGGTCACCTGAGAGGTGGTGGTCGCCTCGGCTTCGCGGCAGACGTCGTGGAGCGAGAAGTTATGCCGACCACCACAATTGCTGTGCAATTTTTTTGAACGAACACTCGTTTAGCTTGTGCCGGCCGAGACAGTTCGAGCAGAGGTTTTGTTCAGCGACGTGCTGCTTGCGAGCGACTGCGGTCTTCTTCTTGTATTCGTCGCAGAACATGATGTAATGATCGCCCTGACAGATGCTGCATCGACCGCGGGTTTTCTCCTTCTTGTTTCCGCACGTGATGGCTGCGCGTCGTCTTGGAATTGCTGTTGCTGTTGCTGAGCTGTCGTTTCTGGCGGGAAACAGCGCCTCCAGTGTATGTAGCCGTCACTCGATAAAGGCTTCTAACTCTGCGTTAGTCGGTGGATTCGTCGTATGGTTGATGTCGCTCTCCCATTCTCTAAGAGAGCGATTATCGAGAAGCTCAACAACAAAATGTACGAAGAGGTCTTCCATTCGATCGATGGGCCGAGTCAAGAATATAATTATTTCTGTCCGTAAGCGACGGTATTTTAGCGCAAAAAAAGAAAAGTGATCTTTTTTTGAAAGTTTGAATCACACTCTGTTTGCATCGACTAGCAATCGAAAAGAGCACCGCGGGCGCTTGAGAGGAAGTTTATATAGGCACTAAGTTCGAGAATATTCGCGAAAGTTCTTAATATTCTATAGTTCGGTTGAAGACGAAAGAACGTGTATTGTAATTGTTTATTATCCGAGCAACATCTCATATTTGTTATTTGTATAACCGTTTTTTGTCTCGTCTCGCGCGACCGTGGTGTTTATTATTTAATCTAAGATAACGCGAGCGCTTATTTTACGAAGGCGCGGAGTAATCGTATACCCTTGCGGCCGAGCGCTATTTTAATGACAATACATTTTCTATTTTACGTTGCATGTTGCATGTGGCATAAAAATGATGCATGAATTCCTAATGATATTGCTTTACAGGATTCGCTTTTGAACGTTTGATTTTCGAACATATTAGGTACAGAACATTCAGTCCGATTATATATTTGGCACATTTCCAATAATCTAATAGTAATATTACATATATATTTTATTGCATTATTGCTGCAATGTTATAGAACAATATTTCTGAAAGCGGACATTTCACCGTTGCTGCAACCTTGCAGCAAGATTACTGCAACATTTCATAATGTTTATGTAATGTTGTAATAGTGCAATGAAATGTTGCCACAATGCTGCTGCAATCTTGTTCTGCTGTATGGGTTGTAGCTTAGGATAAATGAGAGTTTAGTTTACAATGATAAAAATAATAATACTTCGCCTTTTAAATCTTTGATCCGGCGTAGAGCATTGGTTTCTTTCCTAAAGTTCAGGCATGCGGCAAGGGAATTATGCCGAGATCAAATTACAAGTCATCGTGTCGCCAAGTCGATTTCTACGAATACCTATGTCTAGTGGTACATATATTGCTAGTTTGGTCTTTTTGCGCATTAGTAATATTGACCAATCAATTATGGAGTACTTCATTTATAATATATGATATTTATAGTTAATCAAAAGGTCTATAATTTATTATTTATGGATCCATAATTTATTAATGCAATATTAAAAGGTTTACATATTCAAATGTGTACTCGGGTAATTCTTAATCGTACTTACATAATCATGTTTTCGTTTAGATATGAACTCTGGAAGAATTAGCATATTTTTAGTTATCGTATGAATTTTGGTGTGGGTAGGATTCTGTAAATCTGATTAAAGAATAGATCGTTTTTAGAATTAATAGTACATCGCTTTGCATTGCAATTTACTTTGGGGGGGGGAGGGGGGTAGATTAATATTCTTAGTCCTAAAATCTTGTGCTTGACAGTATTAATATTTGTCATACTTATTATGTATATTGTTTAATATTATTGTAATAGAAGTGTACCAATAAGTGTTCCTGTAAGGGAATATCTGGTTAGTTCCGTTAGTTACGTGCTGTCTCTGGGATCCCTAGATGATACCTGATTGGTCACGTGGTTAGGACTAGATAGAGGTGCTTGGTTCTTAGGTGGAGGACCCCAGATCTGATGGTTTTAACTATTAATACAAAAATAGTCGAATTAGAGCAATTAGTAAGATATAATGATTATTAATAGTCTTATCTCTACGAGAATATGAATAGCGTGCAATAATTATACGGAAAGCGAAAAAATTAAAATAGACGGGACGTCACACCTTCCCCCTTATTTGAGAACAAATTACGATGTTTTTGTAGTAATTTGTTCTAGATCGTTAAACCGATCTCTTATACGACAGCTCGACCAAATCTGACATGGCGTCCGAAAACAAGCGAAGACCCGGAGTTGTTTAATACAGTAGCCAGAGGAATTTCAGGCCACTCTATTGACAATGACGTAGTCTCCATGTATAATTTATTGAACGAAACCTCCCTCAACAAAATAGCAGAAAGCGTAGCTTCCTGAATACGGAATTGGTTGATAATAATTTGGGGTATTTCTCAGTGTTTCTGCTTCGATATTGGATGAGGCATTTGAAAACCCGTTGATTGCCATTCTTTCTGGCAAGGCTGAAAAACCTGCAGGATGCTGATGATGCATTATCTTCTGTTCTGTTGTTTTTGTCATTCTTATCAGCAGGTCCTCGTGCAAGGTGGAGCCGTAGGTTGTTGAGAGAACTCCACATAGCTCCGACAAAATGCATGCTCCATCCATAAGCAGCGTGAAGAGTGTATCCGTGGATGGCAGTATCGATAACGATCTTTATGACTCGAATGACTACTAGTATGCCAAATATTTCAGCGGTAGTGGATCTAAAGAAGATAAATCCATTCCGTATTCAGGAAGCTACGCTTTCTGCTATTTTGTTGAGGGAGGTTTCGTTCAATAAATTATACATGGAGACTACGTCATTGTCAATAGAGTGGCCTGAAATTCCTCTGGCTACTGTATTAAACAACTTCGGGTCTTCGCTTGTTTTCGGACGCCATGTCAGATTTGGTCGAGCTGTCGCATCGTGCAGACGCTTCGAGACCGGATTACTATTTGTACATATTGTATGTATTTCTTATTGTATTTCGTCGTCCTTGTGTATTGGATTCTTTTATTAAAGATCGTTATTTCCTTACGCGAGTTGATTTATTTTGTGCCTGTGTGTGAAAGTAAGACTTTCGTGAGAGATCGTCTGGAGGACGTAATATTTTGGGGGCTCGTCCGGGATCGAACGGCAGCGAGTCAACGGATACGAACGACAACGAGGAGAAACGATCGAGAAAATGACGGCACGATCTCGAATAGCTACCAACAACAAAGCTTCTTCAGGGACAGATGCGCTGCAAGCTGCACTACAGGAAATTCGAGAAATGTGAGCAGAAAGAGAGTGACAACAGGCGCAGTTTCAAGCTCTACTTTAACAGAAAGACGAGGAACTTCGTTGTCTTGAACAGCGAATCTCAACGCGGGAGGATGAACAGCTAAGTCCTTCTAATAATAGAGCTTGCGGTGACGTGCGTAATAACGATAGTATTTGCGCGAGTAAACAAATTAACGATTTCGCGCGAGTACGGGTTTTAAATTAAAGCCCGATATGTATAATGGTAAAGTTCCGCTGCGGGAGTTTCTCTCCCAATTTCTGTTGATCGCGCTCGCTAATAATTAGGACGACAAAACTAAAATTATTGCTTTGGCGAATTTAAAAGGGAAAGCGCGAACGGTATTAGAAAATATTGAAAATTTTGAGAATCTAAGTTTCGCAGAATTAAAATCAAAATTAGAACTTCTTTTTGGCGAGGGAAATTTAACGCAAAATTATTATTCGCTTTTTATTAATCGGAAACAACAATTCGGGGAGGATTTGGCTTCTTTTGGAGCCGAATTAAAAAGGTTGTCGCGGCTGGCTTATCCAAAATGTCCTTTGACGGTTCGCGATAAAATTGCATGCGCTTATTTCGGCTATATCTGACGGTTTTGTGAAAAGAACGCTTCAATTGGAAGGCATAACCTCGTTAAATGTTGAGAGGGCAAAAACTGTCAACATTAATCGAGGGAAAAATTTTGATCGAAAGGGGGAAAATTATGGGAATTATGGGAGGTTTAATAGAAATTTTGAACGGTCAAATCATTTTAATTATCAAAAGGAGGAGAGGAACCACGCGCGAAAAGACGAAGAGAATAAAGAGAAAAAGAGGAACAAAAATTTTTCGAAGGGAAAATGGCGAAAAAATAATGGTAATTTTTCCTCTAATAGAAAAGAATGTTGGTTTTGCGGAAAGACCGGACATTTCCGTTTCGAATGCCCTGACGAGAAGGAAAACGAAAAATAGTTGAACTTTTCGGGGAAAGTTCGACTTCTAGAGATAATACCCCAATTGTGAATGATTTTGTAGATCGTAACGTTAGTAAAATAGAACATATAAATTATTTCTCTTATTTAGGAAAATTGAATGGTAAAAATTGTTTATTCAAGACAGATACGGGCTCTGACATTTCCATAATAAATAGAGAACTGATAACAGAGAATATTGAGAGAAATCCAGTTAAAAATATTAATTTAAGATATCCGACGGGAGAAATAATTTCAATTAAATTTATAATTAGAGTAAATGTCAAAATCGGAAATTATTTTATTGAAACTTCCATGTTCGTAGCAGATATTAATGACAAATGTTTATTGAGAGTAGATTTTTTTAAGACGATCAATTTAGATAACATTTTCGATAAAGCTTTTTCGAAGACTTGCTGGTTAGAGAGACTCCATACTTGGACCAAGCACTGTGTTGCCAGTGGCTGTAATGTAAGGCTAAAGCAGAATCTTATGTCGTTTCAATTTCAGAAAGAACCAGATAGGTGTGCAAAATGAATTTCATTTGTAAATCGATTAAATTGGCAACCTTCTACAAGTAGTACATTATGCGAAGTATGTATACTTTGTGATATCAATAATTTTACTGATAAATAATTTAAAATATTATACTAATTTTATATTAATAAATTTTTAACTAATATCCATTTTTTTAATGCGTAGCTTCACTTTGACAAGGATCAATGGAAACGGCAAAGAGTTGATGGTTCAAGAAAATTGAAATGCTCAGCTATTCCATCACTACAATGTTCCACAGAAAATTCTTCAACGACACCTTACATTCATTGGCATAATGAACATAATTACTGCCGTTCATATCATCCTCCAACAGTAAGTATATTGACATCAAAAGTATCAAAAACAACAGGAACATCAAAAACAACAAAAACAGCAAAACCAATGGAAACACCAGAAACAATGGAAATACCAGAAACAATGAAAACACCGGAAATAAGGGAAACAATGGAAATAAGGAAAACGTCAAAAACAACAAAAGCAGTAGAAACAGTGGAAATATCGAAAGCAATAGAAACACTGAAAACAAATACGAAAATACAGTCGTCAAATATACAAATGAAAATATTGTAGAGAAAGGGAAGAATAAAAAAATTTATAAGGGAATTAACAAGCGTTTATTACTTCTCTCAATTCCTATTCTAGTAAAAGTGGAAAAGTAGAAATATTTTTATTGTTTTTATTTATTATAAGAAAAATAAAAAAGATTATATATATTTTTCCTTCAGAAAAAAAAATTTATATTTTAATGTATTTTATTGATATAGACTATTACATTTAATTATAGCAAATTAAGAGTGCTTACAATTAAGATTAATGTTAACGCAATTGTTATTAATATTGTTGATAAATTAAATTAATTAAATAATATAATTAGTTTCATTAACCTTTTCTCTCTTTTTTTTCTTTTTTTGTTATTTTCCATTATTACACTAATTAGTTTTATTATATATATATTATATAGTTCCTTATTTTGCCACATTATTTTATTTAAAGATCCTTAACCTAATTTTCGCAATTGTCAGCAAAATTACTAATACCTATATCAATTAGCTTAGAGGAAGTAGTTCAGTTCTATTCGCCATTACGGCTTTCCTATTTACAAAAAAGTGTTGGAATATAATTGAGAGTTCAATCGTAATCGTAATTGTCACGCTCTTCGGCAGCGACAATTTGATCAAACTTCAAGTTATTTGTTAATTTGCCTTCGAAATTATAATAATTTTCTAAGTGTTTGAAACAAAAGAGAAGGGATCAATTCTCGAATCTTATACACAAGAAAGGGTCCCTATTGTCCTTTTGTTAGTCCTATGGCAATCCCACCGCTGCCACCAAATTTATAATACAATAGGTGCTTTCCAATTGAGATTTCCTTAGACACTTTTATGCACACTGCGACACAAATCACGTTCCAATTGCAGTAATTGCCGACACAACATTACACATCCGTACTTAGCTCGAGGGCTACTAGTCAACTGTAGGTGCTTTCCAATTGTTTAACACATTTTAACACAAACATACACAGGAAGGCACAAAGTGTAGCGATGTGCACGACTCAATTGGAACAAAGTTAATATGCGACTTTTGAGTAGATAGTGAAGGATTTTTTATAACCATGTCCATCTTGATATTTTATAATCCAAAGCGATGGTGATGATCGAACTAATTTTACGAGACTCGAGTTGAAAAATATAAGTATTTTAACATTTTATTTTATTTAGCGTTTAATGTTGTATATAATTCTTATATTTATAATTATTTATATAATTTTGTAGCAAAATTAACGTATCTATTATTTAATATTATTAGCGGCAGTGTGGCTCAGTGGTAGAGCGCCAGACTCGTAACTCGCAGATCGCGGGTTTGAGTCCACTGAGTCACGTAAACATGGAATATTTTTCTGCGCTGCGCTCACCACCGGGATCGGGGTTTATCTCGGTGAGAAAACTGGGCTCACGTCTTTCGGAAGAGACGTTAAACAGGGGGTCCAACGGTTGGAGAAGGAGGAGGAAAGGATAAGGTTGGAGAAGTAGCCGGTGCCTGCCAGGAAAAAGGAGAAATGGGAGACAAGAGGGAAGAAGGAGGAAGGAAGAGGGAGTGAAGTGGATTAAAAAGGAAGTGTAGAGGTTTGGGAACGCTCCTATCAGAAAAAAGCGCCAGGACAAAGGAGGAGAAGGAAAAGTAAGGAAAAAGGAGGGAGGCAAGTTCGGCAAAAAAGGATATTGAAGTAATTTGTTGCGGGTCGGATAAGAGGCGCGATCGCCCAATCAGAGACGGGCGAACGCTCGGCGAATAAGAGTCCGAGACTAGCGAGAACGGCTCGAAAGCGCGCGTGTCCGGCTTCCGAAATCACTTCGTGTTCGGCAGTCCACGAGAGAGCACGCGATCATCGTAGAGTCAGAATCTTAGTCTTTATATAATTTTATTTTGTTTTTTTTGTACAAGCAACGAGTCCGAGAAATAATAAAGTTTATTTTCATTACCATTTTGTTAAAAAGAAACGACGCGAGTGAACTATTCATTTCTCAACCTGCTCGATAATTCTCCTCAGAGACTCTTCCCTCACATCTTCAAATCGTTTTCGTTAATAAAGGAGAAAGGGGAAAATGGAAGAAGAGGAAGGAGAAGAATTGGAGACAAGGAGAAGGGAGACGGAAAAAAGAGAAAAGGGTGAAGGTGTGAGGGGACCAAAAGGGAGCGTAGAGGTTCGGGAACGCTTCTATCAGAAAAAAGCGCCAGGGGAAATGGATTTGAAATTGTAAGGTAGTAGTAGAGGAGGATTGTAAAGGTTCGGGAACGCTCCTATCAGAAAAAAGCGCCGCATATGTAACATTGTAACATATGGATAGAGGAAGAGAGGAGGAATATAAAGGTTTGGGTACGCTCCTTAAAAGCGCCTTTAATCCCTAAGGGGGCAAATAAAGCAATGAATGAATTATTTAATATTATTTAAATTATTATTTAATTATTTGTTTCACAAATATATTAAAAATAATATATACAATGTCATTAGAGAAGGAAGATAAAATAATTATAGCGATGGCTACAGAGCTGTCATCCAGTTCTGATAGTTTAATTTCAACAAGTTCAAGTTCAAATGTTCTCAACGACAAAATAATCACTAATTCGTCTGACAAATTTAATACATCTTCCTTAAACGAAGAAAATTGATATATTGTTATCATTATATCAACTTCTTATACATAATATTTATTTAATATTTTAATATTTCTTTTAATATTTTTATTTTGTTCATACTTTAGTATAAATATACTTATAATATACTTTCAGTTATTGATGTAAATATACTTTAGTCTTCTTTTGAATACAACTTTTGATAGATAAAAAGAAAGAAAATTGCCAACATAACCGCCGTCAGTTTGCGACCGCACATTTAATTGTCCCTAGAAAATAGAAGATTACACAGCTGACTAATAGCCCTCGAACTGAGTACGGATGTGTAATGTTGTGTCGGCAGTTACTGCAATTGGAACGTGATTTGTGTCGCCGTGTGCATAAAAGTGTCTAGGGAAATCTCAATTGGAAAACACCTATTGTAGCCCCAGAATTTCTCTCGTTTTCTCTATATCTGGGCTTCTCCTCTCTTCGCGATCTCCTCGCACTCTTTTCTCTTTTTCTTAACTAGTTTCTCTTAACGCGCATGTTCCTCTCTCAAAAGAACGTGCTTTTCCTATTGCGTGTCAGTGCATATGTCGGTGCGTGGGGGCGGTTGCGGAGAACTAACGCTTTCCAAGGGGTCGATCATGAAACTTTTCATGTGAATTTGATTTCACCTAGCAATCATATAATATTTTCCTCTAAGATAAAATTGTAAAAAGTAAAAATTTTTGCAATATTTGTAGTAATGTTTATAGAATTTGTTTATCTAATGTTTATTATAATACATAAACATATTTCTATTATTACTTTTTTTATATTTTGCGCATGCAAATTTTTTTGTGTATACAATTTTAAATAATTATCATACAAAACAAAACTCATTATATTTAAGTACGGAATGCGCTATTTTTCACATTTTAACCATCACGCGCATTGACTAAAAAGTGAAAAAATAATGCATATTTATTTCGCATTTATATAAAGAAATATTTAGTGATTTTGAATTAGTTTCATACAGTATAGCGAGCAGTAAGGCGTATTCTTTTAAAGTATAGTTTGTGGTTATCATCAGCCAAAGAAGAAGAATATATATATACATATATATATATATATATATATATATATATATTGTAACCGTTAATTATTTTATACAGTCGGATAGATAATAATCCGAGAAATAGGGCCAATGTAAGTGGTCGACGGCACACCTTCGGCGCGGAAAGCGGAAAAGTCGCGAAGACACTATAAAATTGTGTTTGCTTGGGCGCCAGGCGCGAGATTTGCGCCACTCTGAAAATTCACAAATCGACAGATAGCCTTCATAAATCGTAAATCATCCCGCAAATTTCCGCGACGGCAATAATCGACTCGCTCAGTGCGTCAGGAGGTAGAGGGGGGAGTTCGGACAGGAGAGAGAACGGAGTTCGAGAGTGGCTATTTAAAATCGCTCAAATGTAATAATCATTGAATATATTTGAACAATAAGGTGAACGAAGAACAGACAAAAAAATATAAAAGTTTGAGTAATATCCCAGATAGCCAAACGTTCCTTGGCATAATAAGGAAAATGATTGCTTGACATACATTTCCTTTAAGTTGTCATAATGTTGCTATCACCAAAACAATGCTCATTTTGTTTCGACCAATGTAAGAGCATTATATAGACAACAGTTGCTTTCGTAAACAAACACAATGTTGTAGCATATTTATTGTTATAAAAGTTGCTACAATATGTTAGAAACTATTGTTGCAAAATATTTAGTCATATGTTTCCATCAACTTAATGGAAATATATAATTTAAAATAATACATATATATAATAATGTACTTATAATTATATATATTTTATATATTTGCGCACGTGTAATATTTAAATCTGTGTCTGATGATTTATTTTTTTTATTAAGAAAGTTTACACACATAAAATTGTTGTAATCGCAAATTATGGAATATTAATATAAAATATTACAATAATAATTTGAAAATATAAGAATACGACCACATTAAAATGATATTTAAAATGAGAATTGAATAAAAATATAGCGGAGTAATTATATTTTTTTGTTGTTGTGCATGGTTAATGGTGTCTCAGGAATTTCTGGTTCCCAAAATCCTAAAAAAAAGTTATTATATATTTTACATAATTAATGTATTAATGTTTCAATGTCCTACTCTTAACAGTTACACTATTGAGTAGGACATTGAAACTAATGTTATATCTACTGTTACTTTGGTTTGCTAGGTATACACACGCACGCACGCACGCACGCACGCACACACACACATATATACCAATATATATATATATATATATATATATATTAATATACATTTAACCTGTACAATAAAAGATATAAAAATAAATTTTCATAATACATACCGTCGACTATTTTGATTGATTTGTTATATAATATATATATGTATATACACTTATAATCACTATATTAAAAAATCGTTCCAGTTTTCAAAATTATTTCATATGAAAACTTTTTGCAACACTCATATATTAATTTTTCAAATTTACCACATGTAATAGATTTCAGAAACATTTCTGTTGCAACATTTCAATATGACATTGCAGAATTCTGTCAGAAATGTTGCACATGAAATGTGAAACATTGAAATGATTTTAAAATATTTCTGAAAGCTTTCTGTAACAATCGGTGCTATATGGGAAACAGCGCAAAGGAGCATATAAGTTCGTCTCTCAGTACGAACCGCGATCACTCTTTTTTTCGAGCGTCTTAGCGATCGCATGTATGTCCGAATCGCGACTCAAAGGAATTCTCCCAGGCGTTGTCGCGATAGTGTCCAAATATATTTATTATTATACAGAGAGATAATCTCTCCTAAGCGACCTAAATATAAAACGAAATAATAATTCAATCATAAATACGCGACGATTAATGACGTTGTACCGCGACTCAAGGACAGTGTCCCCCAGGCGTTGTCGCGAGTGCGAGCCTATCGTATTTCCTCCAGTGACATTCACAAACACTCGATGCGGTGGAAAAATAAATAAACAGCATACTCAACTGTGCGAATATTAATTTATCAACACTGAAATTCCCTACGAAACATATACCCAATTAATCTTTATGCATTTCGCATCTTAGAGTTCATTTCGAGCGCGATATGTTGGCGGTGGTAACTTATTATCGATCTATTATACATATCCATAATATTATAATACCGCGATGGTATTATAGTACCGCGCGTCGATGGTGGAATTAATCGTATACCGAATTACACTATCGATGGTCGATTTCTGTGTCTTACAGTAGTACCGTCCCAGTGCCAAGTGTTATCCTATGGAATTAAAATTGAAAAATTTATTAAAACTGAAAAATTTATTAAAACTATTTCAACAACGAAAAGTTGTTGGTTAAAGTCGGGAGGCTTCGCCCACCCGTAACCCCTCCCCCCCCCCTCGCCTCTTTGTTGACCGCCCGACCCTATTTTCGCATAACATAAATTATATCCAAACAAACTCAAATCTCATTAACATTACACATAAATGTAAAATGTAGTCGACCTAAATTTATAGAGAATATTCAGAACCAAATATGTATGTTATCGACACTGAAAATTTAATTTATTTATACTGTAAGAAATCAGCACGTGAGAGAGAGCCCACGGGTACTCCGGTAAGCGAGCCGAGAGAGCCGGCACTCTCGGCACAAGAAGTGTATCAGATCGGTCGAGCTTTCTACACGGGAGTCTTTGAATAAAATAGTCTTTGTTCTATTATAAGTAACATGAATATATGTATATCAATTGTGACATTCAGATATCCTCGTTTCCGATCCTCCGCATATCCGCGCCTTCGCTTCAGTTCGAATAAATATCTATCGGTCATCTCATAGATTTTTAAGTAATTCGTGACTTCATTTCAATACTAACATTCTTAAGGGTCGAAATGTCGTCCGGCCCTTAGAACATATATTACTGGAAGGGGAATAAAGGATCGAGCCTGTGTCCAAGTTGGGTGCAAGAGAGAACCACATTTTAAAGAAAGAGAAAGGTAGATTGTTACCTCCGTCCGCAATGCGCAAGCGCGAATTAGCGAAACGGCGCACAACGTTAGCGCGTTTTGTTTGTAAAAGAGGTTAAGATTAGGAAATGACGGTGTCACCTAAAAAGTTATATTTAAAGTTTATTGCAACATTATATTTAAGAAAAAATGCCAGGCCCATATTGTGTCTTATGCGGTAAATGTGATAATTCGGTATCTTATCATGGGTAAGTATCGAATATTAGTAGTATAGTGGGCACTATGGCCCGTCAAAACAAACCCCCACCACCGACCCGTCTGGCGCCGTGTCTTATCTTATCTTTCCCCCACCACCGGCGTCTGGTTTTTCCGAGTGTGGGTGTAGGGGGAGAGGGTGTTGGGAGAAAAAAATGACGACTGGCCCCGAAAGGTGGGGATGAGAATTTTTTTATTTTTTTTTATTTTTTCTGATTTCCTCTGGATTTGAACCTGGGGCCTTCGTGTTTCCGAGCAGGGTCCTAGTATGTTGAGCTAAACGAGATCTTACTAGTCTAAGGATTAGATGAGGTATTTAAGCTAAAGTTGCGTAGGGTACGGTATGGGGGTTCGGTGGCAAGGATAGCTCGTCGAATCAAATGGTCGATATTGGACGGGGTGGAGTAAAAACAGTTCGGGTATACGTATGGCAAGGATAGCTCGTCGAATCAAATGGTCGATATTAGACGGGGTGGGGTAAAAACATTTTGACCAAGAAAAGCGTCATGCGGTCGACCGGGGATCGGTGGCAGGTAGTAACTGACAATGCCGTAGGGTAATAAAAAAAGAACACGCAAATATTTGTACTGGCGAGCATTCCGACTCGTGTCACGATAAAAAATAATGCATCATCGTAGATTAGAAAGAATGCTTATTGTTGAAAAGATGTCAGATAAAATTTTATTTTAAAATAACTCGCTGCTTAATAAAGGTAAACAGAAACATGGATGTTGAGGAAATTTCTGGAAAGAGGAAGTGAAAGAAAATTGAACAATGGTTTTAAAAGTACAAATATGATTTATATTTAAAATATTTTTACAGAACAAAATTATTCACAAATATTTCAAGAAAATATTCGTCGAATAATTATTAAAATTTACGTTTTGATATAATTGTATGTACAATTTATTCGAAATAAAGTGAAATTATTTCTAAAAATGTTATCTCAAAGTATACATCGAGAAATGTTAAATCTTTCAGTTGGGTACGTACATTACGTTCTATTTCCTTACTGTTACCTCTGATCGTGAGTTTCACGATACTGTTATTAATGCTACCGTTGACAGGAAGATTTAACTGTATTTCGTTAATTAAATATCGAGCACATTCGTTGACATTAGTTGAAATAAAATTTAGACGATTTAAATTAGCATTCACACAATCAACTATATTTTCTACACCTTGAAAAGTCGTTCTCTGCATGACTATCGCAATGTTCTAAGTTTTACGTTTCTTCGCCTTCGGTCCGTTTTCGTTCGTATCCTCCACAGTCTCGGAAGAAAGATCTTCTTGCTCGTTTTCACGATATGTTATTAGTATGGCTCTAGCACCATATGCGGTAGTGAAATTTACTTGTTAAAGATGATCGAGCTCAAATTAATTTTATCACCGTTTAAGTAGCTCGACATCGTTTCCATGTTTTCTTGAAATTTTTGCCACGATTCCATGTCGAAGCAAATCCCTACAGCTCCGTGAGATGTTAATTTAACAGCAGGCAGAAAATCCAGTTCGACGTTGTCTTCCGTCATAAGACCCACTTGAATTTTCTTCGTGTAGGATGAATTCAATCCATATGTTGTTGACAGCAACATACGTGGTTGTTGCTCGATTTTCTTAAGATTGTTCATGGTAGTTGCTACCGCGTAGAAAATCAAGGCTATAATAATCAATGACACGGAAAAATCGAAAAATCGAGAACTTTTTACTAACAAACTTTTTTACTAACGAACTTGAAAGTCCGGACGATGAAAGACGAGTGAGCGAAGATTTTCAAGAAAATTTATAAGAAGGAAGATAAAATAGAAAAGTGGTAGGGAGAAAATGTATGCGTAGATAAATAAAAATTATGAGGATTTAAACAATATAAATAATATAATTTTTAATGTGGAAGGGGAATTTTTTAAACAGTAAAGCGATAGGGAGAAAATGCATGCGTAGTATAATAAAAATTATGTGGGAGGGGAATTTTTTAAACAATATAAACGATATAATTATTAATGTGGAAGGGGAATTTTTTAAACAATATAAATGATATAATTTTAAATCTGACTTCAGAGAAAATATAAAATTCCTATTGTTATCGAGAAAAGATACTTGAAAATTCCTTATCTTGATTTCTATAAACTTTTTGTAACTAAGTAAATAACGTCCTAGATTAAATATTTTCTGTATCTAAGTAAATATTACCATATATATATATATATATATATATATATATATATATAAAACATGGATAAAAATACACGGCTATGAGAAAAAAGATAAAAAAAAGATAAAAGAGATAAAATAAAATCGAGAAAAGATACCTGAAAATTCCTCATCTTGATTTCTATAAACTTTTCGTAATTAAGTATTAAATATTTTCTGTATCTAAGTAAAGATTACCATATATATATATAAAACATGGGTAAGAATACACGTCTATGAGAAAAAAGATAAAAAAGATAAAATAAATCGAAAAAGTTACCTGAAAATCCCCCATTTTGATTTCCATAAACATGTATAAATACGGCTCTCGGAGTTAAGTTAGCTAGTTACATTTTTTGAATTTCGTCTCTCGCGTACTCACGTATTCGACGCAAGTGTACTATTAAATTTCAAATAATGAGTTTGAAAAAAGTAATTGAAATTTGTCTATCACTAGCGCAGAGTTTATGCGGAAAAAATTTTTCCAAGCATATATATGAATTAACATGCGCGAGTGAAGACAAATGCTTCAATATTTTTGGAAAATTCGCGGGGGAATGTCCCAACGCTGTGCTAGCGGTATTATTCCGACTAGGACATTTTAGTGTTTTTCGCGAATTAGTGATTATCGCGGGTGAGGTGATCGAGTCGCGATACTATTTTGGTACGACGCAGCAGGTCACATAGAATATCTCCTCCTACATTTTCATCGAGTTCTCCGGGGAGAAGATAATGGTAAGTTTTTATTTTTTTTTACACTTAATTATAAATAAAAATTAATTAAAACTACCCCAATTATTTATTTAAATCGCTAAAACTTTAGCTTTCGTACGCCCTGTCGCACGCGTTACAGGAAACCGGTTGCGCGTACTAGAGAATCGCCCCGTATCACTTAGAATACTTAGATTAAGGTTAAATAGAAGACGACGAGCGGATTTTACCAAACCAAAAAACCCCGCCCTGCCGATCAAATGACTAAAAAAGTACCAAACAACTGAGTGGGGGTGGGAATGAAGAGTGTGTTGTTTTCGTGTGTGTGTGGGAAAAAAGGGGAGAGAAAAGAGAGAGAGAGAGAGAGAGAGAGAGAGAGAGAGAGAGAGTTAGCCAACATAACCCCGCACGCTGCCGATATGGCGGAGCGCCACTATCGCCATCTGTTGTAAAACGTGCGAGATGGACAAAATTACCACTACATGCATCTTGCATGTGTTGTGTACGTGTGATATATGTGTGCGTATGTGTTGTATACGTGTGAATACGTGTAGCACGATACTACTATGTATGCGTGGTCGATGATGATAATGATGATGATAATGATGATAATGATGATAATGATGCCGGGGACGTTTCTTAATAGAAATTTTTCATATTTCGACTTTGCATTTATATATCTCTGCTTACAAATCACGTAGAGCAGAAATAAAGACACTTTTATTATATAATTCGAACTCAATCTATCGATTAAGTCTAGTATAAATTCGATTGCTTCAGCCATTATTGAGGATTCGAAATATTATAAAGACTCAAATGTCCGACTCGCGTTAAGATACACGGTGTCTCCGCTACGCCCTTAACTGGTCGCGAGACACTACCTTGTCTCTTGATCAATGCAAAGGATGTTCATATGTATCACCCAGTAAAAATTTTTAGAGTTCAAATATATCAATATCAAAATTTTTTAAAATATATTGGAATACAGAGAAATGAAAAAAATATATTTCGGCAATAAAAAATTTTTTTAAATTATTGAAAATTTTTTACTACACGCGCGCGTGCGCACACACACACAAAACACACACACCCCACATACACACTATTTAAATGCAAAAAATACAGAAAATAAATTTTTAATAAAATCAACATACCCGCATTTGGGTGTGTATGTTTGCGCAAGCATGCCAACGGATTTATTACTTGATAAATTTATTTACGGATTTTTTTTGCATTTATATATATATATATTAAAATATACTACCTAAATATTAGTATTAATATACAAATAATTGTTGATTATTATATTGCATTATTAATTACTGAAGTTAGAGCAACAGTGGCGCAGCGTTGTTTTTTACGTGGGGGAAACCTTCAAAAGGCACCCCGTTTTCTTGGGGTAGTGTGAGATTCTTACTCACTAAAACCCCCACTATGCATACGTTACATGCTGCAATATGGCGTTGATTCAATGGTATCCACGCCTCTTTATTGAAAGTGATCCGCCCTTCAGACGTCTCCAAATCTATCTGCAACAAGCAACTCTATAGATAATATCAATATAATTATAGTAAAAGAAATAATTCATTATAAAATCTGAAAGGAAAACAATGTCAATTATATAATATTAAAATATCAATTACTTATAATAACATCATAATTTTTTGCGCTTATTGGAAACACAACAATAGAAGCGCTACAACATATTGTTACATATTCTTATCCCGAAAATCGTTATATATAAATATTTAATACAAAATATTTGTAAAAAATATTTAATATAAATATAAAAAATAATATAAATAATAAGAAATGTTAATAAAAGAATAATATATGCAATTTTTTCCAATGCAATCAAACATCTATGAATTATATATTTGATTGTATTATTTTTGAGATCTTTTCTATTTTAAAGTTTTTAATGTAGTACAATTACTTTGGAATAAAGATATATAATAATATGTATACAATGTACAGTAAACAATAGCAAAGCAATGTACATATAAATATATATACATACATTTAAATATCTAATCTTTTCTATAATTTGAAGTTAATAAAATTTTAATATATGTAATTGCTATTGTTTCTGAACATATTTAATAAACAACACGAATTAATAATTCGAGTGGATCGCAATTTAAACTAAGTTAAATAAATATCTTTTATTTATCCATGTTTATTTATTTAATGTATATAAAATATAATAAATATAAATGTGTGTGTGTGTGTGTGTGTATACAAAAATGTTGATTATCTCACATTATGTGTTTCAAATTATTATGATTTATTAAATATTTGTAAATAAATCTATATAAATTTTTAATATAAATAATTAAATATTTATGTACAAATAAATATTTATAAATATTATTTTATTTGTACATAAATATTTAATTATTTATATAGATTTATTTACAAATATATAAATCATAATAATTTGAAACACATTATGTGAAAT
Organism: Nylanderia fulva; assembly: GCF_048542155.1. Classification (NCBI taxonomy): domain Eukaryota; kingdom Metazoa; phylum Arthropoda; class Insecta; order Hymenoptera; family Formicidae; genus Nylanderia; species Nylanderia fulva. Next base: position 50,571 of record NW_028189464.1, on the reverse strand, counting down.
AATCTACATTTTTGTAAACACACACACACACCCACACACACATATGTAAAAGAACAAGAATAGCAATAATTCTTGCCTAACATTATCTTTCAATTATCGTTTCGTGTACGCAATATATGTATTTCGCATTATGCATCTGTAACAAATTATATCGAATGATTTATTATTTGCATATTAATTTGCATATTATCTACCCAGACAGCACCAAGTCTAAAATTGACGCATAAGATAGCATTAAGAAATCTTTAAGACAACTATCTTATGATATGATATCAAAAAGACATCTTAAAGATATCTTACGCGCCAATTTTGGACTTGGTGTTGTTTGGGTATATACAATAAATAAAATATGTACACAAATAAAATAATATTTGCATAAATATTATTTTATTTGTACATATTTTATTTACATAGATTATATGCAAATATTGAAATAAATCATTCGATAATTTATTACACATTTATTTATTATATAGATTTATATAGATTATATGCAAATATTTAAATAAATCATTCGATTATTTGTTACAGATGCATAATGTGAAATATATATTGCGTACACGAAACGATAATTGGAAGATAATGTTAGGCAAGAATTATTGCTATTCTTATTGTTCTTTTACATATAATATACATATACAGAGAAACAATGATAATACGAAAACCGGTTCTTGCTGATATCTCCCAATAATCGCATTCGTTCAACGCATTAGTGTTTGTGTCTACATGGATGTTACTACATATGCGATGTAAGAGAGACAAAGACAGAATGATAGTCTCTCCTTGTCAAGCTGTTAGCTGTCAGTATGTTACCACGGAAATTTCCCCTGCTCCTTATGAATCTAGTGAGAATCTTATCGTCCAGATATTTCATAAAATAAGTGACAAAACTTTGGTTTTTTTTTTTTTAATATATTCTTGATATAATAAAGTAGTCCGCCAAAGAGTCGGATTTTGCATTTTTGCTCTGAAAAATTTATAATAAATAAAATACGGACTCCTGGCTAACCCAACCTTACCCGTTACTAGCTGCGCATTCCTCCAAGTTATATTATAAATTTTATTTTCATCTTTTTTTCAATAAATAACTCTTGGCGGACTGCATTTGAGCTTACTGATTAAGAATATCATAAATTTAATAAGATTCATTCAGTAGTTTCGCTAATATCTGGAATATAAGAATCTCTAATTCCCGGCCGGCCGATAGGCGTCTCCACCATGTCGCCTGCCGACCCTAAGGGTCGACAGGCGACATGGTGGAGACGCCTATCGGCCGGCCGGGAATTAAGCAGGGAACACACGCTCTTGCATAAGCGCATAAGCATATGCATAAGAAATTTGATTGGTTGAATTTCTTATGCATATGTTTATAGACCAATCAAGATTCTCATGTTTACGCTTATGCGCCTATGCAAGAGTGTGTGCTCCCCGCTTTACGGATTCGTTCATCCCAAATATTAGCCAAAATACTTAATGAATCTTATTAAATTTACGATATTCTTAATCAGTAGGATTGTCCGCAGAGAGACAAAGATTGATTTTTTGGAAAAAAGATGAATATAAAATTCATAATATAACTTGAGGAGATGCACAGCTAGCAGCGGGTAAGGTTGGGTTAGCCACGAGATCGTATTTAATTTATTATAAATTTTTAAGAGCAATAATGCAAAATTCGACTCTTTGTCTACTTGCTTTATTATATAAAGAATATATTAAAAAATATTTCACGAAGCTACGTAACTTCTTTTTATGTAATATTTGGGATGAACAAATCTCACTAGATCTATACTCATGGGGAAATTTTCGTGGTAACATACTGACAACTTGACAAGGAAAGAGTATCATTCTATCTTTGTCTCTCTTGCATTTGATATGTGTAAAATTAGTATAAATACAAAAACCAATATATTACGCACACAAATGAGAAATATTTTACATTTGCTCATTATATATGAAAATATAAAAGTAATGCAAATTAAATTTCACATTTATTTATAATAGTATTGTGAGGTAGTAACACATGGAAATCTTATCAGATGAATGCTGTACATCGATTAGCGTAATATTATGATTACAAGTCGCAATAAATAATTTTGCTAATATATTATTTTAAATAAAAATTTTATAAAAACAAATAAAAATAAAATAAATAAATTTTATTCATTCTTTGTTTTTTTCTATTATTTTTTCTATTATTTGAATAAAAGGCGTATCGTATGTAATAGATAAATAATAATTTATATATATATGTATATATTAAAATTAATATATATACATATTATATATATATATATAATTTATATATATATATTGGGGAACGCTCCTTCAAAAGCGCCTTTAATCCCTCAGGGGAAGAATAAAGAATTGAATTGAATTGAATTGAATATATATATATATATATATATATATATAAATTTCAAAACGTAATTATATCTTTATATAAATTATCTATCTATTTAATCTATTACACACGATACATCTTTTATTCAAATAATAGAAAAAATAAATAATAGAAGAAGAAAACAAAGAATGAAGAAAATTTATTAATTTTATTTTGTTTGTTTTTATATTTTTTTAATTTTTCAAAATAATATATTAGCAAAATCATTTATTGACTTGTAATTATATTATGCTAATCGATGTACAGGGGGTCAATTGTGTAATTTTTTCTAAAATGGAAACGTGAAAAGTGAAAAATTTTCGCCAATCACGCATTGATTTTAAAAGAAAATCGATGTGTGATTGGAAAAAATTTCTCACTTTTCACATTTTCACTTTAGAAAAAGTTACACAATCGACGCCCATCATTCATCTTATATGATTTTCATGTATTAACTACCTCATAATACTATTATAAATTATTGTAAAATTTAATTTCCATTACTTTTATATTTTTATATATGATGAGCAAATGTAAAATATTTCTTATCCGTGTGCGTAATATACAGGGTGTCCAATAACTAACGGACAAACGATTACAAATGGATTCTTTGGTCAATTTGGGAACGATTTTTTCTCAGCGAAAATGTCGAAAAAGGTCATTATTTTTTTACAACTTTCCAATATTTGTCATTATGTATCTTTATAACTAAGTCTCAAATTAAAATTTTATTATAGTAAACTCTACCTGAAATTAACTGAAGAATGTAATTATGTTAAACTTTTAACTCCAAACCGTTTAGTTTTCAAAAAACCCATTTTTTTCAATCGCTTATAACTCGAAAATTATTGACTTCTCAACTTTTTTGCTAAGAAAAAATCGTCGCCAAATTGGCCAGAGAATCCGCCCTTAATCATTGGTCCGTTAGTTACCGGACACCCTGTATATTAAAATATAATTATTATATAAATAATTAAATAAAAATATATATAATAAATAATTTATTATATTCGTAAAAAAAAATTATGTAATAATTTTTTTCAGCATCGCAAGGTCGGAGCAATAACATACTAGTCTATAAAAAAATATTTTAAATTTTTTTTTTCAATTAATTTTTAAAACAAATTTTTAAAAATATTTTTATATATTCAAATACTTATTATATTATATAAAAATTATTGTGAATTATACTCATTGAAGTAATAATTATTGATTGAAGCTTGTTATGGCACAAACTGAACATCTTGTACATTGTCTGTATAATATTTTACTTATTTATAAAATGTATTTTATAAATAAATGAAATATTATATATATTAGGGTGGTCGTTATATAGGTTTTTTCATAATTTTAATGTTGGATGGTCGTAAATTAGCTTTAAATGTAGAAAAAAAAATCTCTAATTTTTTCAGATTTTTATTTTGAGTCCTGAGTCTCCCTGTTGGCATGTAATTTTATTAATAATTTTATTAATACCACAGTTCTGCAGCTGCTTCTGTCATCAATTTTTGTTGTAAATAGTTTGAAATTTTAGTGAAAAAAAGTTGAAATTATTTGAAAATACCGCAAAAATATAGTATAAAATAATATAAAATAGTTAAATAATATAAATATAATATAAAATACAATAGTTAAAGGATATGGAACAGCATTGCGTGACAGATGCACCGTCCCTGAGAGCGGCGCGCCTTAGTTACGATTATTAAACAACGCGTTGCTAAGATCTCGAGCGTGAGTGGAGGCTGCTAGGCAGTAACTCTCAGAAATCGGCCGAAAAGATTTGGACAGATTTGCATTATGGCATCAGGCTCAGATACGATTAAAAATAGGTAATAAAATATATATAGGTAATAAAATATAAAATACGTCGTTATATATTTGAAAAATGGATAAAAAATAATTAACTGAATTACAAACACCCACGACTCGTGCGGAATACCCCATATAATATTTATGACTATCTTTTATGAAAAATTAAATTATTTTGTTCACTACTTTTGCAGCTGACTCCATCTAGAACTGAAGTAAATTAAGTATTTTTTCAAATTATAAAAAATATAATATAAATAATATTTAAATAACATATAAATGAATAAATAAATGAACTGATATAAGAATATAACATAACACGTGTAAACAGGGAGCCTCAAGGCTAAAAATAAAAATCTGAAAAAATTAGAGAATTATTTTTTCTATATTTGGAGCTGATTTATGACCATCCAACATGATGTTCAATTTAACGACCACCCTAATATACATATATATATACACACAGATATGACAACCGTTATCTTGATTTTTTCCGATTATTGATGTTACATTGTATAACTCTCATTTCTTTCTCTCTGCTACATAAGTACTTATGACATGAAAGAACTTACGAGTAACGTATGATGGCTCAATGTAAGAATATTTAATCACGTAAAAAACTTGAGTTCAAATATATCAATATCAATTTTTTTATAATATATTAGAATATAGAAAATCATAGAAATATATTTTTTATATAGGCGATAAACTTAAAAATTTGATATTGAAAATATTTTAATTATTTTACAACTACACATACTATAAATATATATATATATAAATGCAAAATAATTCCATAAATAAATTTCAAGTAATAAATCAATTGCACACATACACACAGCTGGTATGTAGATTTTTATTAAATTTATTTTTAAATTTATTTTCTGAATTATTTTACACTTATATATAGTGTATGTAGTAAAAATATTTTCAATATATTAAAAAATTTTTAAATCGCCGAAATATATTTTTTTATCATTTTTCTATATTCCAATATATATATATATATATATATATATATACGCACATATGTGCATAAGCATATATAAAATTTACAAAAAGTAGGTACTTATTAGCCTTGCTACGCTACTGCCTTCTGCTACGGAAGGCCAGAAAGCATTTTCAGGCGGCATCTCGCGTATACCGGCACGGTAGAGGAACAAGAAGAACACGTGATTATCGGTCCTTGTTTCTCTACGGTGCGTCCGCGTGAGCAATGCAATAGTGTATGTACGTGTACAGACATGCACCACTACATAAAACCCGAGAATTGGTTTCTCGGCGTTGGCAACACTGAAATCGGAGTTTCGCGTTGTCACCGCGCGAGGTCTCCAACATCAATTCGGAGTTTGGCCGGCCGACCTGTCGACCCTTAAGTTATAGTTACCGAAAAAAAGTAACTGTAACTGTAACTTTGTTACAAGTAACTCGTTACTTCCCAACCCAGGGGGTCAATTGTGTAATTTTTTCTAAAGTGAAAATGTGAAAAGTGAAAAATTTCTTCCAATCACACATCAATTTTCTTTTAAAATCAATGCGTGATTGGAAGAAATTTTTCACTTTTCACATTTTTACTTTAGAAAAAGTTACACAATCGACGCCCTGATTAAAACATTACTGATCTCGAAAACTATTTAATAAGTGCTTAACTAGAACTTGGTTTGATTGAAAGTTCATCCATGTCATCGATTTTATAGTTGTCTTCAGATCGATCGAATGACGCTATTTTCAATAGCTTTGATAGATTTTTAATACTTTCTCCAGGTCTCTAGGAAAAAGACCATCATTTTTACATCTTATATGGTTCATAGATACTCATGGAATTCGAATTTTAGGTTCCATCGATAGTCGGGAATCGACCTTTTTTAACATCCTCCTTTAAACTTTTATAATTTGAAAAGTACTTCATCAAAGAACACTTTATTATAGGATTTTGGAAAGATCTTTAGATAATCTATAAGAATATGTAATGAAAAATAGCAGGTTCCATTTTAGAAATTGAAGGTGATCTTCACATGACTTTTAAATGATTATACAAGATCAAATCAATAACACCATTTTATGTTCCCCTCATAGTCAAAAAACTTTTGTTCGAAATATTTTTTTCCATCTTGCTTACTATGCGAGATATTTACGTGCGTTGATTAAAATGGCTATATATATATATATATTGTAATTCTTAAACATTATATTTTCAGAAAAATTCAAGAACTTTATAAATATTATTTATAAAATATTTTAATGAATAATTCTTCTCTATCCCAGTCTTAAAGTTATATACATTGTTTCATTCTTAATTTTTTTTTTCAAAATATATATAGATTTGGAAGCTTATTTCTTTGGTTTCTGTTGTAACCATTTAAGGCATATTGCTTTAATTGTATTTTGGCCAAGTCTATCTGATTCTTTCAGGATTCTTTTTATATCTTGCTCTCGAGAATGTTTAACAGCAAGAAGATACGCAGCCTTCAGTTGCTTGCTTTCAATGTAAGCATTTATCTAAAAGAAAAAAGAACAAAATTTCTTTTATAACATATACAACAATAAACGGATATATTGAATAATAATAAAATAAATCTTACCCTAAGCGTTGTGTCGATTACCAATTCAATTAAAGTATCTATACGACTCTTTAGACTCGGATTCTGCTCATTGTACAAATGATTCGACAATAATTTCATACAATGTGTCAAAACATGATCGGAAATCACGTGTGCATTAGGCACTCCAGAACTGCGACAGCATTTGATCAATTGCTCGATCGCGGATACGTCATTCTTTAAAGCTAATACGTGGCCAGCCAGAGAGTACATCTTTTGTTGTGGAAGATTATAATCTGTGAAAAAATATAATATATATTAAATACACATCCAATATATAACAATCGACCAAAGAAGACGTTACTTTTTCCCCAAAGAGCGTTTTTCAAGGTCATTTATGTTTTGTAAATAGAATTGCTATAATTTTTTTACATAAATAAATTTTTGTGATTTTTGGCATAAAAATTTATAAGGGTAACACTCCAAGTAGCAAATTGATGTCATTAGATGTCAAAATGACATCAGTACGTACTTAAAAAATGAATAGTTTATGAGATATTTTATACTTTAATTTGGCACTAAAATACATAAAATATGAAATATCCCATAAAATATTTGAGGTATCAATTTATATAAAAAAAATATAATAGTTTCATAAAAAAGATCTTCAAATAATCTTGAAAAGCGTTCTTTGGATAAAGTTAGTAGTGTCATCTTCTTCGTAAGGAATAAATTATTTTTATTATATTGTTTTGATATTATATTGCTACCTTGTATTATCCTGAAAGCTATACCGAATCCTTCTTCAATATCACGACCGCACAATATAGCTAAAACAGCTAAATGGATCTTCTCTTGCTGATTGCCAAACAACGTAGGCAGTTGAAATGTCTGAGATTCATCGCTGTCGATGTTCGGGAAGAGGTTTAAAAATTCCATCGGAGCTCTGTCCTCTCTCTCGCAATTTGCTAGAAATTTCGTGATCTCCATTTGTCTGCATATAGTGTTTATGTGTCTATCTATCTCCGACGGTTCCATCTCCATCGTCAGGATACTTTGGCCGCTGCGAACGGAGCTTTTTCTCCTCTTGCCCAAACTTTCAAGTTGCAATTCAGACTCCAAATGCTTCTGAGCATCTTGTAACAGATGTATCCTGTTGTGCAAGTCTAAATATGAATTCACCTCGCTGGTGTAAAGATGGATACACGTCATCGATGCTCTCACGCGGTCCTTCATGAAGAGTTGAATCTGATACAAAATATGCCAGTATTGCTTCCTTTCCATGAAATGACAAGTGAATATCAAATACTTCTTCCATATCACCAAAGTGGGATCCTTCGCCTTCATCGCTTCGTGAAGCTTATCGGACTCGCCGTTCTTCAAACAATATAAATAAACCTCGTTGAGAAATAAATCGCATTCCAAATCGTTCTCCAAGATATACGCCAGGCATTCGTCGAACTCCTGATGCTTCAGAAAAAATTGCAAAATCGAGCCGTAGCTTCCATACGTCAACAGATAATACAAACTTTCCTGATAGTGCACCGTCAGATTGGCAGGCGCCAAGTGTTTCGTATTAAATTGATTTTGGCTGAGAGCTTTGAGATTGTTCAGCGTGTGAAAGATCTCTTGGCTCGTATTGGCGGGCATAGATTGGGGCGTGGACTGCTGTATTCGGAATCTATGTACATTCAAGTTGTCCAATATCTGCAGAAGTTCCGTCAACAACGGTGGATCCTTCGCGGGCCGACACTTGGAGTATTCTTTCCTTCTCTTCCCAGAACCGTCACCCTCTTCTGCGACTTCGTTTCTCTTCAGCTGAACGGTCGTACCATCCGCCAACTCTTTGGAAGAAGCTAACACGACCCAGTCCTCGTCCAAAGTCTCGTACGCGATTTTGTCGAGGCAGTGATGAAACTTCTCCCTCGCCTGATCTAGATGTCCCACTTTCAGACAAGCCTTGCCCCAGGCTGCCCAAACTCCCTGCGTGTCCAGTCCCGCTTTCGTACTGACGTTCAATGCCAGTGTCCATTGTTCTTTCTCCGTGAGAAGATCGCGCAACTTTCTCAACGTGTGCTCGTCTAGATCGCTCGTCGGTATCAGGGTCAGGCAATCGGACTGGACTAGAGTTGCGATGAGGTCCACTTGCGAAAGGAATCGATCGCAATGCGTGAGACCGGTGTTGAAGCCGAGTTTTGCGCACTTCACCTTGGCCGCGATCAAGAGAGAACGTATCATCTTGATGATTAGAGCGTGATCGACCTCGGGATTTATCCTGCCACCGCTGACGGGTAAAAGCAGCCGCTTCATCTCGTCACAACGATCCAGTAAGAAACTACATATGAACAAAAATCGATCAATCCTTTTATTTTCAAGGTAAGAAATGGCCTAATCAGAAGAGCTAGACGTGACAAACTTGTTTTTAAATTCTTTTCCATTTAATTTTAAACCTTTTCAAACCATTTCGAACCTTTGCAAATCATTCTGAACCTTTTAGAACTTTGTCGAACTATTTTGAACTTTTCTGAACAATTAAAAACCCTTTCGAATCATTTCAAACTATTATAAACCTTTTCGAACCATTTTGGATCTTTTTAAATTATTTCAAACTTTTTTGAACCATTTCAAACCTTCTTGAACCTTTTCAGTCTTTTATCTAGACCAGTTTTATATTGCTAAAAACAGGACGTTCATTCTTTGTTGTTCATTCTTTTCGTCTTTTGATCAGGAAACGTGGATCAAGAGACGTGATTTTTACTAACTGATCTGCTGAAGATGGTTCCAAAGGATTCAAATTAAATAGAGAAGAATTTTTTCAACTTCATTTTATCTTCAATCTGTCACAGTCAAAAAGAACATTCGGTAATTCTTATGTACATGAATTGCAGTCTTTGTTCATAGGATTATAGTAATTATTCTTTGCCAAATGTACTATACCTGGTGTACATCTTGTGATCGGAGTGCAAATTAAGGATAGCCAGGCACAACGAGATATTCGGGGCGTACTCGAAGGAGAACTCCTCCCTTATGGCGCGATTGTGCCTCTCATCCCTGGTCAATCGCCAACCGTCGAACGTTTCGCTATTAGTCGTCGACGAGGCACTTTGCATCGTGCGCATCTGCAACACTGTTTGACGCTTGCAATCGTCGCACACTCGTACGAACACGGTGTTTGGGTAGCCGGCGACCTGCATGCGATGCTGAGAGCACACGGCGCAAACAACGCGGCCGCATCGTCTGCAGTGGTGTCGTCTGTTGAACATGGAAAATATGACAGCTCTGCAGCAACTGCATTCTCTTGCCTATATAGAAAAGAAAAAACGCTATTAAACAGCTATTATAATACTATTAAACGCTAACTGACTATTAATTAGTAATTGTCTATTATTTTGAGCTTTGAGCCTATTACATTTTTCGTTTAGCAGATTATAAGCTACAACATATGAAAGAATCAGCTAAGTTTACCGCACGCTTTTGAGAATTATTACCTTATCATTAGGTACCCATTCCTCTTTTGTAGGCACATTGACTGGCATAATAAATTCATTAGTTTCAGCTTTCAGATTGGCTTGTGGAATATTTTTAGCTTTACTCTCGATGACACCATCACGTTGGACGGATACACGAAAATCCAGTGATTTTCTGGCATAAAATCTGATGATTTTGTCAAAATTACCGATACCTATATTGGAATGTTGCAAACTTCCATGTAACATATTCAGAATCTTTTGAATACTCTCAATTTTACAATTCATCAATAATTGTTCCAGTATCAGTAACGGTTCCTTTATCAAATGAATGTACAGGATTCTGTCTTTTATCTCCAACATCTTCAAAATTTCCAGCCCCGTTAAAATCTTCTCATATTTAGCTCGATCCGCCGCTCTGCAGTGTTCTAACAAATAATTGATGACAAACTGCAATGCGTTAATGGATTCCAGCTTTTTCAGAATTTCTCTGCATATCTTCACCGATTGACTCGACGGCAATATTCGAAGAAACTAAAATATTTAGTAGTTATTCATTATTTTGAAACGTCAATAAAAAATATTGTTATAAAGGTACAGCTTAAGTAGCACACTGACGTCATTAGAGTCAAAATGACGTCAGTTTGCTACTTGGGAGTTTTTTTCCCAACCTAAGTAAAACAGAAAATCAAAATATTTGGAGTTCAAATTTGATCAATGACATCAAAATGATATTATTTTGATTTTCTGTTCTACTTGAGAAGTAGCAACCCAAGTAGCAAGCATACGTCATTTTGACGTCTAATGACGTCATTTTGACGTCTAATAGTGTCATTATGACGTTATTTTGACGTTTAATGACGTCAGTTTGCTATTTGAAAAATGTACGTCGTTTTGATGTCAAATGACATCATTAGACGTCACAATGATGTCATTTTGACGTTTAATGATGTCAGTTTGCTACTTGAGTTGTAAGTCAAACTGTCGCGTACCTTTAAAGCTTGCTGAAAGTCTTGCTGCTGGTTCTTCAAGAGGCCTATGAAGAAATCTTGTATCATGGGGGGTTGCATCTTCAAGGTGAAGGCTTGACATTCAAGCCACTCCAAGCCTAGATCGTACTGATCAGCGTAGATCAAGGATTCGATGATTTCGAGAGAGCTAATTTTTTCCGTGCAGTACGCGATATCGTACCAGGTACTGTTGCCAGATCGATTGCTCGCGCAATACGGAATCATCTTATGGAAGATTGTGATTCTACGCAGGATACTGTTTATTCGACGCTTGCAGTAGGCCGGCAGCTTGTAACTGTGCTCGTGCTGTAACGCGTGATGTAATGCATTCTCACACATGGTCATCGGCCACCTGTTGACGTTGTGCAAAGTCGTCCGCACCAGTGTACGTATGTCATTGATCTGATACAGGTATCGGGACATTTTGGTGACAGCTAAAGGGTCCAAATTGGAGAGGACGTGACTTAGAATTAAATCCTTGAAGCGTTGCAGTTCCGTATCGTGCTTTACGACGCTGTCAGCCAGAGCGTCCAAGATCTCCAAGGAATTTGTCATGTTATCTTCTCCCCTTTGCTCGAAGTGACGCCACAGTTCATGAACAGGTGGCACGCCATCGTGAATCGCGGTCAGAGTTGCATTGTTGCCGAATAATAATTTTAATTTATCGAGCCACGAAGAGTTCAAAAAGTTCTCCAGACACACGGTGCGCTCTACGTTGTCGTAGTTCTCCAAGCTGGTCGAGTTTTTGTTATGTATCCTCTGTATGAGATAAGAGAGGAGCCAGCAATGGCGTTCCAGATATTGTAGTAAGCTGGATCTGAGTTTTCGAATTTGCCAAAGAGACATTTCCGTGGTATTCGTAACTCTGATCCTGGATATATCATGTTTGCAATATTTTAGTGTTACTTCGTACGTACAATCGCATGCAATATAATTTGTATTCTCGTTTAATGTTTCAAATCCATGTATCTTCTTGGCACTAATGTCAATATTTTGCGCAAAATTGATTTGATAATGTTGCTGCACAAGATCGATAAAGCTGATTTTTCGTCTCCTTGAAATAGAATTATTGTCATCATCATCATCATTATTATAATGATCAGCATCATCATCATCATCATTATTATAATGATCAGCATCAGCATCATCATCATCATCATCATCATCATCATCATCATCATCATCATCATCATCATCACCATCATCATCATCATCATCATCATCATCATCATCATCATCATCATCATCATCATCATCATCATCATCATCATCATCATCATCATCATCAGATAACACAGCTGGCAAGTAATGAGAGATATAATCGCGCATTGCATCGTTTAAGTTTTCGTCCAACTTCTCAGCCTCGTATATCTGCAATTTAAAATAAAAAAGACTTCAACAGATTTTCACAAAGACTTTCCGAATAAAAGTTATATATTGTAGCTGAGGGACGTATAACGATGACCTTGCTTTGGCCTTTTGTGATGTCTACTTAAGTCAAAGGTCAGGTGAAGATCAAGTCAATGTCAATCAAGGTCAATTTAATTTTTTATATAAATCGATTCCTCGTATAATAAATTCGATATATCTACTTAAGTCAAAGGTCAAGTCAAAGTCAAACCAAAGTCGGATCAAATTTTTTATATAAATCGATTCCTCGCAGTATAATAAATTCAATATAAAAAGAACAAAATGTTCAAAACCTTTAAAAGTAAAAAAAAAAATCCTTAACAATTCCCGATTTTTCTCAGGAGTAGACATAATTAATCGAAGCTTACACGAATTTCAGGTGTACCATAGAACTCGTTAGCTAAAGCGAAGATGACTCTCGGATTCTGCACGAGATCCAAGTCCTGCCAGGCCAGTTCGTTGAGTTCTTCGACCGGGGTGAAGAATTTCGCGGCATCGGCCGATTGATTGATACCCAATAACTTTGATCTGAGAGAGGCGAGGGTCACCAGACCCAAATCACCGATTATGTAGCCGATCGACATCAGAGAGACGGTACGTCTCAAGCCGTCGAGAGGCGGAGGATCATTCTTCGACCATACGTCTAGATTAGCATGAAGGAACATGACATTCCAAACGTTCATGAAGAACGTCAACGTTTCGTCGCCCACGGACAATTCGCTGAGATCGAGATCGGCAAGGCTTGACGTCCTGTTCAGCGCCGTCCGCACGTTCGGATGATCGGAAATATTTCTCAAGGACGAATTGTCCAGGTGACATTGTCCCGAGCTTGCGTCATGAAGAGCTTGCAAAAGCTCCGCCAGTATCTCTGAAATGCATCGGTTTGGCTCCGTGACGATTTTTGCATTCTGTAAAAAAATAGTAATTTCGAATTACACTATATTAGTGTAACTATACTGTGTACACTATAGTAGTACCCTTATAGAAATTTATCACTAGTAACGCCAATTCATCACTTATTTTGAGTACTTAATCACTTATTTCGAGTACTTAAATTACTGTATATCAATATTTTAAGTACTGGAAATAAGTGAGATTAATTGGCGTTACTAGTGATAAATTTCTACAAGGGTAGTATTAGTGATTTAAAAACAATTATATATATGCAGAATGATTTATTTTTATCTTAACGATTTTAAGCAAAAAGAAAGAAGCTGAATAAAAGTTGTATATTGTAAAGAAGAGGCGACCCTGATTTAATCTTGTCTACTTCAAGTCAAGGTTAGATTAAGGTCAAGCAAAGGTCAGATCAAAGTCAAGCAAAGATCAGATTAAGGTCAATCTAATTTTTTTCATGAAATTATTCTAATTTTTTATACAAATCGATTCTTCGAAGTATAAATTCGATATAAAAAGAACAGAATGGTAAAAAAATATCGAGATTAAAATAAATCACCCTGTATATTTCACATATCGATTCTTCTCGTTTTTGATTCAGTATGATGCATCCAGAATCCTTGATGTTATTATTATAATAATTTTTTTTATTATGATAGGAAACCTTCGGACATGAATTTACAAGAATACTGTATATTAAGTTCACTTGTAAATTAGAAGCGACTGCTTCAAGCTTATCTGGTTCTATCTTCAAGTCGAATATCTGATATCCAAAATAATGATATAACGGTGTTTTCAATAAATCAAACACCGTCACTATGTTAACGTCGTCTAAAAACATAATAACAAATTAGTATACAATAAGAGAGTTAATAATTATATATATTATATGAAACAACATATAGGATGTCTAATTTTAAATCAAACAACTTTTGTTCAAAAAATTTTTACAATTAAAAATAAAGGTTTTTGAGGGTGGTCGATTAAAATTGAACATCTTGTATATTTTCAATTTTATAAAATTAGATAATTAAGCGCGCGCTTCGCATGCGCTAAACAAACTTTTTCTCCGCGAGTGTACATACATAATTTTAATTTGCCGAATTTCAATTATGTACATAACTTTAATTATCAAATTTATATAAATTTTAATTCGCCTAATTTCTATTACAAATATAATTTTAATTCGCCGTATTTCTTTTATGTAAATAATTTTAATTTTTTATTTTCCATTATGTACATAATTTTAATTCTTGAATTTCTATTATACACATAAGTTTAATTTTTTCTATTATATACATAAGTTTAATTTTTACCCTATTTCTACATATTATATAAATAACTGTAATTGTACCTAATAGAAATTCGGCTAATTGAAATTATGTACATAATAGAAATTCGGCGAATTAAAATTATGTATGTACATTCGCGGAGAAAAAGTTTGTTTAGCGCACGCTTAATTATCTAATTTTATAAAATTGAAAATATACAAGATGTTCAATTTTAATCAACCACCCTCAAAAACCTTTATTTTAAATTGTAAAAATTTATTATAACATAATAGAAATTCAAAAATACTTATATTATATATTGTACATAGTAGAAATTCGGTGAATCAAAATTTAAAATATAATGGAAATTCAAGAATTAAAATTATATTCACAATGAAAATTCAAGAATAAAATTAGGTACATAATAGAAATTCAGCGAATTAAAATTATTAAAAAAGATTATACATTCAAGCATTAAAATTATGTACAATGGAAATTATGTATAATAGAATTATGTATAATAAAAATTCGACGAATTAAAATTATGTATATAATAGAAATTCGGCGAATTAAAATTATATATATAATAGAAATTCACGGTGTGTAAACGGTTTGGGAACGCTCCTCTAAAAAGAGCCTTCAATCATCAAGGGGGAGAATAAAGCTTCTATCTAACTATCTATATAATAGAAATTCGAGAATTGAAATTACATATAGTATACAAATTGTCCCATTTTAATGTCCCACTCCAAATAAGTTTTTTATTTTTAATTGTAGAAAAAAATGTTTCAGACAAAAATTGTATGGTTTCGAGGAAGACATAAGGTGGTGCCATTAGTTTGACCTTGAATAGTTGCTTGAAGGTCACGTAAAGATCACCTTGAGGTGAGGAGATCTTGTCTTATAACTCAAAAAGTACTTAGATAAAAATGTTTCATCATAGTGTTTTGGAAAGCTCTCGATTTCAGCTACAAGAATATGTAATAAAAAGTAGGTGATTCCATTTAAGAAATTAAAGATGACCTTCACATGACCCTTAAGCAACTATTCAAGGTCAAACTAATGGCACCACCGTATGTCCTCCTCGAAACCATACAACTTTTGTCTGAAACATTTTTTTCTACAATCAAAAATAAAATTTGGGGTGGAACATTAAAATGGGACACCCTGTATATAGTAGAAATTTAGGAATAATAATTATGCACATAATATAAATTCGGCGAATCGAAATCAAGTACATATTGTATAATAGACATTCAAAAATTAAAATTATGTGCATAATATAAATTCGGCAAATCAAAATTAAATACATAATAGAAATGCGAATAAAAATTATGTAAATAATAAAAATGGAGAATTAATTTCATGTATAAAATAAAAATTCAACGAATTAAAATTATGTATATAATAGAAATTTGCTGAATTTCTGTTATATACATATAATAGAAACTTTCTGCCATAAAAATTTGCTATTATATATAATAGATATTTGCTGAATTTATATATATATATATAGGTACATAATTTTAATTCGTTGCATTTCTATTATGTACGTAATTTTAATTCTTGAATTTCCATTATGTACATAATGGAAATTCAAGAATTATAAATTAACTGAATTTCTATATATACATAATTTGAATTCACCGAATTTCTATTTCCCTTTCTAACTAAAAAACTGTAGTCGAAACCACTCAATCACAAAATTAATAAACAATTATTTATCAGATAAGAAAATTTTTATCGGCTATTAATATTAATAATAATATAAATATGATATTTTAAATAAAATTATTTATCAGATTTTAACTATTATATACACTTAATCCTTTTTAATATACGTTACTATCACTACACTAACCCCTCGATACATACAACTGTCAAAATATGCAATGATAGTCATTCACGAAGTAAACGTTGTGACAGAATCAATCGGCATCGCGGAAAAGAGGCAACACTACTTCGAGGTTTTCGAGATAAACCGATACATTCGAGAATCAACTAACATTCCTTTTTTAAAGAAAGAAAGGATTGTGGTTCAATAAACCTACATAGCAGACTAATGTCATTAAACGTCAAAATGATGTTTTTAAACGTCAAAATGATGTCAGTCTGCTACCTGGGGAATAAAAATTAATCTAAAATAAAAAAATAGAAACGCAAACTCACCGATGTCTGGAATAATAGTGCATACAAGCTGTAGATAAGAATGGATACTTTGAAAAAAATTGTTATCGCTATTAAAAATATCAGATATCTTTTTTATCGTCTTTAGTCCCAGAACGTAATTATTATCTTCGTTTGATCGCGTCTCCGTTCTCTCGAGATCGCAAAATGAGGAATAATTATTCTTAAATTCACTCCAAATCGCGTTTCTCTCCTTCCATTCCTTCACATGCAACGGAATTTTGGCGTCACACAGTATATTTGTCACGGATAGATTGTTCTTACTATCGTAAAACAAATGGTAAATCTTTAAAAAGAAATTCGCGTATTCTATAAAATTGTCAAATGTTTCGTGCGACTTTAAATATTTCATGGCTATGTCACAGAGATTGCTCGAGATCTGATAGGTCTCGCCAATCGTTAAACTCAAGTCGAGCACGCTGAAAGTTAACATTTTGTTACTGCTTAGAATATCCGTATTTAACATTCGCAAATAGAGCTCCTGGGATGCCAGAAATGTTTCCAGCTGTTTGATGTGCTTCGAAGATTGCACAGCTTCTTGCGTAATCAATCTTATATTCTGCAAATAGCGTGATATTTATTATTATTATTATATTATTATTATTATAACATTATTTTTATAGTGTCCTATTTTATTAATATAGTCAAATATTGCTGAAACTATGGCTGAAATGAGAAAATATTTCATATAAAAGTTAAAAGGTTTCGAGGGGAAAAAAGTTAATAATAATCTCGAACTTTAATTATAGTCATTTAAGTAAGGCTATTTTTTATATAAATATAGAAAAAAAGTTTTAATAAAAATTATAAGGCGAAAAGAGTTGGCGCTACTGACTTTTTCTTGAATAGCGATTTTCAAGGTAATTTGAAGGTCATTTATGTATTTTTTTTAAATAGAACTACCTTAATTTTATAATCAATTCCTCGTAATATTTAGCAAAAAAAAGTTATAAAAATAGAATGGCTAAAGAGTGAATAGTTTACGAGATATTTTATATTTTAATGATTTTACATAAACTATAAAATATCTCATAAAATATTTACTTTTTGCCCGTCCTGCTCTTATAACTTTTTCTGTAAAAGATACTACGAAAAAATTATTTACATAAAAAAATTAGGGTAAATCTATTTAAAAAACTAGGTTGACCTTCAAATGACCTTGAAAAATGATCGGTTAAAATTCAAAATTATCATCATTTCCTCCAAAATTTTTTAACTTCTTTTGAATGAAATAAATGATATTTGACTATTAATTAAAATTGATTATTAATACAAAAAATTATTAATTAAAATAGGACATCCTGTGTAAAACTAGTACCGATTGTGAGGTGTCAGTAAAATTATATATATTTTAGAATTTTACCTCTAATGTGGAAGTTCCTGAACTTTCTTTAGACAAGGCTGTTGTGTCTAAGATATGAATGTATTTAGATACACTCTGCTTAAACGTGTGAAACGCTTCTAAGAAACGAATCTCGCCGTCCACTTGCGTATTTTCCATATGGAACATCTGCGGAAACGTAATAATAACATAATAAGTTTGCGAAAAAAATAATATAAAAAGTTTGAAATGTTACATAAAAGGACACCTGCGTTTCTACTTCTAATCAAGATTTTTATCCTGCAAGCACTCTCTCATACAGTTAATACATTATTTAATTATTAATTAAATAAATCTGATTGGAGTAAATGTTTTTGCAATGCAAATTCCAATATTTTAATTAATTTAAAAAATTATAAATAAAATTGTAGGTTGATGTACAGGATGCAAAAGTCTTCGACATCGCGCTGGATGACGTAATGAATTATGACGAAGAGAGCGAGAATGAAATGGTTCAATCGGCGGATCTTGCGGATTTGAAGAAATCTCTTGAGGAAGACGAAGAGAGATACAGATCGTTGCATTCTCATGTAAAATATTACAACGAACGCGAGGCCAAGGATGAAAAACCATATTCCAATAATGTGTTTTTGCAACCATCATATGCAAAGGAAATATTTAATTTGCAAGAAAATGAACCGTTTATTGCTGGTTTTAAGCATGATTTGGATAAAGTAAATGTGTCCCACTGGTTTAAACACATTTTTTCTTAAAATCAATTAAATTAATTAAATTAAATCATATAAATTAATTAAATTAAATGATATAAATTAATTTAATTAAAATAATTAAATCAATTTAATTAATTCAATTAAAATAATTAAATCAATTAAATTAATTCAATTAAAATAATTAAAGCAATTTAATTAAGTAAATTAATTCAATTAAATTAAAAATTTAGTACTTTTCTTCTTTTTCCTTAAGACTATAAACCGTACAACATTTGCCTATATAACGTCAATTAATCGTACAAGTTTTTATAACAACGAGAAAAGCGCACAGAATTTGGGAAGATTTTATCAGTATTACAGAAATGTTACTATAGGTATTCTTAATTAACGTGTATGCTTATATTAATCGTAAATTAATCGCTTATATTAATAAATAAAGGCAAAAGAAATATAAAGTATCCTATTTTTAAAAAATATATGCTTAAATATATAAAAAATATCGTATTTTAGTGTTTTAGACAAAAGTTGTTCAATTTTGAGAAGGAAAAAATTAACAGTTTAGTATTTTATCTAAGGTCATTTTTCAAGATTGTTTGAAGGTCAACCTAATTTTTCATTTAATAGAACTATATTCTAATTTTTTAAAAATAAATTCATTTCTTATAATATTTAATATTATATATAAATAAAAAATTAGGGATAAGATAATCATAGGATAATTAAAAAGTGAACAGTTTACGAGATGTTTCATACTTTAATTTACATATGTTTATATAAATTTTACAATATCTGATAAACTATTCATCTTTTGATAATTTTTTAACTTTACAACTTTTTATGCCGAATATGCGATGAATAGATTTATATGAAAATTCGGGTTTCATAGAAAAAATTTAAATTGACCTTTAAATGACCTTGAAAAATTATTTTAATTAAAATTCAACATTATCAGGTTCTTTTTTCTTCAAAACCAAATAACTTTTGTATAAATTATTATTTCCTAAAACGTTATTTTATTGATTTATATATATTTTTATTTATTTTATATATATTTATTAAATATATTTTTTAAACTAGGACCCTATATATACACACAGTGTTCCATTTTAAAAGATCTACATAAATATCTCTTGAACAATACGTTTTAGAAAAAAATATGTTCCAGACAAAAGTTAAGAATTACTGACTTTTTCTAAAGGGAAATTTTCAAGGTCATTTATATTTTTTAAATAGTACCATCTTAATTTTTGTCTAAAATGCATTGTTTCAAAAGATATTTATGCGTGGATTTTTTAAATCCAGCACATCCTGTATACATAAAGAATATTTTTTATTATTAAATATAGATAAAAATATAAAAAGTGTTAGAGTAAAACGCGAAGAGATAGCGAACCATTATGGGACGACATTGGATAAAGAGATGGATTTTTTCCAAATCATGAGAAATGTTACAATTAGTGAGGAGGCAGAAACAACGGAATATTTTGTGGAAACGCAAGAGATACATACGGAATATGTAGACATGTATGAATAATATGATCAGAAAATATCACAAAAAAATACACATTGAAAATCTTCAAAATATTCCTTCGGAGATTTCAGTATTTTTAATCTCGAAAGAAAGATCTACTTTTGCAGATACCGAAGGTCCCGATGATGCAGAGTCTTACGATTACGAGAAATTCAAGCTGGAGTACGAACAGCAGTTGGAATATAACGTGAAACATGGGAAGGTGTTGAATTACACTGAGAAGGAAGAATTGGAAGAGATTCCGAAGGAAAAGCTGAAGAGAATAACGAATCTGAAAAGACTGAAGAATTGTACAAAGGAGGTGCTGAGTAAAATTAGCATCAAGGCATTAGAATGTCTTTTGTACGATTATCAACGCACAAAGGACGTGAACAGAATTTTGTCCAGGACGTGGCTGATCCTCAAAGTTTGGCTATTAATTTATATCTGCCTGGCAATCCCTTGTTGGTGTCAAAGAGGTAACTCAATTAGATGACAAGCATACGTCATTTTGACGTTTAATGACATTATTTTGACGTTTAATGACGTTTAATTGACATTACTTTGACATTTAATAACGTCATTTTGACATTTAATGACGTCAGTTTGTTACTTGGGATATCTAGTGTTTTCTTCTCTCAAAAATATTACATGGAAAGATTATTGCTATGCAGGGGGTGTCTTATTTTAATGTCCCACCCTAAATAATTTTTATTTTTAACTGTAGAAGAAGTGTTTTACACAAAAGTTGTTTGGTTTCAAGGGGGACATAGTATATGATCACCGAAAACTGAATATTTTACAAGATATTTTACATTTTATGTCAAAAAACTTCAAATCTTTATAACTCAAAAAGTACTTAATGAAAAAATATTTTATTATAGAGTTTTGGAAAACTCTTGAGATAAGCTACAAGATTATACAATGAAAAATAGGTAATTCCATTTAAGAAATTGAAGGTGACCTGCACGTGACTGTCAATCAACTATTCAAGGTCAAATTAGTGGCATCATCTTATGTCCCCCTCAAAATCATACAACTTTTGTCTGAAACATTTTCTTCTACAATCAAAAATGAAAGTTATTTGGTGAGACATTAAAATGGGACATCCTGTATAAACAATATGAACAATACTTCAGGGTGGTGCTGCTGTTGTTTTCGTTGTAAATTTTGTTTTCCACGAAAAAGAATTACATTCGCTAAACAATATTATACAATGAATCCACCTGGTGTTTTCGTGAAGGATCTAAAGAAGGAAAAAGATGTGAAGGAACCTAGATATGAAGCTAGTGAATATGAGTACAATGAGTATGAAACATTCGAAACTGCAATAAGAAATATATAAATATTTAATATTTGTTAATTTTTTTAGTTTTATCTAATTTTATTACTCAGTTATTCAATTACACTGGTCAACACTGATTTCTTTGTATTTTAATTATATTAGATTGATTTTAGGGTAAATTTGCTATTCTATGTTTAGAAAAATAAGTAAGTACTAAATAATAAGTACTAAAAAAATAAGTACTAAATAATCGCGACATCTAAAGGAAGATATTGTAAAAATAATTCGAAGTCTCAGAAGACTCAATGTCAGTGTTTAATAAAAGGATTTATTTTAATAATAATAATATATAAATAATAATTATAATAATAATAAATAATAACACTGGTCATTACTGATTTCATTGTCAATTATATTAGATCAATTTTAGGATAACTTATTTGTAAATATAAAATTTATTTTTCTCGATTTTTTAGATTTTTCTAGATTTTCTTCATGAAAAATATCAAAAATACAAAAGTGTAATTTTCAGATGTAACCTGTCCCCAAATTATATGGAAACTGTCAAATCATATAAGAGTATAAAAATTTGATATACTTAATAGTGTTGTATCTAGTAAAATAACATAAAAATAAAATAAGCTGATTCAATCACAATTAATGCATTGTCATTTTGGATTCAACATCCCCAAAATACGACAATCACACAATATTGTTTTATTGACTAGTGTTATAATTTAAAAAAGTGTCTCCTTTTCTCCATTAATTACTCAGATATTTATACAAACTTAGATTTTTTTTAGATATCTGAGAAAAAAAAATATACACTGGTCAAAAAAATTATCGCAACACGCAATTAATATTAAAATTTCGTAAATTTAAATAAGCGTATCTCCGCAAAAAATGATCGTATTTGAACAATTTTTGTGCAACCGCCGCACGAAAAGTCGCCCTTTACACACATGATGGGATTTTAGAAAGGGCCCTTTCCACGCACCGGTCATACAAAATATCGTAGCCAATATGTGTGGGTCATAAATCGGCCGATCGTGCAGATTGTCACACTCGGCTTCGCCTCGTGCGCCAAACTTCCACACTCTCGGCCGATTTACGATCTCCCGCACTTGTTAGCTAATATACTATTTTTTAAAAGGTGAAGTCTCTACTTTAAGAAACTTTCGTTCAATTTTGATTTTATCCTCTCCCCCTCTCTCCATCCCTTTGAAAAGGTTTTTTTTTTCAAAAAATTGCAAAATTTAACGAACTCTACGGGGTAAAATAAATGTTTTTCGCAAATCTTATCTAAATTTTCATAAAATATGGACTTTTTTCTACAAATTAAAAAAAAGCAAAGTTCGTACGATTTCTTTTCGCGAAGTTCTTCTAATGCATGGAAAAAATGTATGATCCATACATTTGGGGAGAAAAATGTCGAACTCGCGATCTTAAACCACGTTCACGTAAATGTCTTCTAAATTGTTTGATCACTGATTCTGTGAGAGATCTTCGTTAGCAATTTGTCGCGCAATCATCATTGGTGCGCATCGGGTATTGCTAATGCTGGTGGTAAATGGAAAAAATATATGGATAACTTTGATATGCCGTAACTTCGCGAAAAGAAATCGTACGAACTTTGCTTTTGTTTTAATTTGTAAGAAAAAATCCATATTTTACAAAAATTTGAATAAGATTTGCGAAAAAAATTTATTTCACCCCGTAGAGTTCATAAAATTTTGCAATTTTTCGGGGGGGAAAAAAAAAAAAAAAAAAACACCTTACTTTTCAAAGAGGTGGAAAGAGAGAAAATGAAATCAAAATCGAACGAAAGTTTCTTA
Organism: Nylanderia fulva; assembly: GCF_048542155.1. Lineage (NCBI taxonomy): Eukaryota > Metazoa > Arthropoda > Insecta > Hymenoptera > Formicidae > Nylanderia > Nylanderia fulva. The sequence goes on along the minus strand of NW_028189464.1, from coordinate 26,918 downwards.
AAGTAGAGATTTCACCCTTTAAAACAAAAAAAAATTTGTTCAAATACGATAATTTTTCGCGGAGATACACTTATTTGAATTTACGCGAAATTTTGATATTAAATGCGTGTTATTTAAAAACAATATATATTTTTAAATGTAATTTAAAATGCAATTTTTCGATTTGAAATTCAAGATTGTCGACTTCTTTCTCCGTCAGAACCAAACAACTTTTAAATTACATTTAAAAATACATGTATATTAAAATACATGTATATTAAAAAGACGTTGCGTTTTAGAAAATATTTTGAACAAAAGTTGTTTGGTTCTGACGGAGAAAGAAGTCGACAATCTTGAATTTTAACTAAAGTTATTTTTCAAAGTCACTTAAAAATTCTTTCAATTTTTTAAAAAATAAAATAGCTCTAATTTTTCGGAAAAAAAAAAAAAAAAAAAAAACACCTTACTTTTCAAAGGGGTGGAAAGAGAGGAAATGAAATCAAAATCGAACGAAAGTTTCTTAAAGTAGAGATTTCATCGATTCGAGAGATATAAATCGATTCCTCACAAAAACTACTACATTTTTTTTTATACCAATTAATACCTCATTATTTTGTGCATAAAAGTATTGAAGTAAAATCATTGAAAAATGAATATTTTACAAGATATTTTAAATTTAAATTTATTTTTATAATTATTATTATTAAAAATTAGAGTTATTTTATTTAAAAAAATTAGGTTGTCCTTCAAAAAAATAATCTAAAAAAATTCAAAAAATTAAAATATTAATGATATAAATATAAATGATTAAAAAATAAAGTTCAAGATATTATCAACCTTTTTTAAAATGTTTATACATTTCTTTATGAATATTTTCTCGTTATAGATTCAAAGATATTCGACTATATTATTGTAATTAAAATTTGAAATAGGACACTGTGTATACGTTATAAATTGTTAAACAAAGTAATATTACCTCAATAATTTCCCGTGCCTTTTGAAAATCGCTTTTCCATAAGCAATGTAAAATCAAGTTTTCTTTCGAGGCCAGCATTAAATTTACGAAGGACGGTCTCTCCTTTGTTGCTAAAAAATCTGCCGTTGCAGTAGCAAGTCTGGAACGTTTTCTGCGTTTAGCATTGCCAGATTCTGAACTGCTATCAGATTTAATTTTAGTCTCATCCGACGTGCTATTCTCTTTATAAAAGAACGTGTCTTCTTTAACACAGTGTGGAAAACTTGATTTTTCAGACATTACGTGTTCTGATTTATTTGTAATAGTAGAACTGTCAGATTCATCCTGTGAAACCTCAACATTTGCTATAAAATGAGATCTCGTATAAAATTCCAATTTCCATCTGGCATCTGTCAACATTGACGTGAGGGTGGATATATCTCTGCGAAGTTGTACTAAATACGTCTCTTCACGCAGCAATTCATGTTTTCCCAGCTGATTGATTTCTTGTGTCGTAACTAAAGTACTGCTCCACAGATAATGCAGCATGTCTCTTATAATATATTTATTAGCTATAAAGCCTGACTTCTCACATTCTAATTCGCAATTGTCATCTTTGGGATTAGTATTCGCAACATTGAAATTTTCATAACGCAGAAATAACAAGGAAAATATATTTTCCATTGTTCGAATCCTCAACGACAAAGAATACAAGGAGGACAAGTGTGACGTCATGTCGCTGAGGTATCCAGCAATCTGTTTGTGTTGCATGTTATAAAATTCAGATAACAAAATGGACTTCAAGGCACTGATTATGCAACAATATGCTTGAAAGGTTTCAAATTGTAAATTAGATTGCAAACTGCCAGATTTCTTCAGCAAATTCCTGATCGCCTCGTGATCCTGATCGTGTATATTCGTTGTTGTTCTCAGGACGGAAAGCACATTGTGCTTTTGTAGAAGAGCGAAAATCTGCCTCACAGATATCATGTGTTCGATTATATCGGACTGTGAACTCTTCAGTTCCTTGACATTACATCTCGTTCTTATGAAATGTTCTCTTCTCCAATGTAAAACATATTTCACAATTTTAATACAGTCTTTTAGGATGATATACAACTGATTTAAATCATAATCACTGTGTAAATCGTAGTAACACTTTTCTAAAAGAAATTCGATGGACTCACAGTAAAAAATACCATTGTTGAAACTTTCAAGTGAATTAATTTCTTCTTGCGGAGAATCATTTAATACTTTCAATAACAAAATTGGATAAAATTTCTTCAGTAAATCACACGAAAGCAACAATTTGACTTCTTTATATTTTCTGTTTAGAGTTAAAATATAACATATATCCTACAACATTTAAATTTCTTATTAAAAAAACACACATTAATATACAGGGTGTCCAATTTTGATCAACCATCCTCGAAAACTTTTTTACTTTTGATTGTACAACAAAATGTTTCAAACAAAAATTGTTTGATTTTGAAGGGGGACCGAAAATGGCATTACTTTTTTTTGAAGGATGCTTTTCAGAGTCATTTGAAGATCATTTATGGAATAATTATAATTTTTGGCATAAAAAGTTATGTTTTATTTAAAAAATATATATATTAAATTTTCATTTTATTGTACAATTAAAAATAAAAAAATTTTGGAGAGTGATCAATTAAAATTGTTTGAAATAAAAGACTTACCAAAATATCAGTTAGCCAATGCAACTTTCTTGCACTCAATCTTTTAAGTAATTCTTGTTGGCACAAAAGTATTTTAAAATTTTCTGTAAATTTAAATATACTTTTACTGATTTTGTATGCTGTAGATAAAGTAATGGCACTTTCTAAACATGCATGTGTTTCATTCCAAAGTAAAAGCCACTCTTTGAACAATCTTTCATTCTCCTTCGAATATAGTGCAAGCTCAATATCTTTAACATGATATGCCTTTGAAAGCACAGGATAAACTGTTCTCAAAAACTCAATTTCTATGTTTACATCTAAATCCATTTTTGATAATAAGCACAAAATAATTTTTAAGAAATTGTTACAATCAGCTAAATCAATTCCAGTTTCCAGAGAACAAGATTCACCTATCTCACTTGAATACCAATTTTTTCTGACCGGAATGTGTTCTAGGCATGATTTCAATGTACAAAAATAAATATCTTTTAAATTGCTGACAATATTGCCTGTTAACAGAACTATGGATATTAATTTCTTCATAATCCAATATGCAATTCTTGGATTAGAATGCATATTTTCCTCCAAGAATATAAAAATCCGTTTGGATATCGCGTTTGAAAATTCTTTTACATTATACTCTACATTTGTATCCTGGAAAAGTATTGTGAATTCCTACAAAAAGTAAGTCTCCTTTAAAGATAAGATTTAACACAAAGTAACAAGGTAACATCAGTAAAGATTACCTTAAATAGATCATCTGATATATTGTCGCACAGTTCTATGGCATTTTTTACTTGCATATAATTAGATTGTACTTGAATATTACGCTGTATATCACAATTGATACTAGATGACTTATCATCCATGATCTTCGATAGTAATATATGAGCGGTCCATTGCTGTTGCTCTTCTTTGGAAGAAAGTCTATAAATATAAGTATAAAAAATAATATAAATATAAAATATAATAAGACAAAATATAATATAAATATAATAAAAGAAATTATATACATAATTGGTAAAAGAAAATTTTTAACTCACATCAAGTTTTCAATGACAGCTTTCAGTTCTGTCAAGTCAATGCAACAATTGTGATAAAATTCTTTCGATGCATTATTGTCATTGTTTATTTGAAGAACATTTAGAGATGTATACCACAATCGAGATAAAATGCATTTATTTAATTCCAATATTGCTCCTTGTTCCGACATCTTTCTTTTGTTTATATAATGCATGAGACTAAACTTATCTTATTTTCCTGCTACTTTTTTTCATATTTTTTTAATCTTGTGTGGGATTCAATATAACATTTTTTATCACAAGTATTTTCGAAATACATAAGAAATATCAACAAATAATAATAAATAGCTATTTAGTTTATTAGTTTATAAAATACTAGCTTCCTTTTTTTCTAAATGTTTATTCACACTTTTCCTTTATATTCTTCAATATATTTTTGTAGATAACCTTTTTCAATTTTTTTTAGAAAGCGTTTCTAAGTCAAAGAATTATATCTCTTCTTCTTCTTCTTCCTTCCTTCCTTTATGGCAATAAAACGCAGTTTTGTATTCGTAGTTTATCTTATCTAAGACACAGATTAAGGGTCGGCAGTACACCCAGGCAAACTCCGAATTGATATTGGAGACCTCGTGCGGTGACAACGCGAAACTCCGGTTTCAGTGTTGCCAACGCCGAGAAATCAATTCTCGGGTTTTATGTAGTGGTGTATGTCTGTACACGTACATACACCACTGCATCGCTCACGCGGACGCACGTAAGAGAGACAAGGACCGATAATCACGTGTTCTCCTTGTTCCTCTACCGTGCCGGTATACGTGAGATGCCGCCTAAAAATGCTTTCTGGCCTTCCGTAGCAGAAAGCAGTAACGTAGCAAGACTAATAAGCACCCATTTTTGTAAATTTTATATATGCTTATGCACATATGTGGATATATTATTTATATATAAATATATATATATATAAAATATACTAATTTACTCTCAATTATATATGCTACTGTTATTATTTATCATTAGACAATTATAAAACAGAGGTTATAGATTTGGTCTGACTACACTGGCCTCAAATTAAAGTTGTATATATATTTATTTTAACATTTCGACCATACGGGATGTGGTCCTTTTCAAAAATACAGATTGGAATATCAGAGAGTTACAGCATTTCGTCTTTAAGATGTAAGCGCAAATTATGATTCGGAGAGATTTAACTTGTCAAATAATAAAATATAAAATAAATTATAAAACATATACATATATAATTTGTAGTGCTATATATATATATATGTTTTATAATTGTCTAATGATAAATAATAACAGTAGCATAATTGAAAGTAAATTAGTCTACAATGTTAGACACGGGTACTTGTTAGGGATTTGATAATTTATTGCTTATACTTTTTCGAGAGACAAGAATAAGAGAACGAATATAAATTATTATTAGCTTGTATAGCAATCATAGATTGACGAATATGCGTTGGTTATTCTTGATTTCTTTCTATTATTGATGTTATTGTATAATTTGCTCCATAAATACTTATAACATAAAAGAACTTATGTCGAGTAATATTGATCAATGCAAGGATGTTCAGTATGTATCAATATCAATTTTTTAATAATATATTGGAATACAGAGAAATGATAAAAAATATATTTCAGCAATAAAAATTTTATAATATATTGAAAATATTTTTACTAACACGCGCGCGCGCGCGCGCACACACACACACACACACACACCACACACACCACACACACACACACCCACCCCCATACACACTATATAAATGCAAAATAATACAGAAAATAAATTTTTAATAAAAATCAACATACCAGCTATTTGTTGTGCATATGTAGCTGCGAGCATGCAACGGATTTATTACTTGATAAATTTATTTACGGACTTATTTTGCATTTATATATATATATATATATATATATATATATATATATAGTGTATGTAATTGTAAAAATGATTAAAATATTTTCAATATTTAAAAATTTTCAAGTTTATCGCCTTATATTTCTATAATTTTTCTATATTCTAATATATTGTAAAAAAATTGATATTGATATATTTGAACTCAAGTTTTTTACGTGATTGAATATTATTGCATTGAGCCATCATACGTTACTCGTAAGTTCTTTTACATTATAATAGTATTTACCCATATAGCACCGATTGTTACAGAAAGCTTTCAGAAATATTTCAAAATCATTTCAATGTTTCACATTTCATGTGCAACATTTCTGACAGAATTCTGCAATATGTCATATGAAATGTTGCAACAGAAATGTTTCTGAAATCTATTACATGTGGTAAATTTGAAAAATTAATATGAGTGTTGCAAAAAGTTTTCATATGAAATAATTTTGAAAACTGGAACGATTTTTTAATATAGTGATTATAAGTGTATATACATATATATATTATATAACAAATCAATCAAAATAGTCGACGGTATGTATTATAAAATTATTTTCATATCTTTTATTGGACAGATTAAATGTATATTAATGTATTATATATAATATAGGAACAACCAATCAAATATCAAATAAATATAATTAGAGTTTAGCAAGTTCACTTAAAATTTATTCAAAAATTGTTGGAAGTTTTAATTATGTTATTAGAATAACAATAAACAATGTTATCCAAATGGAATTCAAATTTTTACTTTATTGTAAAAAAGTTTTTATTTTATGTGATAACTATTTTTATTTTATGTAACGATTCAACTATTAAAACAATATACTACTCAAATAAAAATTTAATAAAAATTATAAATATGTTTCTTCTATATCCTAAAGCTAAAATACCATATTATTATAAGTAGAATTTATATATATCCTAGAGATCTAACATTCGACCTTTTAGTGAGAATCATTGACAAAAAATTGCAACACTGAGCTAAAAAAATGTACAACGTTAGATATATTTTTTATACTCTTTTTAGTGTAAATTTTGTCGTATATTTGTGTGCAATAAATATAATAAATTTAAATATTATTTCTGAAATATATATTTTTTTATTTGAATAACAGTTTTGTAATATGGGCTGCTTTTGCGACAAAATCAAAATAATATAATTCAGATTAAAATGATTCTGCACTGTGATTAGTGAAATCTGAAATTTCATGGAATCTCATTGAAATTGTATTCAATGAAATTTCAGATTTGAACAATCCCAGTGCAGGATCATTTTAATCTGGATCATATTTTAATTTTGTCGCGAAAGCAGCCATGTTTGCAATATTATAAAAAATTTTCAGAATTATTTAAAATAGTTTTCAGCAATATTTCAGAAACGGTTCAATCATTTCAGTAACCTTTTAAGAATATTTCAGAAAAGTTGCAGATTTATTAGTAACCTTTCAGCAAACTTTTTATAAGGTTTCAATAAGGTTTCTATAAGGTTTCAAGTGCAAGAATCGCGGACATTTTGCTATTTCAGAGTTGTCTCAAAGTTGTTGCAGAAACATTTCGCAATATTTATGAAATGTTTCAATCTGTCACATGAAATATTTTTGAAATATTTCTGAAAAGTTTCTGTGCTGTATGGGTATGTAGCAGAGAGAAAGAGATAAGAGAGAGATTATACAATACAACTTTAATAATCGAAAAAATCACGATAACGCTATTGTCATATCTATGTGTGTGCATATATATAAACATATTAATTTGCATATTATCTACCCAGACAGCACCAAGTCTAAAATTGACGCATAAGATAGCATTAAGAAATCTTTAAGACAGCTATCTTATGATATGATATCAAAAAGACATCTTATAAAGATATCTTACGCGCCAATTTTGGACTTGGTGTTGTTTGGGTATATAAATAAAATATGTACACAAATAAAATAATATTTGCATAAATATTATTTTATTTGTACATATTTTATTTACATAGATTATATGCAAATATTTAAATAAATCATTCGATAATTTATTACACATTTTATTTATTATATAGATTTATATAGATTATATGCAAATATTTAAATAAATCATTCGATTATTTGTTACAGATGCATAATGTGAAATATATATTGCGTACACGAAACGATAATTGGAAGATAATGTTAGGCAAGAATTATTGCTATTCTTATTGTTCTTTTACATATAATATACATATACAGAGAAACAATGATAATACGAAAATCGGTTCTTGCTGATATCTCCCAATAATCGCATTCGTTCAACGCATTAGTGTTTGTGTCTACATGGATGTTACTACATATGCGATGTAAGAGAGACAAGGACAGAATGATAGTCTCTCCTTGTCAAGCTGTTAGCTGTCAGTATGTTACCACGGAAATTTCCCCTGCTCCTTATGAATTTAGTGAGAATCTTATCGTCCAGATATTTCATAAAATAAGTGACATAACTTTGGTTTTTTTTTTTTTAATATATTCTTGATATAATAAAGTAGTCCGCCAAAGAGTCGGATTTTGCATTTTTGCTCTGAAAAATTTATAATAAATAAAATACGGACTCCTGGCTAACCCAACCTTACCCGTTACTAGCTGCGCATTCCCCCAAGTTATATTATAAATTTTATTTTCATCTTTTTTTCAATAAATAACTCTTTGGCGGACTGCATTTGAGCTTACTGATTAAGAATATCATAAATTTAATAAGATTCATTCAGTAGTTTCGCTAATATCTGGAATATAAGAATCTCTAATTCCCGGCCGGCCGATAGGCGTCTCTACCATGTCGCCTGCCGACCCTTAATAGACAGATCGCCAAAGGTCTGGATGAAGGAGAGACCAGCATTTCTCACTGATTTCAGCGCCATATCGTAGTAGTGGTCAATGCAGTAACTATTAATACGTTCCTAAGATGAGCGTCTCATGCTCATGAACTCGTCCGGCGGCATGTACGAGATTTATCTTTTCGTAGCGTTCGCGTATTTCGGAAAGGACAGAATTTTATGATGTTATAAATAAATAAATAAATAAATAAATAAAATATTAACCTGACCTATTATAATTATTTTTTAATAAATGTTTCATTATTATTATCATCTAAGTCTAAGTCGTTTAATTAATTTTTAGTTTTTTAATAATTAATTTAATTTATTCTAATCATTTTAATATGTGAAAAATACTAATACGTATACGTTTTATAATGAATTAATATATTTCGAGAGTCGAATTATATATTTTTAATAATGTAAAAGTGTTCAAAAATTATATTTGACTTTTAATTTTAATTATTTTAGCAAAGAGTTCCGAAATCTCTTACACACATAATAGGGATTTTGTTCATCCATATAATTCGCAATTAAGTATATATGTTAATTATTAATTTTAATAAAATACAAAATTAAAATTAAAGGTCAAATATAATTTTTGAACATAATATATTTAATTCGTTATAAAACGTATACCCGTGATAGTATTTTTCTCGTACAAAAATAATTAGAACAAATTAAATTACTCATAAAAAAATAAAAAAATAATTAAATAATTTATATTATATATGATAATAATAAAACATTTTATAAAAAAAACAGATTCAATAAATATAAGTATATATATAACATGTACTTATATTTATTGAATCTGTTTTTTAATAAAATGTTTTATAAGCTTAGAAAACTTGACTTTGACGTAACTAGCAAATTTTATTTAATTATTTCACGACGGTTTGACGTAATAAAATGTTTTATTATTATTATATAAAATATAAGTTTAAATTCTTTAATTAATTTTTAATCTTTTATGATTAATTTAATTTACTCTAATTATTTTTGTACGAGAAAAATACTATCATGGGTATACGTTTTATAATTAATTTAATATATTTGTGTTTAAAAATTATATTTGACCTTTAATTTTAATTTTTATTTTATTAAAATTAATAATTAACATATATACTTAATTGCGAATTATATGGATGAAAAAAATCCCCATTATGTGTGTAAGAGATTTCGGAACTCTTTGCTATAAAATAATTAAAATTAAAAGTCAAATATAATTTTTGAACACTTTTATATTATTAAGAATATATAATTCGGTTCCCGAAATATATTAATTCATTATAAAACGTATACGTGATATTATTTTTCTCATATAAAAATGACTAGAATAAATTAAATTAATTATTAAAAAACTAAAAAGTAATTAAACGACTTAGACTTAGATGATAATAATAATGAAATATTTTATTAAAAAAAGATTCAATAACTAGTAGGTCAGGTTATAATTTTTTATTTATTTATTTATAACATTATGAGCTATTAAGCTCATCATCTCGTTCGCTCTCTGTCTTGCTTTCATTCGGCAAGTCACAAACGATATATGATACTCGTATGTTCCTACTTCAACTCTCGAGAATCTGAAACAAACGAAACTCGTGTCCAATATACAGGGTGTCCGGTAACTAACAGACCAATGATTACAAATGGATTCTTTGGTCAATTTGGGAACGATTTTTCCTCAGCGAAAATGTCGAAAAAGGTCATCATTTTTTACAACTTTCCAATCTTTGTCATTACTGTATCTTTATAACTAAGCCTTAAATTAAAATTTTATTATAGTAAACTCTACCTGAAATTAACTGAAGAATGTAATTATGTTAGACTTTTAACTCCAAAACGTTTAGTTTTCAAAAAACCTATTTTTTTCAATCGCTTATAACTCGAAAATTATTGACTTCTCAACATTTTTGCTAAGGAAAAATCGTCTCCAAATTGGCCAGAGAATCCGCCCTTAATCATTGGTCCGTTAGTTACCGGACACCTTGTATATATTATATAAAAGTGTATAGCACGTCAGAAGCTTGTGAGCTTACAGCGATAAGTAAAAACAATTGCGTATTTATTTCATTGCGTTTATCTGTTTAAACGCGCGCTTTAATTTTTCCAACGTTTTTGCCTGTTTATATTTTAAAGGTCCTCTCTTCTAAAAATCTTGTTTTAAAGATCCTCTCCGCGAGCAAAATTCGAAAACATAAATTATTTAATATTTTTACTTTATTATTTGTAAATCCTCGGTAATTTCAAAATTTTTCTATTTGCAAATTATTAATTTTCTATTGCAAATTAATTTTATCACAGACTTTACTCTTACTCCCATTGCACTTTCGTTTGCGGTTTTCAGTATACGATTTTTTATCGTAGTTACTGCAAATTATTATTGTGAATTATACTTGTGCAGTGATTTGAAGAATTTACAATTTCGTTGAAATTGTTGATTTTTCAAAAAAATTACGAGATTCGCGGAAATTGCGTGCTTTCTTGGCATTTTCCGTTCGCGGCAGGCGGTTTATTTTTGATTGTTGCAAGTGTTTTTGTTTTTTTTTTTATTAAAATAGATAATAATAATGTGAAATAAATCACGATATTTGACAGATATGTGCATATATATAGAAATTGTAATAATAATAATATTATATCATAAAATTGTAAATTGTTTCAATTTTTTATAGACTGCGATAAAAGATTTTACATTTGGATAAGAAACTGCGGTAAGTAAAAATATAAAATTCTTGAAAACGTACCAAAAATATTTGATAACGTAAAAAGGTGAACTTTGAAAAATAAGGAACTTAAAAATTGCACTAATAAATGGGCTATATGTGAGCCGTGCGCGGATGTAAGGTGTGTTATATCGAAATTTAATTAATAGAATTGAGAATTAATCCCAATTTTAAGTCTTACAAATGTCCAAGCTAATTTTTTGTACCTCGTGTACATTTTTGAAAGTTATATCGAAAAATTAAATTTCAATATGCGTCTTACATCTCACATTTCGCATACGGCTCACATATAGCCTATTTATCTCTTATACTTTATTTCAACCCTTATAGAAATTTATTACTAGTAACGCCAATTTATCACTTATTTCGAGTAATTAATCACTTTTATTTCGAATACTTAAATTACTGTATATTATAGTATTTTAAATACTCAAAATAAGTGATTAATTGGCGTAATGATAAATTTCTACAAGAGAATAAGGAGCCTTTAAATTCTTAATGTAAAAAATTTCAAGTAATTTTCTTTAATAAAATTTAATTAAAAAATTTAATTAAAAAATTTTTGAACACTGTGTTATATCACATTTAAAATTGTGATTATTTCAATAAAAAAACATTTTATGTGTAAAAAATATATTTTTTATATTTAATAAATTTTATATATATATATGCATATATGTAAAATATTCTCTCTCTCTCTCTCTCTCTCTCTCTCTCTCTCTCTCTCACACACACACACACACACACACACACACAACGGGGGCCAAATCTCTCAAATTGGTCTCATGATCAATTAGCCTGGATTCGCACCAGGGGCAAAGTCTGTTGGTAATGTCAAACGAATTTAGCCTGGACTTGCACCAGGGGCAAAGTCTTTTGGTCGAGTCTACGAAATTTAGCACGGACTCGAACCAGGGGCAAAGTCTTTTGGTTCAAGTCTACGAAATTTAGCACGGACTCGAACCAGGGGCAAAGTGTGTCGGTAAGGGGCAAAGTCTATCGCACGAAGATGGCGGTCTCTTCTTTAGGCAGGCCTTTGGCGATCTGTCTATTAATCTGTGTCTAAGAATTATATATCTCGTATACACATTTAAGGCCAGTCTACAATGAGTCGTTCGTTGTAATCACGAGTCGTTGGATGATAAGTCAGAAATCGTATGTCATAAAAAGTTATGATCTACATTTACAATGAGCCGTAACCTCATCGAGCGTCGTATTATTTCGACCAATGAGAAAACGAGCTGTTTCGTACTTAAAAGAAATTCGACTATTCGCTTCGCGTCTCACATGGCCGTTGTAACATCCCGTCATTTTTTCGAAACCGTATTTTTGTGCGCTACAAATCTTTCTGAATAATTACTTAAGGGAGGAAACCACAGTAAAATTTTGAAAAAATCGAAAAATTTTTTTTTTCACTTATAAGGTGCTTTAGGGTCTTAAGAATAATATTCCAAAAGATGGAGTGCCACAAAAATGTGTAAATACCCAAATTTTCCATTCTGCGGCAACGCCTCTCAGGTATGCTCCGAGCGCCTTTTGTGATTCCGGCGCGCGCTGTAATTTATGAGTACGAAAGCAGGTATAATGGCAGTCGATAGAGAAGGAATTTTTCTCCGAAAATTCTATAGTACTTAAGAATGCCTATAGGTGTCACCATGTCCAAGATACATTCAAAGAACACGTGTGTAACGTTAGTAAACCGGATCTCGATCGTTGAAACGGACGCTTTTTCGCTTCGCTTCGCCTCGTGTATACGTTCCATAATATTCGAATAATAGTGAAAATAAGCAGTGATTATTGAAAACTATGAGTGACAGAAGGAGTTGTCGTGAAAAGAAAGGTGCAAAAGGTTTTGATTTGTACGAAAAAAGACCGACAAAGAACAACAAGCGACTGTTGAATCGCTATGAAATAGAAAAGCCGGAGGATTTAGACGTCAGCGCATCGGCGAAAAAATTGAAAAGGCGTGATGTTACCGATATTGAAGTGGATCTTACGTTTGACTATAACATCGTAAATTTTGTAGCAGTTTTTGCCGCCATTTCCAATGTCGTCGTGTGTAAAGTGTGTCACTCTGAAGTGAGTTTCACAGAAAGCAATAAACGAGGATTAGGATTTAAAATTGTTGTATCCTGTAAGAATTGTGACAAAACAGAAATACCGAGTTGCCCATATGTCAAAAACGCCTACGAAATTAATTGCAGAATTATTCTTGCCATGCGATTGCTTGGTGTTGGTTTGCAAGGCATACGAAAATTTTGTGCATTTATGGAACTGCCCCGCCCGGTCTATCAATCGGTTTATTACACGATCGTTCAAAATATTTCTAATGCAACAAAAATCGTTTCCGAGAGAAGTCTGTCAAATGCAGCGAAAAAAGAAAAAAGACTTTCTGTCGAGAATGGAGAAAAAAACGGAATCACGGTGTCGGGACAAAACAATAATGAAAGTTTGAATTCGACAGTGTGGGCAATGGCTCCAAAAACTTTGAATTCAGGCAAAAAAATTATCGATATTGCTGTGAACATCGCTTCGTGCGTTTTTAATGATGGGTTACTGTCCATTTTACACATAATCGAAGTCATGGGGATGAAAATCGGCCCAAAAAGTTATGAGCTGTGTATGGAATTAGATGAAAAGCGAATACAGAAGGCGGAACGATCCATGACAGAGGGCGCAAAACAGGCCAGAATCGACCAGGGGGTCGATTGTGTAACTTTTTCTAAAGTGAAAACGTGAAAAGTGAAAAATTTCCACCAATCACGCATTGATTTTAAAATGAAATTGATGTGTAATTGGAAGAAATTTTTCACTTTTCACATTTTCACTTTAGAAAAAATAAATATTATAATATAATATATTATAATATATTATAATATTTCGAATACTCAAATGATTGATAAGATGCTTCAACTACCTTTATAATAAAGGCTTCTAGCCTTGATAAAGTTATTATGAAGATTCCATAAATCTCTAGATACGCCTAATCTTAGAAACGCCATTTTATCGGGCGTTAACTTGTCAATTATATTCACGAAACCCTACCTCTTAGATTATTAAATAATTTCATCAAAATGACATTTTAAGAATTTAAGATTTTAAGATCCAATCTATAATAAATAAATTGCAGTAAGGTTTACGTAAATATAACTATATTATAGCGTTTTTCACTGGAAGAACTAGTGCGCACTGAATGCTCATAAAGATTTTCGCACACAATTTTATAATGACGTAAGTAATTAAAAAAGTAAAATAATTAATAGTAAGAGCTATTATTATTGTTGTTCAATAAGAATAATGATAATAATAGTTCTTACTATTAATTATTTTATTTTTTTAATTATACTTATGTCATTATAAAATTGTGTGCGAGAATCTTTATGTGCACTCAGTGCGCACTAGTTCTCCCAGTGAAAAACGCTATAAAAGAAAAGGCATATATTGTATCATATAATCGAAATATATAACCCGAACTCTCGCCACTACATCGTGGAATTGTAATCGTATAATTTAGAAATTCTCAGCGCTCTCGCTCATATATTAGCGACAATTTTCTACCTTATAATTTTATTCCTCAATTTTAAGTAATATAAAATAAATTATATAAATTGTACGATTCCACGTTTGTAAGAAATAAGCACATCTATGCGCGAACTTTTTGAAATACGCTCTTTAAAATAATCATGTTGATTGAATTTATATCCGTTAGTTTTAAGGCGACCTAATTCTCAGCTCTTTGTCGGCCAAAAAACCCTCGCTACTGTTCGACGCTTCTTGGAATCTGTATCTTGGCCGAATCGTTATCCACCTTTTCTCCATACCGCATCGCCTCGATACCCTACGCGCCGAAGCCCATATGCATGTCATAAATTATGCCTCTATTTGGAACTCTTGCCCTCTTAGACATTCCATTGGCTCTCCTCCTTTTTTCTACACATATCACTTACACCGATGATCTCGAGATACAGTTTACGAAAGAACCCTCACCAAAGGGCGCAAAGTACAAAGACTTTTTTCGATTTCCATAGGTATATAAACCCTGCGGTCCCAGCATCAGCGCGGCATAATTATACTCGGCATATTACGACACATTAGATACTGCATCTCATTGTGTCACTTTAAATTTCTGTACGAAACTTTGTCACGCGTTCGCCGTCGACGACGTTGACTTTTTTCATTAATTCTTAATCGCGCATAGTTTGTAAAGTAAAGAGAGTTACAATAAAAAACTTTAAACCATTAGAATCTGTGTACTTTTGATTTCGCTACGCGCATCCCGACTGATGTCTTCTAAAGGGAGTGACGACAGGTGAACGTGCTGCAGAGCGACGGTATATAAAAGTTCATCCAACGTAAGGTAAGTACCTTTCACACTAACAAAGATTTCTCTAATATATTACTTGTATGAGAATCTGAATCCTATTCAGAAGTCGCGCTAGATCAATAATTATCCTACTATTATTTTCCTGTGCCCTCTTTCTCTATTCTTTTATAATCGTCGAGCAGTGCATTAATTTGTCTTCTGCCTTTGATAATTTCCAGCCTCCTTCTCCATCCTTTTATAATTGTCGAGCAGTGCATTAATTTGTTTTCTGCCCTTGACGATTTCCAACCTCCTTCTCTATTCTTTTATAATCATCAAGCAGTGCAAAAATTTGTCTTCTACCCTTGATGATTTTCAGCTTTTTTCCTCTATTCTTTTATAATCATCGAGCAGTGCAAAAATTTGTCTTCTGCCCTTGATGATTTTGCGCCTTCTTCCTCTATTCTTTTATAATCGTCGGGCACTGCGTTCTGCTCTTGACGATTTAGCGCCTTCTTTCTCTATTGTCGAGCATTTTTTTTTTGTCTCGTCAATGCTTTAATAATCATTGAGCACTGCGTTCAGCTCTTGATTATTTCGCGCCTGCTCTATCTATTCTTTTATAATTATCGAGCAGTATAGTGCTGCCCTTGATAATTTTGCGCCTTCTTCCTCTATTCTTTTATAATCGTCGGGCACTGTGTTTTGCTCTTGACGATTTTGCGCCATCTTTCTCTATTGTCAAGTACCTTTTTTTTTCGTCTCGTCAATGCTTAAATAGTCATTGAGCACTGCGTTCTGCTCTTGATTATTTCTCGCCTGCTATATCTATTTTTTTATAATCATCGAACAGTACAATTCTGCCCTTGATGATTTTTCTTCATTTCCCACCATCGAACTTCCTTTACCTCCCGAGAACTACCCATTTATCTCCCCTACTACATAAAACCAAATAAACACTCTGATCTAGACGCATTCTAACTCTATTGTAGATGAGCAACCGGAAAGCTAAAAACGAACGGCGAAATAAACGAAACCATCGAGCCGGCGTAAAGACCCGTGCGAAGCACGTAGCCGCGTGTCTGCGTTGGTTAACACGCGAATCGTTTGCCAATAAACCTCGCATCAAAACAATCGAGACGGTTTCGTTCCTTCGATACATATTGCGCAGCTTCTGGAAGACTAACATTTCTCCTAATTCTACCAACTCACAATCAGCTTTAACACCCGCGTCTAACAGAATTAAAATTGAGCCTACGGAAGGCAACACTCCAGATCTATCAGCAGCCACTTCAGACCTATTAACTTACTTCGAATTAAATAGGGAATCTAAACCTAAAGAAGATACCTCACAAGGAGAGTTATCACCTATTGATTTAAGTACGAGACTAAAGGACCAATTACCAGAGAACGATATACAAATAGACCAATACACAGCCTATTTGCAAAATTAAATTAAGTACATTTGTATATTTATATAAAATATCTAATAAAATAAAATAAAACTACCTATGTTGTTATTTCAAATGAAACCTAAATTTTCGGATAAGACTGTACAAAACCTCAGGAAAATAGGTCTTTATTCTATTATTGATATTATTATTGGACTATTAATCGACTTAGCTACGAGATTAATAGATGCCGATTTATTCGCAGTCCTCATAGAAAATCTTTATATTCCCAAAGGGAAATTAAGAGTAGAAATTATAAGATATCCCGAGGACAATTTTGATCCCTTTTTTTAAATTATAAATAAACTGCACAATTGTAGAACTATAAACGAGTTTATGTTAAAATTGTTATTCAAGGCATTAGTTGGCATCATTTGTGATTTCATGACGGACCATTTGACTGCCGACGAAGTAATCTCCATTTTAGAAAACTTCAAGAATTTTACACGAGGTTTCGCCACGCCTACTAGTGACCTAAATTCCCCATCCTAGTGCCTTTCCATCCCCTAGATCTCCAATATCAGTCCTAGAGAGAAGGTCGGAAGGAGGTCGCCGACGAGGCCCGCGCAGGACGCCCGTCAACATCGCGAACGGACGACAATGTGACTCGTGTGCGCCAATTATTGAATTCAGACCGTCGAATGAATGTTCGCTTAATGTCGGAATTATTGAACTTGCCGAAAACGATTGTTCACGAGATTGTATCGGAAGACTTGGCCATGCGGAAGATTTGCGCAAAACTTGTGCCCAGAGTGTTGACCGATGCGCAAAAGCAACACCGAGTGGAAGTTTGTGAAGAACTCAAGCAACTCTGTGCAGATAATCCCAATTTCCTGAACAACGTTATCACTGGGGATGAGTCATGGGTCTTTCAGTACGATCCGGAGTCAAAGAGGCAGAGTGCGGAATGGCACACGACGTCGTCGCCGCGCCAGAAGAAGGCTCGCATGAGCAAGTCCCGGGTGAAGTCAATGCTCATTGTTTTTTTTTATGCAAAGGGGATAGTGCACCATGAATTCGTACCCCCCGGCCAGACTGTCAACGCTCAATTTTACAAGGAAGTGCTTCAGAGACTGAATCACAGGATCGCCCGCGTCCGAAAGGAGATCCGCGCTTCATGGAAACTCCATCACGACAACGCGCCGGCTCACACCGCCTTTGTTATTACGGCCTACCTGACCCGGATCGGTGTGGCAACGGTGCCGCAGCCGCCCTACAGTCCCGACTTGGCCCCGGCGGACTTTTTTTTATTTCCTCGGCTGAAAAGGGAGCTCAAAGGACAACAGCTCGAGTCGGTTGACAACGTACAAGCTACTTCGACGGCCTCCCTGAACAGCATCCCAGTCAAGGAGTTCCAGAAATCTTATGACGCATGGAAATCGCGTTGGCAAAAATGTATTGACGCGGAAGGGTCATACTTCGAACAATTTTAAGTTGTTTTACCTATGCGATCAATAAATTCTTTTTTAAAAAAATGCGACGCATTACTTTCCGGACAAACCCTGTAGCTCTCGGCGTCCCTGGGGTATAGCCGGTGTAAGCAGGTTACCCCGCAAAAAATAGAAAGCGCCCTCTTTTCTCCCTAGCCTAGGCGTAGGAAGAGAAAGGAATTATCGTCCGGACGTGACACCGTTGAATCTTCTGTTCTCTCATTGATTGATCACAACCACAGTATAACCATACCCAGTAGCGACAGTGAGCGTCGGCATCTTTGATGTAGTATGTCTCAACTCGGCAACGTCACGTGGTATGCCGCCATATTGCTAAGAGTAACGGGCGCTACGATTCAAATGTATGTACACACGGGGATAGAAATGCTTTTTTGAAGTTACACGCATATTGGATATAATCCAACATGCTTCGATATTTTGATATTCGTGTTATGACTATAGATATTCGATAACGCTGTCTCAGTAAAATATTAAAATAATATATAAAGATATAATATATAAATAAAATATTATAAACAAATATAAATATATTAAGCTGTGAAGCACGTAATCGAGTTATGTCCGATATATGTGTAACTTTATATGTAGCGGCATTCTTTCATTTCTTGTATATATACATATGTAATAAAAAATAATATCTTTTAATATGTAATTCAAATTTTATAATTCAAGTTATATTCAAAGAATTTATTAAAGAAAAAATATTTCTGCATAGATTCCTTCCTAAAAAAATAATATCGAGCTAATTATCTTATTACGCGATTTCTAGCACTACACAACATATAATAACCCGCTTACAGCAGCTGACGGCAGCCATGTTGCTAAGGGTCTAAGTTCACACATGCGCACTCAGATTTGAGACACGTTTAAATGGCCCACTGTCGCTACTGGGTATGGTTATACTGTGTCACAACCGTGTCATAAGTCGGTATCAAAAATATTGGTTTTTGGCCAATATGTTAAGATCTATAACTTATGACGCACGACTGAGTTACGACAAGGACAGGATGTGATTATGACTATGATTTATGACTTACGACAACAATATGTAACGTCCTGCCATTGGTCAAAACCCTAATTTTTTTACGCTAACATTATTTCTTGCAAAAACCTATATAATTCACTATTTTGAGAATGATTTAACTTAGAATTAGACGTTTTTATCATTTATCGTTAGTAATACCGGCATAAGGAATCTTCTAGTTGTAACTAGTTTAGGGACTAGCAACGCGACCAATCCAACACAACAAGCGTATACCTATAAATTACTAGTTGTCGCCATTTTTTACAACCCTAACGGTATGAACGGTAAATGCGAAATATAATCAATGTGTGCAAATCTATTAATCAATGTGTAAATTCTATAATCAACATGTTGAAATTGAGTAATCTTATTTATGGAATAGTTAAAATGATGAATCGTCTAAATAAATATCTTAATCACACAAAGATGAATGAATTATAAAAATTGATAAATTCTAATGACCGACTATTTGTCATAAAATATTCCATAACATCTTTTCTTTAATTTATAAGATAACGTAAACGATGCGCCTCAATTGTAATTATATTTATGGAACCTTACTATCTTTATCACTATTATCAATGATTGAAACTACTCGGATTCTTGCAACTTATAGCGTTTTTCACTGGAAGAACTAGTGCGCACTGAGTGTGTACTCGCTACAGGCAACATGTTTCACTGGGCATTTCGGTACGCGCAAAAACGGTGCGCACTGTTTCACTGGGAAGTCCAGTGCCGAGTTTTTGCACTATAATGCGAGAATTCGGCACGAGCTCCAAAAGACCGTGTCAGTTCAATGCAAGACGTGTTTAGTTGGAAGTGCAAAAAACTCACACCTTCAATGCACTCTGACCGTGTCGCCTGAACTCGACGAGTTTCCAGTGCGCACTCAGTTCTGCCTAGTGAAAAACGCTATTAGTATCAGAGATGTTATTCTCTTTTTTTTCAATATATTTACATAAATAAGGATTCCATGAATATAACAACATTTCACCGTAACTATATAAGAATATACCACGTTCTGAAATCATAACTATATAATTTAGCAATCAACTTCATTTCATTATATTAATAGCGTTTTCGATTGGGGTGCACTGGCTGCACTGAATGTCAGGCGCGTGTTCGATTGGTAGTGCCAATGCGCACTTGGCTAGTGTTGCGTGTTCGTTTGAACGCACAACACTCGCATAGTGCGCACTCAGTGCGCACTAAGTGGCACGAGATATTTTGACGGTGCCAGTTCAATGCACTGGATGCATGCAAGCAGTAGGGCATTCTTTTGAACGAAAATTCGACATAATGAGCAATTCGGATTTGGCTTTCTTTAATATTTTGGAGACATTTTTGGAATCTTCTTCTAGTTCAAGCGAGCAAGAAATAATTACAACTCTTCGAACTAGAAGAATAATTCCAAAAACTGTAAATTATGTAGAATGTGTGAAAAAAATGGATAATGACACCGTAAGTGTTATATCTTTTTATATAAACATCGAACCTATACCCTTTTTTAAAATATAATTAATGTACTTAATGTAATAGCATTTTTATACTGCATAATAATAATTTTTATATTTGTTATACGTGATATTCTTGATCATCTTCTATATTTAATTACATATAATAAAAATCATTACTTAACTGAACACAAGATGTCGAGGTTACTTTTTCGTTTTTCCCGGAATCTAGTCAACTCAAGTGGCACTGAAAATTTCGGCGTGTTCTTTTTCACCTGCACTATTCAGTGCAACCCATGGAACTTGTCCAGTGTTCGTGTGAACTGAGTGCGCACTGGTGCGCACTAACTTTTTCCCAATCGAAAACGCTATAAATTGCAATAACTAGAATATAGCAGAGAATTATATAGAGAACGATTTCAGAACGTATAGAAGCTAGCAAGCGAATAGAAACCCCTACGTGCGGCTACCGTTTGAATTTTCTTTGTCGCCCAGACCGCCCCCGATCTTGATGCGATAAGCAACCCCGCGCCTTTCGGGATACTAACATCTGCACGTCATGAACCTCGAGAACCAACAAATCATAGACTTTTACGACTTATTCTCTCTTAAATTTTCTCATCGCCTATCACCATATATGGTCATGATAGATCCTCTTGACCATATTTGGTCAAAAGAAGAGCTCACTCGTTGCTTTCTCAGAACCCCCAAACCACCCCCTTCTTTTATAAGAGAATTTATTATGATATCTTCCTAAAAAAGCGTTTTTGTGGGAATTCTCCCACCCAAAAATTTGCACACGACACCAAGATTTTTCGTTTTCGAGGGGTATATAAACCCTAGAAAATCTGGCCGCACGACGGCATTTTATCATAACAGTTACACCTTAAATTGTCGCTAGCCGAGAAGTGCAGCAACAATTTCGTATCATCCTAAAAAGATTATAACGATTTATAACGCGAATTTCAGAATATATAACTTAGTCAACGACGCTTAATCGCTGTAACCCCGCGTAAATTTGTAACTTGGTATATCGTTCAAGTCACGGGTTAGCCGTCGACCTCGCTGACTTCTTAATTCTTAATTGCGCACAATTTGTAACCGGTTTAAAAGACGAATAAAAGAACTTTAGTGCATCGTACAACCTAGTGTTTGATTTCGCCATAAGCACTCTACGACCGAGATCCTTGCGAGGGAGCGAAGCTGACCAGGCACATCACAGATCTACGAAGAGTTCGTCGTCTTAAAGGTAGGAATCTGTTAATCACGCAGATCATCCAACACTCCAGCATTACATAAAAATTCGAACGAGTTTCGAAGGTCGCGCAGATTTCCTTCAATTATTATCCAATCATCTTCCAATTGTTCTATCAATAAGAAAATACATCAATATTAAATGATAGATCTAACATAAAGACAGAACTTCTGTTATTACTCTAATAATTCCGTTCATTTTCATTCTCATATTTCCATTGTCCCGAGCACTGAATAGCGCACCAAAGGCCATTCTTTTTAAAACCTATCGTCTATGTCGCGCGCCTTGCCGCCCTGATGTAGATCAGTTTCCTCAACTTCCGAGAAACCTATCGTCTATGTTGCGCGCCTTGCCGTCCTGATGTAGATCGTTTCCTCAACCTCCGAGAAACCTATCGTCTATGTCGCGCGCCGTGCCGCCCTGATGTAGATCGTTTCCTCCACCTCCGAGAAACCTAACGTCTATGTCGCGCGCCTTGCCGCCTTGATGTAGATCGTTTCCTCCACCTCCGAGAAACCTATCGTTTATGTCGCGCGCCTTGCCGCTCTGATGTAGATCGTTTCCTCAACCTCCAAGAAACCTATCGTCTATGTCGCGCGCCTTGCCACCCTGATGTAGATTATTTTCCTCAATCTTCTCCTTCCTAATAAAACGATACCAGAAGATCTATAATTTAACGAATATTATTTTGATAAATTCTTTAGTTATTGGATTTGGTTCAATTAACGCGATCTCTTTCAGTACATCCTCCTTATTAGTATACTTATATTAAATTGATAACCATTTTTCTACTATCCCATAAAGGTCGACAGGCAACATGGTGGAGACGCTTATCGGCCGGCCGGGAATTACGGATTTGTTCATCCTATTAGCCAAAATACTTAAGGGTCGACAGGCGACATGGATGGAGACGTCTATCGGCCGGCCGGGAATTACGGATTCGTTCATCTCAGATATTAGCCAAAATTCTCGGGTTTTATGTAGTGGTGCATGTCTGTACACGTACATATACCATTGCATTGCTCACGTGGACGCACCATAGAGAGAGGACCGATAATCACGTGTTCTCCTTGTTCCTCTACCGTGCCGGTATACGCGAGATGCCGCCTGAAAATGCTTTCTGGCCTTCCGTAGCAGAAGGCAGTAGCGTAGCAAGGCTAATAAGCACCCACTTTTTGGAAATTGTATATATGGTTATGCACATATGTGCGTGTATATATATATATATATATATATATATATATATATATACAGGGTGTCCGGTAAGAGTTGCCTCAACCGTCGTGTGCAGGTAGAGTAAGTTAAACCGAATAGGAAAGTCCTCTACCGTTTTGCAATTTTCGCAATAATTATTGAGTTATTAAATAAAAAAGATCGGCCAATCCACGCGAATAGAAGCGCGCGACGAGAAGAGACGTCTTACTGTAACACGATACACGGCGCGCCGCACAGCGGAAGGAGGAGCGAACGATGACTGTCTACGAATTGTATTCGAGAAATCTTCGTGTATCGTGTTACAGTAAGACCTCTTTTCTCGTCGCGCGCTTCTATTTGCGTGGATTAGCCGATCTTTTTTATTTAATAACTCAATAATTATTGCGAAAATCGCAAAACGGTAGAGAATTTTCCTATTCGGTTTAACTTACTCTACCTGCACACGACGGTTGAGGCAACTCTTACCGGACACCCTGTATATATATTATATAAGGGATATGTTGATTATTCTTGATTTCTTTTTGATTATTGATGCTATTGTATAATTTGCTCCAAATACTTAAATTATAACGTGAAAGAACGTTGAGTAATGTATAATCAATGCAAGGATGTTCAGTATATCATCCAGTATATAAATTAGAGTTCAAATATATCAATATCAATTTTTTTAATATATATATTAGAATATAGAAAAATGATAAAAAAATATATTGCGGCGATTTAAAAATTTTTTAATATATTGAAAATATTTTTACTACATACACTATATATAAGTGTAAAATAATTCAGAAAATAAATTTAAAAATAAATTTAATAAAAATCTACATACTAGCTGTGTGCATGTGTGCAATTGATTTATTACTTGAAATTTATTTACGGAATTATTTTGCATTTATATATATTTATAGTATGTGTAGTTATAAAATGATTAAAATATTTTCAATATCAAATTTTTAAGTTTATTGCCTATATAAAAAATATATTTCTATGATTTTTTATATTCCAATATATTATAAAAAAATTGATATTGATATATTTGAACTCAAGTTTTTTACGTATAATTAAATATTCTTGTATTGAGCCATCATACGTTACTCGTAAGTTCTTTCACGTCATAAGTACTTATGTAGCAGAGAGAAAGAAATGACAGTTATACAATGTAACATCAATAATCTTATATATTATAATCTTATATATTATATATATATATAATATTTTATTTATTTATAAAATACATTTTATAAATAAGTAAAATATTATACAGACAATGTACAAGATGTTCAGTTTGTGCCATAACAAGCTTCAATCAATAATTATTACTCCAATGAGTATAATTCACAATAATTTTTATATAATATAATAAGTATTTGAATATATAAAAATATTTTTAAAAATTTGTTTTAAAAATTAATTGAAAAAGAATATTTAAAATATTTTTTTATATTTAAAATATTCTTTTCCTCAATTAAAAAATAAGATAAAATATTTTTTATTCGAATAGTCTCAACTGCTCTTTTAGCTGAATGTTTAGAAGCAATGAAAAAAATCGAGGATACGAAAAATTTAAGTACATTTCTAGGATTTTTTTATATGATATAAAAAAAATATATGGTATATAAATTGATTTTTTAATTTTTTTATTAATTTTTAATTACACACACACAAATAGATTCTTATTATTTAAAATAGTTTTTATTTTTGTTCTTTATTTACATATGCATACATATACAAAAAAATAAAAATAATATGATGGCCTTTTTGCTGACATTATCTCTCAATATTTACATGCGTGTGCTCACGTATTAGTGTTTGTACCTACATGGACGCTACTACATATGCGATGTAAGAGAGACAAAGATGGAATGATGCTCTCTCCTTGTCAAGCAGTCAGTATGTTACCATAGAAATTTCCCCTGCTCCTTATGAATCTAGTGAGAATCTTATCGTCCAGATATTTCATAAAATAAGTGACATAACTTCGTGAATTTTTTAAAAATATATTCTTTATATAATAAAGCAGTCCTCTAAAAGACCGGATATTACATTTTCGCTTCTAAAAATTTATAATAAATAAAATACGGACTCGCGGCTAACCCAACCTTATCCGTTCCTAGCTGCGCATTCCCCCAAGTTTATTAAAAATTTTTATTTTTATATTTTTTTCATAAAATAGCTCTTTAGAGGACTACAAATGAGCTTACTGATTAAGAATATCCTAAATTTAATAAGATTCATTCAATATTTTGGCTAATATCTGGAAAATAAGAATCTATAATTCCCGGCCGGCCGATAGGCGTCTTTACCATGTCGCCTGTCGACTCTTAATGAATCTTATTAAATTTACGATATTCTTAATCAGTAGGATTGTCCGCAGGGAGACAAAGATTTATTTTTTGGAAAAAAGATGAATATAAAATTCATAATATAACTTGGGGAGATGCGCAGCCAGCAGCGGGTAAGGTTGGGTTAGCCACGAGATCGTATTTAATTTATTATAAATTCTTAAGAGCAATAATGCAAAATTCGACTCTTTGTCTCCTTGTTTTATTATATAAAGAATATATTAAAAAATATTTCACGAAGCTACGTAACTTCTTTTTATGTAATATTTGGGATGATCAAATCTCACTAGATCTATACTCATGGGGAAATTTTCGTGGTAACATCCTGAGGGTGCGATTACATGGACGCGCGGAAACGCGGAAACGCGGAAACGCGGAAGAGAAAGTAACTAAACTTTACTAGAGTCCCGCATTTCCGCGCGTTCCGTTCCGTCTGTTTTGATTGCCTTATATTACATGGAGCACATTTTGAGCGGAAAAACGGAACGGTATAGTGACAAATAGACATTTGTATTAATTTTTTAAATTTATATTTACTTAATTCATTGTAATTCCTTTTAATATGTTCATCTTTTCAACTTATCTATTGAATACAAGCATTTTAATCAATAAATATAGTTAAATATTAATATTTTATAATTCCCCGTTCCGCTTTTCCGCTCAAAATGTGCTCCATGTAATATAAGGCAATCAAAACAGACGGAACGGAACGCGCGGAAATGCGGGACTCTAGTAAAGTTTAGTTACTTTCTCTTCCGCGTTTCCGCGTTTCCGCGCGTCCATGTAATCGCACCTTGACAGCTTGACAAGAAGAGAGTATCATTCTATCTTTGTCTCTCTTGCATTTGATATGTGTAAAATCAGTATAAATACAAAAACCAATATATTACGCACACGAATGAGAAATATTTTACATCTGCTCATTATATATGAAAATATAAAAGTAATGCAAATTAAATTTCACATTTATTTATAATAGTATTGTGAGGTAGTAACACATGGAAATCTTATGAGATGAATGCTGTACATCGATTAGCGTAATATTATGATTACACGTCGCAATAAATAATTTTGCTAATATATTATTTTGAATAAAAATTTTATAAAAACAAATAAAAATAAAATGAATAAATTTTATTCATTCTTTGTTTTTTTTCTATTATTTTTTCTATTATTTGAATAAAAGGCGTATTGTATGTAATAGATAAATAATAATTTATATATATATATGTATATATGGAAATTAATATATATTTATATATATATATATATATATATATATATATATTATTATTC